>NC_139944.1:23226003-23341003 GCF_963454915.1 Gymnoscopelus microlampas | reverse complement strand
AACCAAAGGCTAACCGTCATATATCGATACTATTTGATGAAAAAAAGACTGTAGGTAAGGAATGACCAGTAAGTAAAAGTGCATTACACTGACACTGCTAATGAGGAGTCTGTATTGTGTTTTGGAGAGACGGTCTTATCCTTATCTTGTCCTATAAGACATTCTTATTTGGATATAGGTAAAAGTAAGTAATTTCCCCTCCCCAAGAGACATGTAAATACCCCCCCCCCCCCTTGATGTGGGTAGGAGTCACAACTATATCCAACTATGTCATACTGTTTTGGTTCTCTGTAGCCCTGTCATTGAAACAGAAACAATTTTGTCTGCATGAATGAGGCGAAGAGAACATTTTAAAATGATGTACTCACTCCCAGAACTCGATGACTGGAGAGGTGGCGTTGGGGTTTGTAAAGTTGGTATAATTTGTTTGGCCGTCAACACAGTTATCTGTGGAAACAGAGTGACATCTCATGCTTTGGAAAAACAACACCGTTTACAACATATGGTGATAAGAAATGGGGTTGCACTAAAGGTGACTATAAACTAGTGTAAAGGTATGAGAGCGACAGAGACAGAGACAGAGACAGAGACAGAGAGAGGTAGTAGGAGGTCTCAAATCACCAGTGCTCAGGGAAGGGAAGCGAATACTATTCAAGGAGAGAGGATGAGTTATGCCCAGAGAAGATAAAACAGCATAAATAATCCAGGACCAGGCACTTGAGCTAGGTTTGAGAAATCTAGATGGCCTTTACATTTTTCAAACCTACCTTGAGTGCCTGGATCTGGAGTATTTATGCCATTTTTCTTTATTAGAGGTTCTGGCCACTACGCGGCCCTCACATTTAGAGTTTTGGGCTGCTACGCGGCCCTCACACCTTTGTCGCATGGCAGATCCGACCGATATGTCTGAGTCATAGTGTTAGGGGTGTACCCGTTGTCCCCGTCTGTCTGTGTCCCTTTTTTGCCCATATATGGAGATCCCTGATGTCATCAGTATATGCCCATATATTGGAATACTCACATATGGGCATATTGGTTGGCTCTGCGGTTCTGGACAACTGGATATCCAAACTACTCGACGGTGGGTACCACACTCCCTCGAGTCCTTGTCGCTGCACATACCTAGTTTGAAGTCGGCCGGTCCCATTATTCACGTGACCATTATGGACATCGGATCGGATCTGGACCTGTGGCTGTGGACAACCGGATCTCTGTATCTGTAGGTCCTTGTCCCTTTTATGCCCATGTATGTAGATCGCTGATGTCATCAGTATATGCCCATATATATGGGCATGCCCCCTTTTGTACCCATATAGGAGCTGACTGATTTGTTTGCGGCTGATGCCATGACGACACATTTAGGTTAGACAACACCCTCCATATTTGGGTGTAGCTGCGGAACCCCTTATATGGTTATGGCTGAGTCAGAGTGCCGCCAGAGGTCCGCCCGCCGGTGTGCCCGCCCTCCCATTAGCCAATTTTAATATAGATTTTTTTTGTCATAACTCTTCCTCTTTTCTTGAATACTACTAGATGGTCTTCAGTTACAAATAATGTTCCAGCAATAAAAGGACGACTGTGTGAGGATAAAACAATAATTTGTTAGTTTTTGCCTGAAATGAAATAGATGACATCTTAAATGGATATCTTAAAAGTAAGATAATGGATCTTAATTTTGCAGAGGAAAGTCACTCTCCGCTTTTCTCCCCTCTCCCAGCAGTTCTTACCTGAGTTCCAGTAGTGGCCACAGGTGGCCCATGGTAGCTCGGTGGTAAAACAGTTGAAGAGGTAGAAGATAGCCCAGGCCAAGATCACCACATAGTAGACATTTAGATAGGCCTCAATCACCTGGGTTGCATAGCCAATTCCTAGGCGTAGGTAGAGAAGGACTGGTATCAGAATGGTGTAAAAGACTGCATAGAATTCTAAAAGTGCTAGAAGGAGTAAACATTATTTAGCTCTTCCTGTTCTTAGTATCTTGCTTGTGCGGTTGTTCCAACAATCCAACACATGTAATACAGGGAAGATGGAAGGAAATGTATTGATATTTATTTTTGTAAAAAAAATGTATAGCAAGGTGAAGCACTGACATAGACTTTCATGATTTTTTACAGCAGATAGATAATATAACGTTAGCAAACGCTGTACACGTACAGAATATAACACACTGAAGAGATAAAGCAAGTGTGTGGTTACCTTCAAACAGCGGGCAGACCTTCCTCCAGCAGGTGATTCCTCCCTCGCTGGTGAATTGACCCAAAGCCGTCTCCAGGAAGAACACAGGAATACCACAGCATATGAAGAAGATGACATACGGAACGAAGAACGCACCTTCACACAAACACAGGAACACACACGCAGAGTTACATTAACACTGAGGATTGTACTGTGCAGGATATATTGAGAATACATAAATCTCCCAAAAGCAGGAACACTGGCATTAGAATATCGCATTGTGCTACTTAGCCATTTGAATGTTGTATAAAATACAAGGAGAGGTCTAATACCAGGATCTGGAATCCTTGTTTAAAACATGTTCTGAATTCAGCTGTAGCATAGTAAGTAAAGCTACGGGCGGTAACGCAATGATGACATAAATTAATAAAATGATCATATTGTAATACACATGCAATGCACATGTAGCCTACAGTAATTATGTTATACATTATGAGGTGGCTTGATTGATGTCAAAAGGTAGCTCCCCACCAAATAGACTACTGCAGATTACTACAGACTGGCAGTCAAATGAAGTAGGGGAAAGATTATAATTTTTTTTAATAGCTGAATGCACCTGAGAGCCGACACCAACAGACGGCTACTATGGTGATAAAAATAGCTTGATGTATTTTACAACAAAAAACACATGAACACATAGATGCTTAAATCATTAAGATAACTACTGCACTGCATTGCGTTTAGGGCATGGGTACAATGTTATCTGTACTAATTAGACTATTTTGGTTTATCATAGCTTTCCTATTTAATGTTAATTAAAACAATAAACTGCATGCCTGCAGCAAGTGGCGGCGCAATGTGCACACGGCCATTTCATTTTGCTACTACTGCACTAGTAATACATACACAAGAAACTGTGCAGGATATATTGAGAATACATAAATCTTCCAAAAGCAGGAACACTGGCATTAGAATATCGCATTGTGCTACTTAGCCATTTGAATGTTGTATAAAATACAAGGAGAGGTCTAATATCAGGATCTGGAATCCTTGTTTAAAACATGTTCTGTTCCGACGCTACATTTCTTGTGCATACTGCCAGTAGCCTACGTCAAGGAAGTACCTCCATTAATTTTTGTTTAACATGTTTTGAAATATCTACTGTATGTAATTTTGCAATGGAAGTCAGTGGCAGCTGGGTTGGGCTGAAACCTTGCCCAGCTTTGGAATCATACGTCATAGATAATTGTAAATTGTAGATGTATAGAGTACCGAAGTCCTGACGTCACACGTTCATCCCCTGGGTAGCGGCCTGGGTAGCGGAAGTAATTTCTCTTTGGAGAATAACATTGGGTCATCTTAGAATCGTCTCATATTGTCCAAAAATAAGCAAACTGTCCCGGCGATATTGTCAGGGAGGTGGTTCTGTATCGTTTATGATAGTCACTCATATTTGATACAGTCTGTTTCTGGCGAAAATGTAACTAATTCGGCGGCGGTAACATTAGCGATTTCTCACCGTCAGTTGATGCTTCATATCCAACCGGGATCGTTGACCCATATGTTCGTCACGGACCAATGTTTATGGGTCGCGAGTAAATACCCATTTATTTTTTGTTTCCTACATTTTGTTTTTAATTATTGTTATCACAAAAAAATGTAAATGTTTTTCAAAATAATTCCATTAAAAAAAAAATATTTTGAGGGAAGTAGTGAAAGAAGTTGTGAAAATAGCATATCTACAAGCTGCTGGAAACACGTCGCAATGCGACATGCTGTGAGCTTGTAGATCGGATATTTTCACTAGTTTAGGTCCTGGGGAGACATCAAATTTCTCTTTTGGGTCTCAAGCTAAAAAGTTTGGGAACCAGTGGTCTAGTAGATGTGGGAACCTGTCTTACTGAACATGATGTTCTAATGTTCTTGCAGACGTACATGTATGGGAACCTGTCTTACCATCTCTAATGTTCTAGCAGACGTATGGGAACCTGTCTCACCATCTCTAATGTTCTAGCAGACTTATGGGAACCTGTCTTACCTCCACTAATGTTCTTGCAGACGTATGGGAACCTGTCTTACTTTCTCTAATGTTCTTGCAAATGTATGGGAAGCTGTCTTACCATCTCTCATGTTCTTGCAGACATATGGGAACCTGTCTTAACCTCTTCTAGCAGACATTTAAGAATGATCTACTGTAGCAGACGTGTGGGAACCTGTCTTACCTTCTCCACTCTCTGGCAGGTACCCTGCTTTAGGTCAGTTATAATTGACAGATAACTCACCTCCACCGTTCTTGTAGCAGAGGTAGGGGAACCTCCAGACGTTACCTAAGCCAATGATCTCTCCGGCCACAGACAAGAAAAACTCAATCTTGTTGTTCCAGTGGCCTCTCTCAGTGTAGATTATCCCTTCCGAACTGGACTCGGACCCTTCCTCGTCCCTGTTGTCCTCCGATTTACCGTTTACAACGGGCCCGCTCTTCTCTGCTGTCATGACGCTCCAACAGCCCGCTGATTGAGGACAGGAAAGATGGATTGAAAACAAAATGGATGTGACCTCATAACCAGACCTTTAAATGGACTCAGTGACTTTAGTGGATTTATATATCTTCCCTGGCACTGTGGAATCAATGGGACTGTCCACATGGTGCTAAACCCCGCCCCCACATTACTCTCCATGCAGAAGAAAAGCAAATGTTCAAGTTGACTGAAAGATTTCCAGCTAATATTTGACACCTGTTAGCTCATTACTAAGAAAGGCGCCCTCCCAATTGATCACTTTGTTTGTTTGGATTTCCATACCATCATTGAGTGACGTGTCCAACTTTTGTGATGATTGGCAATTGTATACATAAATAGTCTAAGTATACAAGTCTAAGCACTAAGTACAAGTCTAGTACAGTATAGTATAGAATAGTATGGTATAGTACAGTATAGTATGGTACAGTATAAGTAAAGCTACCAACAAGAGGATGCCATCTGTCATTATCCACTTTTATGCAGCTGCATTAGCATTAAACATAGAAGAAAACATGCATCGTATAGCCTATAGCTACCTGTTGTTTAAATCTGGGTGGAAGGTGATGAAACATCTTTAGCTTTTGCTTTTTTCTGAATCCGCTCTTCCCCGAAAATCTCCCTCAAACTATTGTTCCTGCCAAATGTAATATTTTTCACCAAGTTCACATTCACCTCACAAACCGACATCTATAACCTATGTTTACTCAATAGACTACAGACAAAACAGAAACAACCAGGGGTATTGAATAACCTGTTGCTGTAAATGGGAAGACAGGGGATTAACCCAGAGTGGAATCAACTGGCAGTTAATTCCCTATTCCTTTCACTGTGCTGAATAGTATGCTGCAATAAATGTGAATCATCCATGATTGCTGAAGGAACTGTAAATTCCCTATCTTACAGTATGTGATTGAATAGGACTTTGTTGTTAGTGTTGTTAATACTGTAATAGTGGCGAGTAAAGGTAAAATCAAACTTGAAGGACAACTCAATTCCATTAACAGACTAACAAACTCTATTTCGGGGGTGTAGCTCTTTCTAAAAAATTACCTCATTATGTACAATAACTATTTAGTTAATTGGTAAAAGAGCATCATCAATCACGCCCTGCTTGCTTGCAAATCCAGTCATACTGTAATTATTCTGAATTATGAGGCTACAGTGAAATGAAAGTGTCCGGTTGGTAACAGGTTGAAAGAAAGAAAACAAACAAACACAGCCTATCCTCCATGGGAGATCAGGGTAATGAACTAGTTTTCCAAATAAACACAAAGACTAGTAACTTCGTCTTACTCACAGATCTAGATTGGAACAGCGGCAATCCTCCTTTGGCTCCTCTGTGATGATGCACACCAACAATTGGCTATACAAAACAAGGGATGGTTAAGCCTGACCCGGGGCGATAGAATTGAGAAGAAGTGAGAGGGGGGCAAAAAAGAAAGGGAGAAATTTCTGGTCCCGCGTTGTTGTGTGAGTTGGTTTGCAAAGTCTCTTGTCTATAAAAAGAAGATCCCAGAGGGAGCAGAGCGACGGTATCTTGTAGCCTACCAGCCTGTGGATAACGTGTGACTGCGCTCCCACTCTCCCTGCGCTCTACTCTCTGCGCCTCCACTTGGATAAAAGCCATGTGGTAACAACTAAGCGCGCTAAGACAGACACACAGCAGTGTGACATGGAGAGACGGGCAAAACAGGAGGGGAAGAGATACAGTAAGATGCCTGGGTTGATATGGCTAGTTTAGATATTCTGAGGATGGATAACCGTGATTCTTGATTCTATCCTTAAGGGTTAGTTAGGTTAGGTTGTTACTGAATTGTTATCACACAATGAAGTGTTATCAATAGCTAGCCTAAGTAGTGTTATATAGACATAGGCTTCTTCTGTGTATTAGGCTACTGTCTACACTGCAATGTTGTATTGTGAAGATGTAACCTAATTAAAAGTTGTGGTGGCATTAAAAAAGACAAATATATACAATTTTTGAATATATTCCTCAATGATTATTGGTCAAATCAATGTCTAACATTTAAAACATATAACTGTCATTATCATCTTCAAAACAATGTTTGCTGACAAAAAAAACACACCAGGATTTAAATCAATATTGATAGGCCATCCATGTGGAGAAATGTATTAAAAACCTATAGCCTACTGCAAAAGGATCTAAAAAGTAAAGAAAGAAAGAAAAAGAAAGAAAGAAAGAAAAGAAAAGAAAACATTGGGATAATGAGTTCCTTAAATTACATCTCAAAAGTACACAAACTTTTTACTTTAGCTATTGCTGAGATCTTGTGGGAAGTCAAGTCTTGATCTTCAAAGAGGAAGCAACCCCATTTGATTTATGAATTGATGTCACTGGTCTTGTTCCCTTTGTCAGTCCATGTGCTCCTGTGGCTCTGCTTTCAGCATACCAACTCACACCCTTTTGTCCTCTCTAAAAGTCACAGTGCACTCCAGCGTAAGCGGATGGTTTTCCTCATTAAAAATGTTTGGTAGCAGCTGTCGTTGGCTGATGATGGATGAGCAGTCATAAAGTCTTAATAACACATGCTTCTCGGAAAGAACAAACAAATGTTACCTCATTGGCTTAAAAGGAGGGTTTTTTGTAGGATGTGTTCATATACACGTTGATTGCCTGGTTTCCAGGCGTGATAGACTTGGTGTACTAGGAACTCCTCTGGCTCTAAGAAACTGACCTAGTCTGTGAGAATCCCTTCACATGAGGGTCACTCGTCATTAGGGGCTAAAAGGAAGTGCCATGCATAAAAAGTATGGCCACCCAAAGTGGCTGGCAAACACTCACTGTGCTTTTCAGGCAGAGTCAAGCTCTTTATATTGCCTACTACAACATCATCAGAATGGAAATCCTTGATGTGGTTGAAGCCAAAATAATGACGTTGTGAAGACAATTGGGAACATGAGAACAGTAAATAACATGCATATGTATATATGTATATATATATATATATATATATATATATATATATATATGTATATATATATATATATATATATATATATATATATATATATATATATATATATATATATATATATATATATATATACATACAGCTCAACCTTTATAAAGCCTTTGAAAAAGCGAAGACATTTCCAAATAGCTATTTAAACTGCTCTTGCACAAATCTTGTTGTATCGACAGGTGAATTCCTTCCTTGTGTAGCAGGGAGAGAGTTGGCCTTGTAAACGCACTCACACACAATTTAAAATGTAAGCTCTGACAGTAAATAATTGGTTGGGAGGCCTATAGAGTATAAAATACAAACAGAGACCTTTTGTTTCCAGGGACATATTGTACCAGAACAAAGTCAACAAACATGACCAATACAGGGAATTAACGTTTTAGTTCTCCAGCTTGGCTCGTGCTTCCCAGCAAGGTGCCGAGAGCGAGAGACAAGTTGAAAACATTAAAGACAGCACTCTGTATACACCAGTAGTTCCCAACCTCTTCTGGATCAGAGCCCACTTGAAAATCTAGAAAGTGTTCGCAGGCCACCCACCTGACCACTTAACATGACAGCCGGGTGCATTTTCAGAGCATGTCTATTTTAATGATCAATCATTAGATTGTCTTGGATTAATGGAACTAACATAGTATAAATTCCTATTTATCTGTATCACAGTAAAACCCTGATCCGGAAAAAGTTGAGAATCACTGATCTAGATCCCTCTGAAAATAATGCAACACCTTTCGCTCTGAGATTGGACGTTCTGTTGACAACACAGTGAAAAGGTCAGTCTCCTCTAACCTTACTGACTCCAGAGGCATTGAGATGTTCCATCGCGATTGGCCACCGTGCAGGCCAGAAAGCTGTCTCTCCATTGGTTGCTGAAGTCTAGTCTCTCGGCTGTCCAGCAAGGAGGCCAGAAAGAGCCTGTTGCTAAGATACCCATCATCACTTCTTGTTCTTTACAAGGTGCAGTAAACGTGAGAGAAAAGCAGTGAGAGAAATAGATGGATGGACAGAGCTATATAGTGTTGGATGGAGGGTAAAAGGTGCAGATCTGTAGAAAGAGAAAGGTGGAGCGCGAAATAGAGAAACACATTCTGAACAGCAGTGGTTTTCAAACTTTTTAGTAAAAGTCTCAAGGCACACATCATGAAGTCTGATACCCACATGAAGCTGTTCCATTATTGGACGCAGTCTTGTTATTTACTAATGCCAAATAAAAAGGTTTAACCACATAAGCCTAATTCATATTTTCACATAGTCGCAAAAATAGCCGATCGATGACAATTCAATTCAATACGTTTTAAAATGTTATGACATGCCCAAAATGGGGATGTCTGTTTGAAGTGGTTTATATAAATGATATGTTTGCGTCCGTCTGTGCATGCGTGCGTGTGCGAGTGTGTGTGTGTGTGTGTGTGTGTGTGTGTGTGTGTGTATTTATGGTATAACTTCCCTCTGTATCAGGATAGAATAATATGAGTGCGCACAAAGTACTGATATAGTAAATACAAATAAAAAATCATAATCTTATGTATGGTTACATTGTTGTAATAATTTGTCACAAAATCCCAAGGCACACCTGGACTTGTCTCATAGCACAACAGTGTGCCTCGGTCTCGAACCACACTTTGGAAACCACTGCTGTACAGTGCAGAGGAGTGTTGATAAAGCTGTGTGTGCTGTCTTTGTATTTATTTTCTAGGTTACATAACAGTGTTTACCTTGGAATCTATCAATTTGCATGTGAGTGGTCTCGTCGCTTTGATCTGCGCACAAGTTTTTCTATGGGGAAAAAAAATCCCAGTACTATCAATCTATGTCCATCTGAATCTGGCTCTGTCTTTGTTGGCGGTCCTATTATTTTCCCAGGATAAGGTCACGAGACGTTTTCCAGTTTGTTTGTTTATCAGAGATGATTTAAGGACTAACATTTTGATCACCAGAGGTTTGGCTTTGATCACTCAAAACACGATTAAAGATAGGCCTAAGATATGTACTGTATTTAAAAAAAAACAAAAAACAGCATGTGCACCAGTCTGTTCTTTGAGTCATGTGGTACATTTCAATTTATGATGATTGGTTTATATGTATGAAAAATATGTTTTTTGTAATAAAACAAAATAGTGATAGTAATCGTTGTTATATAATTCAGTAACAGGGGTCTCCTCGTGTCTGACAAAAATACATTTTCAGGTTGGGATATAGATTTTATACAATCAGGAGAGGGAACTCCACAAAGATCATTTATCAGCTTCAGTTTGATAGCGTTCCACTTCCAATTGTGTCTGCTCATTTTTAGGTTTCATTACTTCCAATTTCACTTCTTTATCCTGACCTGTACCAGTTCTTTCTTCTGATTGGATACAAATGGAGGCTTGAACTAACACTTTTCTTTAGCCCCACTAGTGGATGCCGGTTGTTCGTTCCATCCATCTGTCAAATAACATCTCTAAAACTAGAGGCTGGAATGCCACGAAATGTGCTGTGCACCTTCATGACCCCAAGAGGATCACCCATACTGATTTTGGTGACCCAATGTTTCTTTCCTCTAGCACTACCACAAGGCCAAAATATACAATTCCACACAAAATATCTCAAAATATAATGGGCATATTGCCAAGAAACTTGGCAGCTCTCAGTAAGGATGACCCCTACTGATTCGGTGACCCCATGGCCTTTCCTCTAATCCAAACATGCTCTGAATATGCACGTGGCCCACCCATCTGACCACTTAACACGGCAGATGCTTTCATGATATTCAAGTGGTCCCTGATCCAGAAAAGGTTGAGAACCACTGTGGTAAACTATTCATATTTTATGAATATTATCCCTTATATTTTATTTTAGAGTAGGCATTGTGATGATATTTTCTTGTTACACCATGGCTAGGATGCATGCATTTATTTATGGTACTGAGACTGCAGTGCCATTGGCCATTCAACAGAATGGCTTAGAAGGTATCATAGATTAATTTCACATACCCCCCAATGCACGTACCCCAGGGGTACATATTGTAACGCGGGAACAAATGCCAGCCTATGCCTAGTATCTGTGTTGCTGCCAGCCTATTGTGTGTGCGCTGCTGAGTATAATGTGTTCGTATTGGCTGTCGGGCACCAGAGGTTCTGTTGTGTATCTGCAGCCCGCCTGTTTTGAGTGAGTTGTGTTCCGGGTTTCTAGTGTATGGACGTTCGAGTGTTTATCCTCCGCCTCTACTAAAGAACCAAGGACTTACAACCCAAAGACTAACAAGATTATACAGTACGAATAACTGTGAGTTCTGTAAGCATACCTGTACTGCTACTGTTGTTGTGCTGCTGATGTCCTGTAAAACTGCACGTCCGAAAGTAAACAAAGTATTGGATAATCCTTCTTGTGGCTTTATTACGCACTCGCCTCCACCATCAGAAGTACACAAAGTGTCCACACCACAGAAAAGTAACATCGCCACAAATGGTGTCAGAAACGGGACTTTAAGAAGAAAAACAAACTTTGGATGAAGTGACCTAGTACAGAACGGACTGTAGCTGTACACTGTATGCTAACAGTTAGCTTAGCGTCCGCCTGTGGACGTCACGTGACTCACGTTCGCCGGCCGGATTTCCAACTGATCACGTGACTGCAGTCCAGTTGCTCCCACAAAAGAAAGAGACGTCGCTGCTCAAAGCAAAGACACTGAAAACTCACCGCATCGGACGCACCGCCAATCTCCGCCTGGACAGGTGAAGTGAAAAAAAAAAAAAAGTTGAAAAAAAAGAACAGAGAAGAGGAGATAATGTCAAAAGAGGGAGAAAATGGAGCAGGTGCTAGCCAAGAACAGGCACCAGCTTGGCTGGGCATCTTCATGCAGCAAATGCTGCAGATACAGCAGCAAAATCTGCAGCAAAAACAGCTAATACTGCTACAACTGCAGATGCTGGGGGGGGCATCCAAAACTCCCCCAGGGCCTCAATCACATGACCAGACAGACATCAGTCAAGACCTGGGAGCAACAGCCCATACTCCCTCTCAATCTTCTACTCCCCTCCCAGGTGATCATCACAGCATGGTTACCAGCGATAGATCTGAGGCATCGACCCTGACAGCCGGGGTAACCCCAGACTTCACCCCAGAGCTAGAAGTCATTCGGCAGCGCTCGCCCACCTTAGCTTCTGTGGTGTCCAGGGAGTGGTTCCAGTGGCCCCAGCTGGAGAGCTGGTCAGATGATGAAGCGGCCTACCCCCTGGATGCTGGGACTGAAGGGAGATTCAACTTCTTGCTGACGGCTGGTGTGGCCTTGCAGGAGGGAGGAAGGGTGTGCATTGGGAGCAAGCCAGTGCCAAGCTGCATCGCTGGGAGGTCAGTGGAGAGCGGTGCAGTCTCCAAGGTGCTTCTCGTGAGCCCTCCAACCTTCTCGCCGTGCGGTGGGAGTGATGTATGGGGTGAGGGCTCCAGGCTTGGAGCTGCAGCAGTCCTGCGGCTAGCTGACCTGACGGACGGTTTACCCGGAGGCCATGGCCTTGTGGACGTTAATGGGGAGAGGCCCATTAAGGTCTCCGGGCTGCTTCCCCTCGGCACCAACCCACTGAGGGACCCCTGGATGAGGATTCTCAGTGGAGCCGTGGAGAGCTCTCCCTCACCCACCTGGGAGTCACAGCAGCCTGTTGACGGCATCCATGGGGCCGGTGAGCTGCGGATTTCGGATGAGGCGCCTCCTGGCAACTTTGCTGGACGGTCACCGCCAGTCGGGCTTCCCGGGAGGCCCCCTGACCCCCCAACTCTACCCAGCCTGCGTCTTCCTGAGAGCCTGCTCAGCCGGCGTATTCCTGAGGGCCTGCCCATCCTGCGTCCTCCTGACGGCCTGCCCAGCCGGCGTCCTCCTGAGGGCCTGCCCATCCTGCGTCCTCCTGACGGCCTGCCCAGCCGGCGTCCTCCTGAGGGCCTGCCCATCCTGCGTCCTCCTGACGGCCTGCCCAGCCTGCGTCCTCCGGAGACTCCGCTCATCCCTCGTCCAAAGAAACCTCCTGACCCCCCTACTGTACTCAGTCTTCCTCCACCAGTGAATCGACCCAGCCTGCACACTCCAGTGACTCGTCTCAGTCTGCATCCGCCACTGACTCGAGCTCCGGGTCAGACAAGGAAAGTACCAGGCCTGTTCCAATGACCAAAAGAGGTAGGCTAGTAAAAAGACCTGCCCACTACCAGGATAGGTCTGATTGAACTGAGTTATTGATTTTGAGACAGACAGTTCTAAAATGTGACAATTTTTGATTTTCGCAGAAAGACATTGGTTTTGAAATGTGAGAGACATTTTGAGTTTTTGTGTTTGCCTTTGAAGCAACTGAAGTTATTTCCTAAAATGTTCAACAGGATTGCATACCTGATATTGTTCTGTTTATTGTGTGCTTGTGATTGCCTTGTACTCGTTAACTTAAACTGAAGGTGCTGAAGGGACTCAGCAGTCTAGAGGGGGGGTAGTGTAACGCGGGAACAAATGCCAGCCTATGCCTAGTATCTGTGTTGCTGCCAGCCTATTGTGTGTGCGCTGCTGAGTATTGTGTTCGTATTGGCTCTCGGGCACCAGAGGTTCTGTTGTGTATCTGCAGCCCGCCTGTTTTGAGTGAGTTGTGTTCCGGGTTTCTAGTGTATGGACGTTCGAGTGTTTATCCTCCGCCTCTACTAAAGAACCAAGGACTTACAACCCAAAGACTAACAAGATTATGCAGTACGAATAACTGTGAGTTCTGTAAGCATACCTGTACTGCTACTGTTGTTGTGCTGCTGATGTCCTGTAAAACTGCACATCCGAAAGTAAACAAAGTATTGGATAATCCTTCTTGTGGCTTTATTACGCACTCGCCTCCACCATCAGAAGTACACAAAGTGTCCACACCACAGAAAAGTAACATCGCCACAATATACTACTCTTTGACAAGTCACTCTAATGCCACCGTTAGTAGTGGGGCGGCATAGCTAAACTATTGTTCATTTTGTGATAAAAGTGCCAAAGTTGGCAGATGTGTTGATAGTGCAGCAGTGCATCTGTGAGTTCCGGCAGTGACTTCCATGTTGACCAATGACCATGATGTATTCTTTCCATGTACAAAGCTGGATACAGCGTGGCAACCTGTCAAAGCATGGAACATTGGAAGGGCACTTGACATATTTGGTCCGCACCATGCAGTTATTTGGTGGGCTGCACCATCATCAAAAGACCACAACATCAATTTCTTCACTTGTTCATGGCTGCATGGGGCTAGGGTGTGGAGATCCTACAGAGGCTCTGCTGAGCACAGAGCCACTGTAGTTCTCAGGGTCACTGTGATCTATCTGTTTTTGGTTCCAGTGGGATAGGAAAGCTTGCTTGCCAATAGCTGGTGACCATTTTCAAAAATACCTGGCATATCCTATATCCTATATCTTTTGTTTCCAATAAATCTATCAACACATCTTTGGTGACTTTATCACAAGATGAACGGTTGTTTTCATATGCTGTCTATATGTCTATATGCTGTCTTATAGGCCACATCACTGTCACACCCCTTTTTTGCCAAATGGCATGCAGTTACCGAGCTGTTCTTCGGGTCATAACCAACCATTCCACAAAATCTTGTGCAAATCTGTGAATATACTTGGAAGCTATGCATGTTTTTGCAATAGACCACTCCCATTGCAACGCCCCCTTTTAGGTCATTAGCATGAACTCACACACACACACACACGCGCGCACACGCACACACGCACACACATACACACACAGTCAGGCAGACCCAGGCTCAAGGGTGGGCGGCCATCTGCCTCAACCGTGTCGGGGGGGTAAAAGAGAGAGAGAGAGCGAGAGAGAGAGAGAGAGAGAGAGGAGAGACAGAGAAAGAGACAGGTCCTACCTCAGGTCTAAGGAAGATAGAGCTACCAGGCTTGAAAAAAGAAAAAAACACCTTTGGAGCTTGATCAAGTGTGCATGACTCAGACACTGTGTGCAGACACTTTCTATTACAGCCCTGCACAACTGTAAAATTGCAACCCTTGACACTCCAAGTTTCTTTGGTGAGCTGTCTTGTGGAGGGAGCATAGTGGTGTCTTCCCATCTCAGTGAGGAGGATATTGTAGGTGACCCCATCCTCTTGCACCTCCCTTTGGCCAACAACATTTCATTTTTGTCTAAGGAGCGGCACGGTCTCTAGGGGCTGCTAACAGGACTCTTACAGTAATCTGGCTGTTTGTTGATGGGTAAGAAAACTGCACTCTAGCGCATATACTTGCAAACCTGTAATTTAAACTTCACTTAACTTTGTTGGTATGTCTAATGTGCAGGAAAAGTGCTGTAAAAATGTATTGGACATCAACCTAGTTGTGTTAAAGTCTGAATGGAAACAAGTCCATTCCTGCGGAAATCTCCATTTGATATGTTTGACATGTTTGGATCAGAGCCCATGTGGGAAACAGGTTGACAATGACAACGTCATAATTGCAGCCATAGCTGCCATTCATTCGGTGGCTTGCGTATGCAAATGCTCCTTCAATGTGTATAAACCGTCCACTCAATAGAGCCAACACCCCACATCTTCATATCAACAGCAATTTGTGTGAGCATTTCATCAAGACGCCTCTAGGACATTCAAACATGGGTCACTTCACTGTGAAAGCTTTAGACTGCACTGAAGCACAATTTTCAACATCAACAAAAAGAAACTGAGAAAGGAAAGGAAGAGAAAAGGAATGAGGGGGAAACGGAAAACAAAGAGCTCGGATCAACAGAACCCAAACCCAGTTTAAAAAGAACCTAGCAGCAGTCAGTCCACTGCGTCTATTCACCCCATTTCAATTCAGCTTTACATCCTATATTCCCATGGGGCAGTTAGTTTAGGGTGCAACAAAGTGTAATATTTACATTGATGGCAATACATTTAAGTGAATGTACTACAGTATACTGGATTAGGATTACAGTAGCTAGTATTGACATAATTGTCTGCCACTGTATCGAACTGTACTCACACACACACACACGCACACGCACACGCACACGCACACGCACACACACACACAATGTATACACACGCAAGCTTGCCAACATGCCGACTGACTTGCTCTCTCTTTCCTTCTTTGTCTCGTTCATTCTCTGTCTTCCACATATACACACTGACCCCACCTTACTGCTTCTCTCCCCGAGAGGCCAAACGCTTTTCTTCTGTTTGGAAACGAGGGAAGCATTGAGCCGCTACCAACCAACCAGGCCACCCAGTAGTGAGTGAGCACAGCCAGAAGAATCCAGTGACATGCCAATAGAAGAGAGAGAGAGAGAGAGAGAGAGAGAGAGAGAGAGAGAGAGAGCTCATATGGGTTTGCTAATTATTAATGCCATCAAGTCCAATGTTGGTCCAACCTCACATAATGAGTAGTAGCCATTTTTTTCAGCTACTCTTGTCTTCTGCATGGACACCATTAAAGGTTTTCTTTTCTTTTTGTGCAGCCTTTGACTGGTGGTTTTGGTTATTACAGAGGAGGTTAGTTTAGTTTTGTCAATAGAGCTTGGTTTGTTCTGCTGTCGTTGACAAATTGCATTTCTACACAATAAAAGAGGCTGGACAAGCTGGATCCTTGCAAAGACATGACAATTCACAGGGGAGAAGAGTAGGCAAATTAAGAGATACTGGATTTTCAGGCCTTCAAACCTAGTCCTATGTTGCGCTGATAAGAGCAATGGTCACCAAAGGGGGTAGGCAGAGCTTTGGGTTCTGTTCACTTCCTGTTAAAACCGGAAGTGAACAGATCCACTTCCGGGGTGCTTCATTGAACTCGACACCCCTCAGAGAGGCAAGCATGGAATTTATTTTGAGTAAACTGGTGACGCCCCCCAGTCACTGGGGAAGACAGGACGCAGTAGGCTCTTATGGCATAAAAAATAAAAAATGAAACACTTCTTTGGTACTTTATTTCGCTACACTTATACCACACTGTACTAAAGCACAAATGTCGGTCGGTTATTATGAACAGACTACACTTAAACTTGGACTTAAGTACAAATATCGGACAACATAAAAAGATTTTACATTTGGTATTTTGATTTTGCTACACCTAGCCCTGTTCTAATCAATTAGGGGATCTTGCAAATGAAAATACAAACAAATACACACACGCACACGCGCACACACACACACACACACACACACACACACACACACACACACACACACACACACACACACACACACACACACACACACACACACACACACACACTCACACTCACACCTAATAAATATACACTTCGCTACTGGTGCCATGACATTAATTCCCCTTTGGGATTGTGAAGCTCCCAAGCCGCGGGGGCGTCACCAGTTTACTCAATGCGAAAAGATTTTTATGAAATTGCTCATATTGGTTTGCTAATTATTAATGCCATCAAAGTCCAATGTTGGTACAACCACACACAATGAGTAGTAGCCTTTTTTTTCAGCTACTCTTGTCTTCTGCACGACACTATTAAAGTTGTTTTTTTGCAGCCTTTGACTAAAAAGTCATCTTAAAAGGTTCTTATGCTAAGTTGTTTTCGTTCATTACAGAGGAGGTTAGTTTAGTTTTGGCAAGAAGAGCTTGGTTTGTTCTGCTGTTGTTGACAAATTGCATTTCTACAGAATAACACAGGTTACAGGCAAGAATGAAACAGCATGCTGGAGGCGTAGGCAACACTGCCTACTGCAAACTGTACAAGTTAGATCATTGCAAAGACATGACAATTCACACGGGAGAAGAGTAGGCAAATTGAGATATATATCGTCGCTGTTGGGCGGAAACCTTGTATATTCAAAACGGTTCTTTTTTTATTATAAAAAAGTGACCTACTCACACATTGTGAGCTTGTAGATCTGCTATTTTCAGTACTTTTGTGTGACACTCTTAATGATGAAGTACTGTAGGGCATTAATGTATGAAAAGATAAAACATAAACATTTGAAATATGGAGATACGAGGTGTCTGCCCGACACCAACACTATTGTAATTAAGCTACTTGATCTAGTTTCTGAGTTTCCTGAGTGTAATCACTGTTGGTTTTACGCCTTTTCAGTGCAAGCAACAAACACCAGTTGGAACAAAAAACTGGATAGAGAAATGTATCAAAAATACCCAGAGGCATAAAGCCTAAAAGATCGCAGCATCACATTTAATAATAGTTTGTCATTTCAATCTTTTGGGGCTAGAGTATCACAGGTAAAAATCCCAAAAGCCTCCCTTCTCTTTAGAAGGAGGTCATGGTCGACCCCTCTAGGTGGCAAAGAGACCGCCTCCATACCAACAAAGCGCAGGGATGCAATGTCATGTTTGATATTGTTGAAATGCAAGGCTTGTATCACTACTTATTCCCCATATTCCTATCACATCCGGTCAGTATACATTGGCATTTTCTGCAGTCTGATCCGGAATTATAACATACTTTCCAATTCCCCCCACTCTTTCTTCAAACGCGGGAGAAACGTAAGGGATTATCTCATCAAAGCAAACTTTGCAAGTGGCAGACCAGCGCAACCCACACAAATCCTGCTCAGCCTTATTCCCAATGGCAATTATCCCTGTGGTAACTGCACACAATGCAACAATACCAACAAAGCATTTGTTACTGTATCCATGTCTATATTCTGCCTCACTCAGTAGACCCTATAGGTATATTATTCATGATTTTAATACCCTTTTCTACGGACTTATGTAATTGTATTTTTGTCTCCGCCAGGACGAAGGCATGGCCGAGTTTTGCACCCTGTCTGTCTGTCCGTCCGTCCGCCCGTCCGACCACGTGTGTGTCCGTGTGTGGGTCCGTGTGTGTGTCCGTCTCTGAACAGCTAATCTCTGGCACCGTTGGCTTGCTCGCAACGAAACTGTGCACACACACTGGATGCCAGAGCAGAACCTCTGCCCCAATTTTTTTACAGTTACATACTGTGACAACCTTTTAACATACAAATGACAACCTTTTAACATTGCCCTAATATAGCGCCACTAGGATGCCGATTTTTTATATTGCTCCAATACTTTTTTCCAAATATCACGCAAATCGGTACTCATTATCTCTATAGTCAAGTGATCAAGACGGATCCATCCGATTTTTCATATTCAATCCTGATTGGTGAATTCCGAACATTGTTGGCCCACAATAACCTACCTGACCTGGCGGAGACATGTGCTCTGAGGAGCACATGACACACAATAGTTAGTATAGCTATACAGTAGCTTAGCTATATTTATTCTCATGTTCTTTAAGAATATTCCTTTTACCGTGGAAAAAAATACCACAATAGCTATTTTTGGGGGATTTTTCTGAGGCCTTATTTGCTAGGTAAACAGTATAAAGAGACAGGAAACACAGAGATAGAGAGAGAGTAGGGGAGTGACATGCAGCAAATGGTCCCGCTCGGCTATTGGGTCGCCCCACTTATGATGCAAAATTGACTGATCTTTGACGATACCATGTTAAGTAAAATTGACTGCAGGCTCTCTCTTCACATCAATCCAACTATTATCAACTTGGGACTCGAGTTTCATTACAGAAATGGCAAGAAATGCAGATGAATAGTGTGTCCAGGTGGGGAGGCGCTCACTTCATTCTCAATAACACCTGACAAACACCAAGGTGATATCGTTGAAATTGAGTTCTTCTCTCCCCGTGGTGATTTCTCATGGAGAAAATAATGCCATGATAGCTGATGTGCAATTATACATGCAGCTCTTCATGGAGCTATCTGTCTCCATGTGCACCTGTCAGACAATTTTTCGATGTATGAGATAATTGCAACTTCCTGGTGTGCAATGGACCATGGCTAATAGAGACAAACTGCAGATATTGTGCTAATGCAGGCTGGTCTGTCTCTCTCCGTTATCATGCATTCACCTCCTCCTCAACTAATCCGTAAGCTTGATTTAGACTTCATCGTTCGACGGCGTCATGCGCAAGAAACAGCCGGCCTACAAGCTCACAATGCGTGGCGGATGCAACGCGGTGTGAGCTTGTAGGTCGGCTATTTCCGGCGTGCGCCGCCGTCAAGCGGCGACGGAGCATAACTCTAGTCCCTGGATAGATCACCTGGATGTTGATCATTCTGAGCAAAATGAGACCCGGTATCTTTCCTCTGAATCTATCATTTCACTTATCGTAGTCTGACATCCCAGCATTTACACAGTGAGGGAGACGGGCTGTGCTAACTATAGGGGTCAGAGGTGGGACAGCAATCACAAACCTGTCCACCGGCTGTCATAGAGGGATGGAGTGACGCACACGCGCGCGTGTGTGTGTGTGTGTGTGTGTGTGTGTGTGTGTGTGTGTGTGTGTGTGCAGGCTTCTATTGGGCCCAAGGGAAGAGAGAGAGTGAGAGAGAGAGAGAGGGAGGGAGAGAGAGAGAGAGAGAGAGAGAGAGAGAGAGAGAGAGAGAGAGAGAGCGAGAGCGAGAGAGAGAGAGAGTGCTTTATTGGTCCGCCACCTAATTTTATAGTTATTAATTAAGTCACAGTGTTTGTTGTTTATTCATGTTTTGGCATTAGTGTTGCTGCTGTTGGATACATCACTGCTTGATAAGCAGTGATGTGTAGGACACTGTAGATAGATCTGAGTGGGTGTGGAGCAAACTATCATCCATTTGAGGTTTTCCCAAGCTTTGCTGTATACTTAATTACTCATTTAACAACTTGTATATCTCTGACTGTGACAATGAACGCATGTATCTTCACTAGCTTGCTTTGAACCACTGATCCTGTGCATTCATTAAAAGCATAGTCTCGCGTAGCCAACAACTATTCCACAATCTCTGAATGCTATATAGAGTCTGGAACTACAACTCCCGAAATCCGAGAGAGGAAGCTGCCGCTTCCGTTCACGGAAATATATTTTAAAATATCTTTACATTTTATTATTTCTATTTATGCTAAGCAGCAAGCTAAATATACTTAGATGATTTGTATTTATATTAGGATAAATTTGAGCGACTGTAAAGACGAAACGGAAGTGGGGAGGAGGCTTCATATCCGGTTTATATTCTAATCATGATCAGAGCTTCCGAGTCCCAGACTGTATGACCGGAAACATTTGAAAATTGTGGGAGGCAACAGTCTGGCCACGCGAGACTATTAAAAGCATTAACCTTAGTGATCTAAAAACTCACAACACATTTCAATGGGACACATTGTGAGCTTGTCGATCTCATATCTGTGGGAAAAAAATGCTCAAAATAGGTTTGTCAGGTTGAAAGTGTTTTTTAGTCAAAAACCTAATTGGTGAATATTTGGAATATCTGATTTCAGTAATTTGGTATCTCTGATTTGCTCAATTGTTTTCTGCTTGGACTTTTCCTCTGTGAAATGCTGTTGTTTGTTGCACTTCAGCTACTAAACTGGGCAAATCATTAAAATACCCATACAGACACAGGGGACCTCAACTGGTCAGATGTATGCATTGCAATCCTTGCACACCATAAGATTGAGTTTATTTGTCTATCTCCTTGAATGACCCTCCTTCACAATAAAAACAATAGCAGCTTCCAGAAACACTTTGACTAGGCTACAAGGAGCCTAAAAAACACAATTGTGTAAGCACTTTGTATTTGAACATCCAACATTCAAAAGATCATTTGAATAATACTGCACCCTTTGCAGAGTGTAATTACCTGTACATTATTATTATGGGGCCAGGCTTCCAGCATGGACCCATATTGTTATTCGCATTATTTCCGTTTCTTCTTCTGCCACTTTTGGCAGTTCTGGCTGAACCGTGCAGTCGCTTTTTATGAAACTCGGCCATATGATAGATGGTCATGAAAAACGATCAAGAAATAATTCTCACAATCTTTCGTCAAAAGGTGGCGCTATAGCACTCAATTGAAAAATGCCAACTTTGAACAGGTACAACTCATGCCGTGTTTGACCTACAGCCATGAAACTTCGATGCACACATGCGTCTCCTCATGCTGAACAACTTTCACACTCTGACTTTTGACCTCTGACCTTTAGATCTCCCACCATTTGGAATTATATGAAAAACAGTTAAAACCTATCTCCTCCTGTGATTTTTGAGTAATCTGCACGAAACTTTTTACACATGAACTTTGGACCTATACCAAAAAACGTTTGCAAAATATCTTCCATAAGTGAAAAAATGAAGCTTTAATGAGCCAATGAATATTGCAGTTTTATGACAATTATTCATCTGCCCCTAACACATACATGCAGACTTACCATTCTTTGAAACTTTGCAGAAATGTAAAGGGCCATTCCAAATATCACTGAAACCAATCTTACTCCAATTGGTCAAACGGGGGCGCTATAGCAATTTTTTGAAAATTGAAACTTTAAACAGGCAAAAGTCATGCCTCGTTTGGCCGACAGCCATTAGACCTGCTTACACATGTGCCTTGACTAATGAGGAACACATCTATCACGTTGACCAGTAAGCACCGCCCTTAGATTGTCCGCAATCTTGAGCAGTTTGAAAAACACTTAAACCCAGGATTTTTCAGCTATTTGCGTGAAACTGTATCATCATTGTGATCTCCTTTCACAGGTTCTTGTCTGTTGGTGGCTTCTCGCTTAAATGTGTGCCCCACAACCTGAAGGTCACCAGTTCAAGCCTCACTTGGTGCAGACTTCATCTGAGTTGCATTTCACACAACATGACTATCAATGAATACATCTGCAATTGTTAAAGATAACATGAAATACTTAATTGAGTGTTTTTTACATACAGCTGATCTACAATCTCACAACTTTTCAGATAGCAATGAGAGTATGTTTTTTCAATGTATAACATACTTCATTGTGAAAATAGCCAATGTACAATCTGACAACTTTTAATGGTTTGTGAGCTTGTAGATCGGCTACTTTCACTAATTTTGGTTCTGAGGAGATGTACAATTTCTTCATTGGTAAATGGTTTGTGAACGAGTGATCTTAGTGTTAGTGAAACAGGGGCTTGGGTCATGACAGAAGGCAAGAGTTTGTGATCCTCAACAGACAATATCAGCCTGGACAAAGATATAGCACTATAGGTAGTGTTGCAGCTACCTAAGAGTGCTTCATGACTGTAAGGTTGCCGGTTCAAGCCTCACTTGATGCAGACTCATTTAAGTTGAAATGCAAAAAACATGACTCAATCTATTCCGTTTCCATGGCGCTCTCTCTCTCTCTCTTCAATCTATTCCATTTCCATGTCTTTCTCTTCAATCTATTCCGTTTCCATGTCTCTCTCTCTGTCTCTTCAATCTATTCCATTTGTCTCTCTCTATGTCTCTTCAATCTATTCCGTATCTATCTATCTATCTCTCTCTCTCTCTCTCTCTCTCTCTCTCTCTCTGAGAGGGGTGGCCATAGCTGAGTGGTTAGTGAGCCCGCCTAGGGAGCCAGAGACTCTGGTTGCCCCAGGTACGATTCCAGGCCAGGTCAGCAAATGTGTCGATGAAATGAAATTTGTCCCTGAGCAAGACTCTTAACCCCTAATTGCTCACAGGCACTCATTGGAAACAAGACCGCAAGGACTTTCATGGACTGACCTGTTAAAGGAATTATCATTTCTCTCTCCTGGCCCCATATTATCGCTGCTTGCAGCTATATTTGTTCTTGCCTTGTACACTATTCTCATCAATATACTGTATACATTAGAAACAGTACAGTCCCAGTGACAATAAACAGATAGTGCTGTCCTCCTAAATCTACAGTGTATGTTGAAACAATGCTCACACACCTGAGACGTTTTAGTGAAAATGACCGTATCACCACTGCTTTGTTTCAGCCTGACAACTTAGTTGCGCAAAGAAAGCAGCCAATGTCCATGTGTCTATGTTTATATATATATGTGTGTGTGTGTTGTGTGCACAAGTGCTTATTTGAGTTCCCCTTAACCAATTTATCCCAGGCATCCCACATTTTGGTGTTATTAAAGGCAATACAAAAATGTCTCCTAGATTGGCTATGCTCAAAATATTTTTGAATGTTTTTGTGGTTGAATGGTTAAGATTTCCATGTCATTCCCACTTCCACCTCCCCCTAACAGGAACCATAGTCTCTACTTATCCCATTATTAAGACAATTGCCAAGCCTGGCATTCACAACACACACACACGCACGCACGCGCACGCGCGCACACACACACACACACACACACACACACACACACACACACACACACACACACTCTCTCTCTCTCTCTCTCTCTCTCTCTCTCTCTCTCTCTCTGGGCAGAGCATCATTTCAAAATCAATCCTTTAGAAGGAAAAAGAGCAAAACAGGAGAAGGTGGGGGGTGGGGTGAGTTGGGGGCTCTCAAAATCTCCACCAGTGTTGGCTGATTGTAAAGGACTGTCAGTTACTGCAGGCTTCTATTGGGCCCAAGGGAAGCAGCGGGATTCAACTTGGGGCCCATTAAAGGGCTATTCTTCCTGGAAATCAGCCCTTGCATGTGGACCTGAATGCACTCAGCACCAATCTGCCTGGGCTGTGGGAGACCACTCTATATTCACTGACTGTGACTCCCTGACAGGTGCAACCACGCATGCTGATGCCATTGCAGCATGCTACCACGCTAATGCTAGGCTAATGAGGGCTAATGCTATCACACCTAACGACCAGGGCCCACGAGCTGAGAGGATGGCATTGTTTATTTATTTATTTATTTTCTCTACAACATGGCACAGAAGGGTTCAGGCGTCTAGAACAGTGTTAGTCCTTGTATGTATGTATGTATGTATGTATGTATGTATGTATGTATGTATGTATGTATGTATGTATGTATGTATGTATGTATGTATGTATGTATGTATGTATGTACAGTATGTATGTATGTATGTATGTATGTATGTATGTATGTATGTATGTATGTATGTATGTATGTATGTATGTACAGTATGTATGTATGTATGTATGTATGTATGTATGTATGTATGTATGTATGTATGTATGTATGTATGTATGTATGTATGTATGTATGTATGTATGTATGTATGTATGTATGTACAGTATGTATGTATGTGTGTGTGTGTGTGTGTGTGTGTGTGTGTGTGTGTGTGTGTGTGTGTGTGTGTGTGTGTGTGTGTGTGTGTGTGTGTGTGTGTGTGTGTGTGTGCGTGCGTGCGTGCGTGAATGCATGTATGTATGTATGTATGTATGTATATACTGTCCGGCAGAAACCAGCTAACTACAAAAAAAAATCAGGAAATGACTAAAACACAACACAAAGTGGAGTTAGGAGGTTTTGTTCATCATTGATAAGAACAGCTAAATGGACCTCCAAGCTCACAATGAGGTTGGAGGTCAAAAGGGGGTGGAGCCTGGAGTCAGCAAAACCAGCTAACTCCACTCTCCTTTGGTGGAGTTAGCTGGTTTAGTAGAAAGTTTGAGGATCCAATAGAGTTAGCTGGTTTTGTCAGAAGCACTTTTTCATACTTTTCATTGGTTCAATCTTTTTTTAATCAACACACAGATGTAAAGGGTGTTCAATAGCACTGATTTATGGGACAAAAATGCAAAAGCGGAAACATTGAGTTAGCTGGTTTCTGGCGGACAGCAACGATATTGTGTAGTCCCACTATTTGACTGCTGTTCAGGTGAGCCTTTCCACAGGGAGAGGCAGCACTCTGGAGTTCAGCACCTCGGCCAGCGCCGGCTCCCCTGCCAACTCATTGCAGGGAGGTACATGCCAATCTCTATTATCAATCAGCTTGATATGATGAAACCTGCACTCTGACTAACAAGCTGGGGACAGCTGCACTGAGTTGGTTCTGAGCTGTTGCTATGAATCACTCTTGCTCAGACATGGCTGGCACATCTGCAAAGACACATCTGCATGGACAGTAAGCGATATATTCCACTTGTTCAACCTGTTAGAAAATGTCATTCTGATACAAACCTGACATTGTCTTGTCTTTTCGTTTGTAGGAAACTTAGGACCTTGGCTGACACTTCAGCTTTGTGTTTGCATGCCGGAAGGAGCCACAAGTATGTTGTGATTTTGCTTTATTTGAGTTCCACCTCCCCGCAAATGTGAAACTCCCTTAAAGGGATTCTAGGTAACTTTAAGCCTAAATGTAAAAATATTTATATATATATATATATATATATATATATATATGTACCGATACATCCGGGTATCCGGGACGTAAATGAAACGCACGCATATGCGCGTCCGGCGTGTTCGAGTGAAACCGAATGGAATCGAGTGCAGCCGACAAAAATGGAACGGCAGCCATTGTTTTCTCTGCAGTGTTTTTACTTTCGGTTTTAAAACTTTAAAACGCTCTAAAACTTATTTTTTGAGGCACAGAATTTACTTTTAAGATAGCGTTTGGATAGAATTTAGTTGTTTAACTTCATATATGTGGTCAATTAATCATGACAGAGCCTATTTAAAAAATAAAATTCAGAGAACCGGCAGGGGCGGGCAGTGACACGCATTGTATCCGAATAAAGCAACCTATTTTTGGCATGGCCCGTTCAGAGTCCCCCCTGCGTCACCCCCTGGTGGTCGGGGAAACACACTGCTGATGAGGATGGGGGGGGGGGGGGGGGGGGGGTGGAGGGGCGTTGTTTGACAACAGTTTTTTTTTTTTTTGATCTCTGAAGTTGCCTGGAATCCCTTTAACAAATCATTGAGCATTGGAACTGCCCCTGCCCTGCATCTGTGTTTGGTAACTTTGGTAACACAGTATGTACAGTAGGCTACTGTATGTACAGTATGTATGCATGTATGTATACTGTACAGTATGTGTGTGGTGTGTACAGTAGCATATGTCGTCCAATGTAAAAGAAAAACCCATAAGAAATGCCATACTACACAATGTTGTCCAATGAAAAAAGCATTAAAAAATGCCATGCTACATTGTGTCATCAAATGTAAAAAACATTTTTAAAAATAAAATACCGTGAAATACCATGACAGAAACATAAAAAACAAACGTTTTGTAATTTCTTAGGAGTAAACCACTGCATACATGCCAATTGAAGTACAATAAGTATGTTTGTTTGAATGATTTCTTTACACATTATCACATTGAGTGTAGACTAGTTATTACAGCGATTAGTTGTGTGTGTATTTCAGCCACGTTCATTGCTTGTCTGTTCTTGTTCAGAGGGAACCTGTCATCATTGACTGAGACACACACTTCTACAAGGGCACACGCGTGTGTTGGCATGTGCACAACATAGTAAGCATGGCATTCCCACATGTACATGCACGTGCCCATGTGCATGTGTAGACAACACACACACACACACACACACACACACACACACACACACACACACACACACACACACACACACACACACACACACACACACACACACACAGCTCGATCTGATCCGCATCAGTGTACTGTTGATGAAGGCTAATCCTATAAGGCGTGACAGTCATCTCTATCCATTATGCCCTGCAGAGAAACCCTCTTCATCATCATTATACTCTGACCTCATTCTTGTTGCTCCATTTCAAACGTTGTGGTCCCGAAACATTTGCATTGGTTCAACCATCACTTGTATATGGCAGCGGTTAGTTGACCACTCGAACCCCAGGATCCATATTCCAAGGGAAAACACTCACAGAAATCAGCAGATCTACAAGCTTACAACACGTCGCGTGCAACGCGTTGTAAGCTCATAGATCTGCTATTTGCTGCGAAGATATTTAATCATAGAGCGAAAATGGAAAAGACTCTAGCACAGAGCCCTGAGGTACTCCGCTCAACCATGCAGGGTAGTTAACATATAGACTGTAGGAAATATGGACGAAGGGAGGCCATTGGCTTCTGCAGACCCATTTTGAAGCCGCTTTTTGCGGCAAATTCAAATCTAACATCTTGGAACTCCGGTTCTCGAAAACCAACCGGAAATGCAATGCCATTGGCTGGAAGGGCAGCGAGGGCGGGTCTTCATTCAGTAGAACCAGTTGAAGCTCTAGAAGCATACCCTACTTTAGCCTATCATTCATTTTAAAATTAATGGGACCATCATTTATTAAACCTATAGCATGATAAAAGGACTTTAAACTAACGATTGAAAACATAAAGTATTTATGAAAATGTTTACTAAGGTAATACAATCAAGTATAAAGTCCACCCAAAACCTCATTCACTTGAATGGAGTGTTAATGCTTCTGCAGCCAGCAGGGCGGGGAAATAGCGACATCTGCTGGGCCATTAATGAGAACTGCAGGGGAAACGGCACTTCCTTATTGCCCTCATTTTAAAAACCGGATGCTTGCCATCTGGGTTAACCACACCATAGTGCCCCTATTCTGGGGTTGAATATTCTGCGACAATAGCAGATCTACAACTTCGTAAGACGTTGCGTTCTGCACAAATCTTCGGCAAAGATATTTAGCGTAGAGCGAAAACAGGAGGGGGCCTTGTAAAGAGCCCTGGGGGGACTCCGGTCAACTAAGTATGGGGTTTAATAATTTCTATGACAGTCTGGCAGAAAATGAATGAAGAAATAGAACTCTTTCGCATTTTACAAATACAGACTAGGATTTGTCAAGCACATGGCACTCATCAGAGCCATGATATTACACAGGCAAAGAAGATACACTATTAGCCAGAAGCGTTTATACTTAAATATCTATGTAATTAGCCTGTCTTCTTTCATCAGCCTACTTGAATCCACAAATGTATGAACTAAGCCATCAGGATTTATTAGTCTAATCAGTATGCTAAACAGATCCGGCATTATACAGCATGATGACTGAAGGTTCCTCATCATCCCTCTAGAGATATTTTATTAGAGGGCATAATTGGTTAACCTATTCAATCCGGGAACGCATCTCTGTCATTTTAAGATTTCTTTGGCTATTCAAAAATAGCAGATATACAAGCATAGCTCATAGCGCGGCACAGAGTGCCGCACTGTGAGTTTGTAGATCTGCTATTTTTGGAAAAATTGTGAACAATTGTGCAAATCTTTAAATATAACATTTGTAAAATATTTAGTTCCAGGGACCCCCAGAAGCAAAAATAGCGCGGCACCCGGATTGAATGGGTTAAAGGGAATCTTTCTACTATCAATGTCATTAGACTCAGTCATTTTGTCACCAGACTCTGTTTATCCTGTCTTGATAATGGCGTAGGCTAGGGCTCATTAACCATATAGGCTAATCTAGGAAATGCTGTAATTGGTATAATATGGGACTAAGCTGTAAATCTTGCCAGAACATGAGCATAGTTTTGGGACTTGTGCTGTCAGAGAGGTCAGACAGAGCCGGCTTGTAGGTGTCATTGGTAAATGGACTGCATTTATATAGCGCCTTCCCAGTCCTTCAAAGCACTTTACAATGTACTTCACATTTACCCATTCACACATCAATCTCACACCGACAGTGAAGCACCAGCCTCCTCATCTGGAGCAGTTAGGGTTTCAGTGTCTTGCTCAAGGGCACTCCCGAGCTACTGCCGCCCCCAAGGACATTCAGTGCTTCAGACTCCAGTACTGATATAAAGAACATGCCTCCATGTTCAAGAGCATCTTACACTACAAATAACGTTACGTTACAAATAAAATGTATTATTATTATTACAACTACAATTTAGAAAGATTACCAGTGCACACAGTATAGCCCACATTACATTGTAATGTGTTGTAGTTGTAAATTATAATGTTTTGCTTTTTAATATTAGAAGATACATAATGTTACAGATTTTGGAATATAATTACTGAGGGATATCAGTTTTGGTAATCACATGATAGCAAGAGAGATAATAAAGAGCCCCAGATGAGAGACCTCTACCCTGGGAGAGGAGGATGCTTGATTGATACAGGGCTGGATAGTGACCTGGGGGCATTTTGTAAATGTCTCCAGTCAAATGCTGCCCTCCAGTGGAGGGAACATGCTGTATCGTAAGATCCAGAGCCAGCCCAAGACTCTAGAGCTCCATGTACTGTACTTTTCAATGGATAAATTCACACACCAACACCACAACAGCCCTGGCTGTACCTACTATATTTATCTATCTATCCATCCATCAATCCAAGCAGCCATCCAGCCATCAGTCTGTCCATCCATCCACTCTTGTACTATATATGAATAGAGCCACAACAGAGGAGGTTAGGTGAATATCATAATATTATCATACAACATAATTCTTGTTATTGAGAATTTAATAATGAGATAGATATCAACAGAACAATAAGAATAATAAGTGGATAGCTTTTGCAAAAGCGATTGTATATCCCTAACACATTTTCTGGCACACTATCAAACTCAAACAAGTTAATACAAGTACATATAAGAAATCCATGTCTAATATGAATAAACCCATGAATGAATCAATATTTGTTTTTTTACTACACATACACGTAAATAACATTATGGTGTAGCAGCCATTGAACAATAGTTCTGTCATGGCAGCTTGGCAGCCCTGTCTATTTTCTGACATTCTCTGCTTCTTTGAGTTGAGGTTGGAGCTGCGTTCTGCATGTTGCAAGGTGTGTCCTAGAGGTTACCTAGAGGTCTACTATTTGGCAATCACCTGGCTGGCTAGAAATACCTGGCTGTGCCTGCACTCTGTGCTCAATTCTATGTTCCTGCTAGTGCACAGCTAGTGACAACCTCACATCTATGTCTGGAATTCTGTATTTCTGGTCTTTCTTCCCACACAGCTCCAAACCTGGACTATTTTACGGCCTGAAAATCCACAACCAGAAAGTATGGGCTATGTGCTTTGTTCAATACAGTTTGAGAAGCTCGGACCTCAGTTATTCCATGATCATGTCAGTATCATGTCAGTATCATGGTCAGTATCATGGTCAGTATCATGGTCAGTATCATGTCATTATCATGGTCAGTATCATGGTCAGTATCATGACAGTATCATGTCAGTATCATGGTCAGTATCATGTCAGTATTATGGTCAGTATCATGGTCAGTATCATGGTCAGTATCATGACAGTATCATGTCAGTATCATGGTCAGTATCATGTCAGTATTATGGTCAGTATCATGGTCAGTATCATGGTCAGTATCATGTCAGTATCATGGTCAGTATCATGTCACATGATAGTGACATGATCCTGACCAAGGCTACAATGCGTTGGGCAAGCAACACTGTCGTATGACGGGGTATACATGCAGTAAATTAGGCTTTAGTAGCCTTTCCAGACATACTTACATCTGTAAGACATAGCAGCTGCTGCTCCTGCTGTCCTGTAGCTTCCACATGTATTTCTGGTCTGGTTCTACAGGCACAAGAGCAGGCAAGATTTGTGTTGAGTTGTGTGTCCACCAGAGAAACCTGCGTACTGCCCAGAAAGACCCTAACCTAACACTCAAATGTTTCACTGCAACAGTACCAGGAGGTCACTCCCCTTGAGCATGCACGTGTAGGGGTCAACATCCTGGGCCTCTTTCCCATCACAATGCACAGCGAGCAGGAGCGTAACGTGAGGCCTTGGAGTTGCAGGAGATCTGTCGGCAGCTCGGAGTAAAGACGACTAGGACCACTCCAGTACATCCCCAGAATGATGATGGAGCAGTTCAGCCGCACCCTGGCTACCCAGCTTGCCATTCTCTCCAACCACCGGCGGAAGTTCAAGAGTTCAGCACAGTGCACCTCAGCAGCTCTTATGACTACCCATTAGTGGGAGAGAACTTTGCTCAGGGGGCTTGGGTGTCAGTATTAGACCCCTCCTGGAAAGAAGGTGTCACTGAAGGTTTGCAGCAAATGGACTCAGCCATGTACTATGGTGGGGGCAGTAAGGTGATTCTCCACCTGGACTGATTAGTGTCTTTCCGGCCTCTTTGTCAACACAGAAGAGAGACCCTCTCATGGACCAGAGCCCATTATCTGGGGTAAGAGAAGGTGTGTTCCTCAGCACCCTTGAGGTGAGGGGGGACTGTGTAATGTCCTTCTGTGCGCATTGGATAGGGGAGGGACTTCCCAGCATGCCTCAGGGCACACACAATTTAGGTATTGTTTAACTGCCATTTATTAGTTTTTTGCAATGGGAATGCGTTGGGGGGCATTTATGTGTAATGGAAACTGATCTTATACCATTATATGATGTGTTTCACCACGAGCAGCCTCGTCTAGCAGTCTTCTTGTTTCATAATTACACCACAATACACGTGTGAGCAACAGGAATGGCTACCGGGAGCACACCCCTTCCTTCAGTGCTGTGAGCGTTCTTATTGAAGGTCATTGTCATGACTTGGATCTTCATAGAAACCCTTGGTCATTGCAAGATATGCTAGTTTTATATCTATGAATGAGATGGCCATCTTGTCAAAAGCAGGGTGGGACAGCATCACAATCCATGGAGCATGGCTGTGAAGATGATAAAATCTGCTAGTGAAAGTGTTGCCACTTCTGTTACAGTTGCAAAAACACTTTCATTGATATTAACTACTTTGCCACAAGAAGAACGCCATAAAACAGCAAACTCCGAGAACCAATCAAAGGTAGCACTCATCATCGGCTGGGAGATGTAGAACCAATCAGAACAGGACACGTCACACGGGGCCAGGACACACCATTCTGGGTCATGCTGCTCTGGGAGATTTATTAAGTGCTTTTTCATTTTTTTGTTTTATCTTTTTTTTTCACTTGCGCTCCTGTCAGGAGTGTGATAGATGGGACAGTCAAGCATCATCATCATTGTCAACATCAGAATTGCTTTCATTATTATCGCCACCACCACCATCATCATCATCTTTAGTATCATCATAATTTCATCGTCATATACCTTTTTCCTCAAGCTAGAAAATAATTTACATCACATGGTTTTATTGACTTTTGAGACACAAACATTCCGGCAACACACTCTAGGATAAGGGTGAGTAACAATCAGAAAAGCATGACGTTTTGCATAGTATTAAATGAACAAAGACATTGAGTTCCTTTATTTACAATTATTGTATAGATAAAAAAAATATCATAAAAACAAGATGAATGAACACTTAATCACTTACCCATAAATGGCTAAGAATGCCAAGAGATATCTGTTGGCATTTCTCTTTTTCTTTGTTCCACAAACTGCATGCTGCTAAATACAGTACATCGAGGCAGGTGAGAGTATATTGCAAGAAGTACCACTGATATCATCATTATCGTCATCATTATCAATATCTTCATCATCATCATCATCATTGTTGTCGTCGTCATCATCATTATCAATGTAATTATTGTTTGTTATATTATTGTTTTGTGTGTCTGACAGGAGCTGTGATTGGTTACTTACAGCCAATCAGCTGCATCGGCAGTATGACCTGTGGTGCATGATGGTACATGTAGTCAAGAAGAGTTCCTGTTTCACATCAGTCCACGCGGAGGTTCCTCAATGGACTTGTTGCTCTATTTACAAAGAATACTTTAAACTTGGTGTCTCGGCGTCCTCTTAAAGCTGAAAGTCCTCCTGAATGTAAAAATGGTTTTGAGAATGTTGGCTGAAGTCTTTTCTTGAAAATGTCTAGTTTGTTTGTTTTTGTTAGTTTTTTTTTTGGTTTGTTTTGTTTTTTGTTTTGTTTTTTACAGAGGAAAGAAAACAAAATAATTGTCATTAAACTTCTCCCAGAAAAAAATAAAATATCAACAGCTCCTAAGCAGAACGTCAGAATCCCATTTCAACTGAAACAAAATATATTTTATTCAAATGGTCCATGTTGCTTTTTCAACAGGCCTGAGCTGACAGGTAAAGCTTGTGCACCCTTCTGCAGATCGATTGGAAAATGACACAGGAGGAGGACATGAAGCCCGAGTTATAATTCGCTGTACGACGTGTTAAGCACCAAAAATAGGCGACCTACGAGCTTGTAGATCAGCTATTTTCGGCGCGCGACCCCGTCATACGACGGAGCATAAATTAAGCATAAGCCTGAATTACACTTAGACGCGTGTCACTGTCGAGTGCTGAAAATAGCCCATCCAAGAGCTTGAAGATCTCCTGTTTTCAGCACGGGACACCAGCGTGTAAGTATAAATTAAGCAATACAAAAAAAGAATAGAACTGCTCGGATATGTGATTGTATATATTGTGTGTAGTAGTGTATATGATTTTTAAGAGAAGAAAAAACCTGTGATTGGATCAAGTTGCATACTGAGGCTATTAACGTCATGCTTGGCAATGACTCCAATTAGTTACAGAAATAACGACAAGAGTACAGGTTAGTTTAGTTTAGGGGGGCCTTGTCCTTCTGGCTGCAGTAAATTGGGTAAGTGTGCCTTCTCTCGGGTAACAACTGGTTGGTCAAAGCACAATAAATAGTTTACAACTAGTGAGTACAGTTGAGATGCTAGTACTGTATATTCTGTGACAGCAGGAAGACAAGCTTGGTTAAAACACACAAAAGCACATCTAGAAATACACCACAGAGTTTTCATTCATAACCAGATAGTGCAGAAAAAGGATAATCTTTTGTTTTATATATAGAAAAAGAGTCAAAGCAACATTCCATTTCTGTTGTGGTATTTTTTTCTGTTTTTTTTCCTCTTTTTTTTTTCTTCCTTTTTGATGTTCAAAATGCCAACAGCTTTTTGGGGCTGCGTGTTTCTCTCTTTTAGAAGAAGAGGAAAACAAATAATGATATTAAACCCAAAAATAAAAAAAGAAAGATTTATCAACACAATATAGCACAAAATTTTCAACACAAGTGTTCGATTTTCATACAGGTAAGCCAAATACAACTTAGTTTGCAAATTTCTAAAAATGACTCGATTGCAACCTTTGATGGTTACGCATAACTTAAAACACCAAAGTCCTTTAAATGAGCAGATTTATCTAGATGACAGTTCACCATAGAGGTCCTGATATCAGCCTTGGACTCAGGCCCTAACCCTGGGCCAGAGCTGTAGCACTGAATAAAAAACACAACTGAAAGAACAAAATAACCCCCCTCTGTCTCGTTAAGAAGACTTCCACTTGGAGAAAAAAAAGACAAAACAAAGGGAAGCTACTCAGACTTGATCCCAACAATCGTGTAGAATAATACTAAGATGCCACATTTACTAGGTACTGTATCCCATTATATTTTGGTTTTGTTTTAGTTTGTTAATCCTCTAAAAATATCTACAATATTTGACAAGATAGCAGGCAAGTTCCAGCACAAGGGTTTTTCAGTAATAAAACACCAACAGAGCTCTGGTCCAAGTATATATCTGAGCTGTGAGCTTCTCCACCGCCTTTCTACAAACCAGGAAGTATAATCTCTACTATGGGTTGTAAACAAATTACATTCTCTTTAGGACATAAATAAGTTAAAGTATTTAGAGCCATTGAAGCAGGAACAAGGCAACATGCCGACAAACAAAGATAAACTCTCTCTATATATATTTATATTCGTATTTATAGAATATATATTCCATAAATGCTATCATCCTCACCATTATTATAGGTTCCTCTTTTTCCAACAGGTGCAAAACTACTGTGCAAGTTGAGTCCTACAACCTCTATACATATTTCCTTTTATGGATGAATTAAATCTTTACATTTGGGTACATGTACATGCCACACAGAGGGAACTCGCAGGCCAGTAACTCTGAGAAGCCACCTTAAAAACAGCAGTCCGCCTGCAACCTAGCCCATCGAAAAAAAGAAGAAAAGAATTCCAATAAAATTAAAACCCTTTTAAATAAAAACTTGGGTAATGTACATTCATGCAGGAGCAATAATAATAATAATAATAATAATAATAATAATAATAATCATAATAATAATAATAATCATAATAATAATAACAATGTTGTTCAATTTAATTTAAGCTATTATCAATATAGTCATTGTTATTGTTGAGGAAAGAGCGTAGACAGGAGATCAAAGTCTGCTTTGTTTTTTTGTTTTTTTCTACTCCTCTGCAAATTCTCCCTTGTCTTCCTCTTCCTCGCTCTACTGCCACTATTGACACAGTTCAGAAACACCAGTCAGTGGCACGTGCATACATGCGCCACACATATACACAAGCGCGCACGCACGCACACGCACACGCACACACACACACACACACACACACACACACACACACACACACACACACACACACACATACTGGCGCACACACACATACACACACACATACTGGCGCACATGCACTCGCACAACCACAAGATGGTCATGTGGGCTTTGTGGTTTTGTTGAGCTTTTAAATTGATTGTATGTATAGTAATTTCACTATTGATGTTCCCCAATCCAGAGTAGAGAGCTCCAGGCGCTCAGGGCTTGGGGAGGTGGATGAAAGGTGGATGTGCTAGGTAAGAGGGAACGGGAGGCAGGGGAGTCGGACGGACGAGGGCTGTACGCTTGGGGACGCAGATGTCGGGGGCCATAAAATAAAGCTGGGTACCAGTTCAAAAGGTCTAAGGGACGGGTCGGAAGCGCCCAGAGGCTGGGGCTATAGCGTAAAGGTTGGGGGTTTACTCTCAGTGTTAGAGACTGGTCTCCAGGCTGTGCAGAGGGCTGGCGCAAAGGGAGGAGGCGGCTGATTTACTGGTGTCGATGGTCAGGTTAATGCCACTGTCGATGGCGTTGTTGTTCTTGTTGGGTGACGTGGGCTGGCTGCCCGCGTGCTTCCTGTTCCGCCGCGTCTCCTCATCCGTGTCGTCAATGAGGGGGATGTGGGGCGTGGAGTCTTCTATCCTAAACTCGGGGTGCGACATGAAGTTGTGGATGGACGGTCTGGAATCGGGTTTATCCAATCCTTCGTAGAGGGAGCTGCGGAACGCGTTCACAACACGGATCTGCCGGAGAGGGGAGGAGAGAGAAGGGAGTCGTGTAAGATAATAAAATGAGGCGATAAATTGGACGGGCTGGAGGGAGCCCAACGAATGAGGAAAGGTTGTGTGAGGGAGAGAGGGAGGGGGAGAGAGAGAGAGAGAGAGAGAGAGAGAGAGAGAGAGAGGGGAGAATGGACCTCTCACTTGAGGAGAGAGATAAAGGGGGAGAGGGGAGGAGGGAGGAGCAGCAGGAGAGAAGACCACCGCAGTCTGTGTTCTGCTTTCACAAGACAACTACAGTTCACAACTCACACGACTGGCGTGCATTGAGAAAGACCGTGGGGGACACAATCATAAAGAATACATAAAAACACAGCAAAACTGAAGGTAAAAATCAAACGTTTGAAGGACAAAACAAGTAAAGAAAGCAAACACAAATGCTCGTTGTAAGTATACGCTTTAAAGTCCAATGTTGCGGTATACCTAGAAACAAGCCACGTTAATAAACAGAACACTCACAGAAAAATAAAACGGGGAATAACACATGCAAGTTTGAAGAGGTCTGGTGGACAAGGTCAGTAAAAAGGAAGGATGTTAGATCTGACCGATCCAATCGGAGAGCTCAAAAACCGCAGTGGGTACAATATCCACACGGTTTGAATGGGGATACAGTACGTACATATACATACAAAGAAAGAGAGAGAGATAGAGAGAGCACACAGGGTGGGCAAAGCACATGGTCCACAAGTCAACAAAACAACAAGTCTGGATGATGCGGGCTTGAACACAGTCGTGGTGGTGTAGAATTCATAACAAAACAGCACATCAAGGACTATGGCAGCAACCGGACCACAAGCTCACACAGCGGATGAAACACGGTGAGCACAAGGACATTACACAGGAATTCAACATGCAACAAGACAGGACGGTGTGGTAGGGATGGAAGGACATACGACTGCTTAAATAAACAGATAAGGAGGGGATTAATAATAGTAATAATATTATTGTCAGGTCCAATGACCAAAGCAAGTTCTCAACTCCATGCACATCTAAGTAAACACTCAAGTATATTCCCCAATAAACTATTTGACCTTTCAATGACAAGACATCCGACATTCATTATTATATGATAGAAAAGACTCAAGTCAGCAGACTAGTGCCGGACATCCCATGTTGGTAAATTGGCATCTAGAACTGTTTTAAACGTTGGTAAGTATACTTACCAAATACGTGGTCTCCTCAACTAGTTGAGGCTGAATCTATAATTTGGTGTGACAAAATGTTGCAGTTTTAAAAGATAATATGTTTACAGTTATCTTGCTGATTTCAGTTCAAATGCTGTTTAGCTGAAGGAATGTTTAGCAAGACTTGGTCAAAGCTAGTATTATGGCTGGACCATGTATGAACTGAAACATTGGCAGGATTTTAATTTGAGAACACCTGACGAAGGCCGCAGAGGCCGAAACGTTGTGTTTCCCCCCCCCCCCCCCCCCCCCCCACTTTATTATAAAATATGTTTGGGAGCATTAAGACGGTATGCAGATCTTTTCCTTTCTCCAGGATTTTAATGTGAAACAATAGATACAGGAAGTGCTGACACTCACTTCTGAATATTGTTAACACAGCCGTTTTAGATGTAAAATGTATCAGGATTGAGCACATGCAGGGCCAATTTCTCACCTGAATCCGTGCAAGCTGTTTTGCTCTCATTGACTGGAGGGACGAATACTCTGCAATTGGCTAGTTCGTTGCTAGGCCAACCGAGGATGTCTGACAAATAACACGTGATGAGTTGCCAAAGGGTGTGGACGGGTTTTACGTCGGCGGTGGCACCGCTTATAAGGAGCCTACATCAGTAAATATAAGGACACAGTCAGCTACACTGACAGCATGAAGTGACGACACAGAATGAGCAGCTGAGGTTGCTAGGGTGATGTTGTGTATCGGGTCCTGTGCTTATGGAATCATCCACACATAAAATCCTCAGTGTTCATTTAAAGTCATACTGTGTATTAATTTCAGTACTCGTTTTTGGTGACACCTACTGGTAGCACTTGTTGCGTTTTGAAACCACTATTTCAGAACATTCTAATCCACCATCTTGGAATTTCCAGTAATAATTGAAATAAGACTTTAAACTAGCGACTGAAAGCATAAAGTATTTATAACAATTTTTACTAAGGTAATAAAATCAAGTGTAAAGTCGTGTTAAGTCACTAATATTGAAATATTTTGCAGCCAGAGCAGGGGAATTAGTGACACCCTCTAGACCATTAATGAGAACTGCAGTGTTTTTACAACTTCCTTGTTGGCTCCAGAACAGATGCTTGCCGCCTTTTCTGTACTGAAGGCTGCAGTGTCCAATCACACCAGGATATTTTGGAATATTCCGAAACTGTTTTTAGTAACAGAAAATACATACAAAAATAGATGTCCTATTCATTTCCGGTGTCATGTCATGTCATTTCGCCTCGTGATGCCTCAAAATGTGTGACTCAAAGAATGTATATAAAAATAACTTTTTCAACTGAAAAGGTTACGCAGTATGACTTTAACTCTGAAAATGGATCAGTCTTTTAATCAACACTAAGGGTTTTGCTGTCTTTAATTCCTCCTTTCTACACCCTGTTCCTGCAACTTTCAGCAAGTAGACAATAAAAAAAAGACAAGATAGGAACTGAAACATGGACAGAGAGAGAGAGGGACAGACCAACAACAACAGAAAGAGAGAGAGAGAGAGAGAGAGAGAGAGAGAGAGAGAGAGAGAGAGAGAGAGAGAGAGAGAGAGAGAGAGAGAGGCAGACAGACAGATAGATAGAACAGTTTAGCTGTGGCAAACTGTTTGCAGCGTCAACATATCGTTACTGTCGGGCAGAAACCTCTTATCTCCATAATTCACTTTTTTAATGCCCTACTTTTGTCGCATTCTTAAGCCAATGGAGACAATGGAGGCTGTTTGAGACTCTGCTGGTCATCAAATTGTTGGCTTAGGAATGTGACAAAAACTATCAAAATCTGACAAAATCTCCATGAATTCAAGGCTCCATGGGGTGTGTAATCGATAGGAAAAAAAAGTAATTTTGGGGGTGAACTATCCCTTTAACAAGAGTACATTGGATTCATTGGAACACAGCTTTTTTTCCCTTCCATTTGCTGAAAAGTAACAGTTTTGGACATACAAGGTTTCCACCTGACAGTGACGATAATACAGCATATTGTAGTAAATTGCACCTACAGTATGACTGTGCAACCCTGGGGCATCAGGAAAAAAACTAATTTTCACATGCAAAAATGGCCACCTTCTAAATGACCACCAAGTGGATGCAGATGCTCTGGTGTCGAGTGAAAGCAACAGATACAGCATTACACTGGCTCGGCAACTGGCTTTTAATGTCGGATTTCCCAGCAGGGGGGAAACAATATAATAAGAGCTCAGAATCCAGCAACAGCAGGCCTATACACTATGACTTTTCCTTTTACCCTGGCCCTGGCTGCGATTGCATCTGGTTGCCACAGCAGCCCAGCGTGAATCCATTTGATTTTAATAAGATTTCACCCATCAGTGCCAGAGTAAACACAGCAAAGAGCATTGTGGCTTATACTTGAATGTTTAACCCAGGCCTTTGGTGAGTTGGCTCAGAATTAGTTCACAATCACTTCTCTTGTCAAGACATAAAAATGGGGAGGAGGGCTTTCGGTAGACGATGGGATGGGGTGGGGAGGGGGGGGGGGTGAGGAGAGGCAGACAAACTCACAACCTGAAATGTCACGCCGTGGGAATCACCCTTAGTCCCGCACTCCTAGCACTCTGAGGAAACAAACACACATCCAGCGATGAGAAGGACAGTACACCCCAGGGTGGGAGGAGTTTTCAAGATGAATTTGAAATAAACAGCATGAACAGCAAAACAGACAGCAAGAAGAGAGAAAGCAAGGTAACAAAAAAAAGCAGAAAGCAAGAAAGAAAGAACCTTCAGAAATGCCAACCCCCTACATAGTACAGTACATACAGTACAGTATTACACCAGTGGTTCCAGGGACCCTCAGGGTTCCTCGAAGGGGTTCTAAATGGACCCTTACAGATCTGTAATTCTGAGTGTACATTTGTACACTCTCAGAATTATGGGGTCCTCGAAATTAAAAGGTATACACCATAAAAGGCCTTAAAAGGGGCATTCACACCAGATGCGCATGTGACGCCGTTTTTTTTTAGCAACGCGATTCAATGTAGTCATTAAGTCAATGTAAAGAAGGACATCTAGCGATATTTCACACGTAGCCTGTGTGAATCTCACAAGTTGAAAATCTTTTAACTCACCAAATTCATGCAGGGCCCTCTAAGTAGGAACAACCCATTGTGCTTCAATCTAAATTGTAGTGTCCGGTGTGAATGCAACAGAGCGAAGTGTTTCCTGCTATTCAAGTGATACGATATTTTTTTTATTGTGAATGTAATTTAAAGTAATGTGACAACCTTAGAATTAATGCTTTCATGTGTATTCCAAATTGCACGTATGTATATGTATGTTGTATAAAAAACAACACCAGAAAGCTGGAAATAGCAGCACTCCAAAAGAAAAGAGTGCTACAATGTCCACCTTTCTGGTGTTTTTGTTTTTTTATACAGTATGTGTTGGCTATATCTGAGCACTAAGGAGGTATTTAGAGGAAGCGCACCTGCCCTACATTTCTTTACGTGTGTGTGTGTGTGTGTGTGTGTGTGTGTGTGTGTGTGTGTGTGTGTGTGTGTGTGTGTGTGTGTGTGTGTGCGCGTGCGTGCGTGCGTGCGTGCGTGCGTGCACATGTGTGTGTGCGTGAAAATGCGTATTTATCGGTGACTATACAACCACGTGTACATGAGTGCTTGCTTGAATGCATCAGCGTTTTGTTCCAACAAAAGGATCAATAAAGGTCTGTCTATCTATCTATTGCTCTATTAACGTTACACCAGCATCCATCTTGTCACTAATAGCTTTCCATGCAGTCTTTGTTCAAGGGCAGAGAAGCACTGCAACTGACAACACATAAATACACACATAAACCAGACTTCTACAATGCCCACATCTGTGTTCTATAGCCTGAATGCTACCTACACACCGGGATGGCATCCCTGAAGGTAAGAGAGCAGACAAGCAGACGGACAGAGACAGAGTTCTGACTCACGGCCAGTAGTGGGAGGAGCAGTAGCAGCAGTAGTGCTGGTAGGAGAGGAAAGGGCATTGGACAAGGACACGTGACTAGGACTAGAAACATTGGTTACATCCTGGTTCTGGCTTGTGGTGGAGGATTGGCGTCTCAGAGCCCCCGCCCCCTGAAATGAGGTGCCGCTCTTGAAGGTGTTGACCACCTCGATCTGCGGGAGGAGAGAGGGGGACAGAACAGGGACAAATGGATTCTCAGAGAGACATAGAGACTCAATGGCAGACTGGCTGAATGGTATCGAAATGGTGAGAGGCGCGCTCAAAATAAAAATACAGGGATGTGTGTGTGTGTATATGCATTTGGAACACAGTGAGAGGTGGGAGCCAAGGACAAGGGTGCAGTTTCCCCTCAACCAAATGGTGAAATTTTACTGATTGTCAAGTCAACAAAGAAAAGCATTTGTATTATACAGATGCAGCCATTTAAACTGAGATATTTTCCAATTCATTGCGTAATGCCTAAACTCACTCACCCACCAATGGAAATCAGTCCAGGCACTGGCAGTCAGGGTTCATACCATAGAGTTAAACCAGAGAACGGACGGCCCCGTCCCGCATGGATTTTCTTTCTCATCCTACCCAGCAAATCAAACCGGCTGCCAGTCTACTCCACACACTGTGCAAATGTATTTGGCTGCTCCTGTATGGTGCTGGTCTGCAGTACAGTGTTGTAGGATAGCTTCACCCCAGACCATCAATGACAACATTGGTGACATGAAATCATTTGGAAGGCAAAACCCACTAAACTTGATTGGAAACTGTCTAAAAATATCACAGTGATTATGGTCGGGAGAGATAAGGACGGTACACTCCGTTCTGTAACTGCACCTATGATGGTAATTATGACCATGATTCCTATACACCAGTGATTCCCAACATGGGGGCCCGGGGCCCAATGGTGGGCAGTGAAGCCCCCACATAATTGGACAAAACACTAAGATTGAATTGATAATGTGACATTAATAAAAATAAGTCATGATTATTTTTCCTTTAAAACCTTGAAATCTTTGTTTTCATTGTGATACCGAAACTGAGATCTATTGATCTACTGGAACTTAAAGTATACTGCATTAGTTCCATTAATCCAAGCCGGAACACAATGGATTGATCATTAAAATACAGTACATGTGCTCATGTGGCTGTGTTAAGTGGTCAGATGTATGGGCTGTGAACGCTTTCAAGATCAGGGCTTTCAAAGTGGGCCCTGATCCAGAAAAGGTTGCGAACCACACCTACGGTATGCCACGCTGATACCTATACATCTATGACTCCATGATGGTGTATACTGTAGATATTCCAGAGCAGAGACCCACCTTGGAGTTTCCATCACTCCAGCTGTGCAAGAGATTGTGTCTTCGTATACCTGAATTGTTGGTCACCTTGAGTTAAGACAACTTTAGCCCTAAAGCCTGATGTATACTAGTTGTGCGCTGGGGCCATGCACCAAGCATATTCCAAACAGGTGGTCAGACATTTGAAGAAGCCATATACATACAACACAGAATAATAAACAGCTCAGAGGAAGAGGAAGGGGGAAAAAATGAAATACTCTAACAGAACAGGAAGTTACAGCTATGTACTGTATACAGTGGTGGAAGAAGTATTCACATTTCTTACTTAGGTAAGAGTATCAATACCGCAACGTAGAATACTCTGTTAAAAGTCTGGTATTCAAAATTGACTTGAGTAAAAGTACAAAAGTATTGGCATCGAAATATATGTAAATTACCAAAAGTAAAAGTACTTGTGCAGAATATCCCATTTCACAAGTTTTAAAAATGTATACAAATCTTTTGAAAATGTGACGCGTTGTGAGCTTGTAGATATTTTCAAATAGACAAAGTATAAATAGGGCTGAAGTGGTTATTGTTTTTTTATGTTTTGTAAAAAAATTGACTGAAACTAAAGTTTCCAAATAATTTTAGTGGAGTAAAAGTACAATATTTGCCTCTGAGATGTAGTGGGGTAGAAGTAAAAGTATTGGAAATTGGAAATACTCCAGTAAAGTAAAAGTACCTCAAAATTGTACTTAAGTAAATGTACTCAATTACTTTCCACCACTGCATGTAAATGACCAGAGTTCACAGTAATTAGAAACTGAACCTGTTTGCTCTCCCCCCCACCAGAGTCAGGAGGCAGCTGACTGTAGGACTGTCTTCTCTCTCCTTTGCGAGGTACAGCAAGTAACCCCCAAACTGGAATAGGTATATGAAACCCTTTGTCCGTCCCATGCCCTCACCTGAGTCTGTATGCGGTTGAGTCCTCTGAACCAGAGGATCTGTCCTCTCCTCAGCTCCCTCTCTGCGTGGTCAATCTCCCCCTCGTCCTCATTCGCGTCCTCTTCTGGCAGCTCATCTTTCCGGCTCAGCTGGCCCGCCTTTCGCAGGAAGCGCAGCTTGCTATTGGGTATGGTTGATATCACCTGTCCCATGGAGGAAATGATGGGTCATTGGTTCAAAAGGGCAATTGGGTTCAGAGACTTTCATGGGGTACGGTAGATTCTTTTTTTTTTTTTTTTTAGATGGAGCTCTTTACCAGTGGCTCCCAAATTGGGACGTGGGAAACCCCATTGAGAGTGTTCCAGGGGGTTCCCAGCAAAATGAGGAACAGTTTAAACACTTGAACCCTATTTTATACATTACTATTCGAGAAAAGACGATCCACAGCGTTGTGAGCTTGCAGATCGGCTATCTTCGAAACATTTGGAAAAATCTTTATTTTTTTTAAAGAATTTAGAATATTCTCTTATTTTTCAGATGGGGTTCCACAGCCAAATACATATCAATTTGGGAGTCCGTGACATGAAAATGTCATGATGTCAATGAACCACGCACTGCTCTAAAAGGACAAACATACTGAACAGACACACAGATATATTACCTGTCCCCAGACTAGCTCTCCCAAACCGAGGAACACGCACCACATCCATTTTTCTAGGTCCAGGGGTTGACAGCTGAATGGCTTCCCTCCAAACTGTATAATCACAATCTAAGCAAACCAAAAGGAAGTCAGATTGAACACACATTCATACCAGCAGAAAACCCTTCAGGTGTACAGTTTGTGACAAAAGCTTTAGTCAAAATGCTAATCTTAAGAAACACATGTTGATACACACAGGAGAAAGGGCTTTAAATGTACATTTTGTGGCAAAAGCTTTAGTCAAAATGCTAAAGATTACTTTTTGTTGCTCTCCCTCATGGAGCTACTTGCGGATTATACCAGGGTCAGTCCACCCTTAGGTGAACACGCACTGACCCTCTGCACCTTAATCCCCATGTATAACGCAAAAACTTTTTTTGTTTCTTTTTATGTTTTATTATTGCGCTCTTTTTCTCTCTAAGCACCTTAGCGTCTATAAGTATATCATGCACAGTATACATACATTGCTGCTATGCACCTTAGTTTGTCTCTTATCTCAGGTACTTTGTAAATATGTAGATAACTTGTTCTTGGCCTTCTATTGTTCTCTTGTTGATCTCCTTCCCACTTGCCCCCTACCCCTCTTCTTTTTCTCTCTCCCCACTCTTCTTTCCACGGAATTTAACGTTGCGATGGGAGTGATGTACAAAAACGAATTTCACCCACTTTTTTACCTTGTAAACCTGTGATGTGACAATAAACCTGATTCTGATTCTGATTCTGATTCTGATTCTGTCATTCCAACCCCAAAGTGTGCATTGGAATATAGACACAGTGGTACCACATGAATATCATATCACAATTAAATTCATATGGTTGCATGTTGGCGACCCAATTTTTCCAAAAAAATCTAAAGATATCGAAAATAGTCAAACTACAAGCTCACAACGTGTCGGACACATTGTGACCTTGTAGATCGGCTATTTTTTTTTTTGTATTATCATTTGCAATAGGGGGGCCACAGCCAGAGGCTATGGCTATTCTGTGATCCTATACTGTAGATACGTTTGGAAACCACTGATCTACATGTAGACAAGCGAATGCAGCCATACCCCGGTATTTAATCTACATACTATATGTTTTTTATTGTTTTTTTTATCTCCCTACCTGGATGGCGAAGGTGCCAAGTACAATGGTGCAGAAGATGGGATTCCTGAAGATTCCATCAAAGACGTTCCTCTCCCCGTGGATTTTACGGGCGTTTATCTCGTTGAAAAGCTGCATCATGACGAAGGTGTTAAAGATGATAGTGTAATGTTCAGACGGAGGGGAGTGTAGCGGGGCGTGGCGGCCACTGTCAATGTCAAAGATCTTCTCGCCTGTAGGTGTGAACAAAAGCTTCATTTAGATGGTAGATATGTACAGTATAATATCTGCCCACAGTTATCTTTCCCTTCCCACAAGAATACACAGAGGAAAAAGGACATCGTGCAGTACATACCAACAAAGAGCAGTGTAAAGATGATAACTAGCTGATAGACCCCGTGGCCTAAGATGTTCTTGGTCATGGTGCTGGAGATGAGTGGCTTGTTGCGCCCGTAGGGTTTCCTCATCAGCAGAGACTCTGTGGGAGGTTCTGTAGCCAGAGCCAGCGACGCAAAGGTGTCCATGATCAGGTTCACCCACAGCATCTGCACCGCCTTTAGGGGCGAGTCCTGGGGGAACACATTTAGAAAACTAGGACATGGGATCTCAGAACTACCAGCTCTGACTCAAGCCTTAGGAGGAAGTGAGGAACAAGATAAAATATCACATTAAAATGTATCGGTGCTGTCGGGCAGAAAACTCGTATAATTTATTTTGGTAAATGAATGCCCTACAGTGTCACACAAAAGTATCAAAAATAGCCAATGTAGATCTGCCATTTTTGCTCATTTTGAATTAGAATCCTGAAAAGTGACAGAATAAAATAATGCACAGCGCAGAGGATAATTACCCATAGGGCTTGCCCCTGGGAACACTCTGATTGGTCAGAGGGTGAAACTAACAGAGAGCCAACTGACACAGATTTGAGTAACAGTGCATAATATTGTACGTAAATCTATAAGTAAGAAAGTAAATAGTTCCGAGTGGCTTATTGTTGGTATCAGCCAAGCACTCAGGTCGTCTATCCCAATATCATAAAGTGCCCCTGGGAGATGGATTGCTGAGGTTGCAATCTATACATTTATGAGGATTTATAAATCATTTGCAATGTGGTCTCCTGCCTCAATGGTAACTTCACACACACACTTATGGGTTTGATCATACTGTAAAGAAACAGGTAAAGAATGATTATATATTATTACAGTTTACCCATAGAAGTTTGACAATGCATTTTAATGAAGTGTGACCATGGTACATTATGGAGCTGCGTTACACAGACGGGCAAGTTGCTGCTCTGTTCATTAATTTTCAGTGTCATCAGCATTCTAACTCATAATAAACGAATTACTGTATTAAGGGTTATTAAGATAACGTTAGCTACAGACTATACTTCAAAACAACAGGAATTTTAATAACATTTTCAGTCTTTTGGGGGAACATAAAACTATTGTATTGTGATAAAACACAATCGGACTATCGATACTAGTTTCAAGGTCTATTACGGCTTCTCCTACTGCACTTGCTGGAGTCGTAAGATAACGGTTATTCCAAGGTTGAACAAGATAAAACATGTTTCTAAGACCCAATTGCCTCAAACATGAGTGAACTACTTATATTTTAATTATTGGCAAGTGGCCATGGAAGTGTATAAGTGGGATAATCCACTCCAAGCCATGTGGTTATGGAAAATAATGCACTTCACAGAGGATTATCCCTTACTTAAGGCACATTTTTCTAATTTTCTTATTTTATTGTGTTATTGGCTTATTGCCCAAATCAATGTGTTTTTCAAAGCTAAAATCCAGGACTTATTTTATTGAATACATTTATATTTGAACCAAACTGTATTGATACAAAATAACAAGCACATCTGCAGTGGTTGGATGTGGTCTCCCTACTTAGACCCTGATGTCGGGTAGGTTGACAATGCCGATAAAGTTATTTGAAGCATACGTGGCAACGGATTGGACACTTGATGCGCCACCATCTTTATTGTAGTTTGGACATCGTTGCAATTAACGCTACATCTCTCCATGTGTGAGAAAGTGAAACAATGGACATAACACCTACGGATAATAGCTTTAAATTCTTATATATATTCATATTCTTGCCTCTGCATATGTGTGGCACATGCGCAGATAGCACACGCCCACACACACTTTCAATAATTTATTTATGTCCACAGGAAAAACAATACACTGACATACATTCATGGCATTATGAAACACACACACACACACACGCACACACACACACACACACACATGCACATGCACACGCACACACACACACACACACACACACACACACACACACACACACACACACACACACACACACACATGCACGCACGCGCGTGCACACACATACAGTCCTGACCTGTGTGATACAAGCACCAGTGAAAGCCACTATGACAGCCACTACATTGACAGTAAGCTGGAACTGCAGAAACTTGGAGATGCTGTCATAGACGTTTCTTCCCCACATCACTGCCTTGACGATGCTGCTGAAGTTATCATCAGTCAGGATGATGTCTGACGCCTCCTTGGCAACGTCTGTGCCCGCAATACCCTGACAGAGAAGACACAGAGACAGTCAATATCCTGCTGGGATAGAGGACACAGAGACAGTCAATATCCCAGGACAGAGGACACAGAGACAGTTACTACCCTGCTGGGATAGAGGACACAGAGACAGTCAATATCCTAGGACAGAGGACACAGAGACAGTCAATGCCCTGACACAGAGGACACAGAGACAGTCAATACCCTGACATAGAGACAGTCAATATCCTACTGGGACAGAGGACACAGAGACAGCTAATACCCTGAGACAGAGGACACAGAGACAGTCAATATCCTAGGACAGAGGATACGGAGACAGTCAATATCCTAGGACAGAGGACACAGAGACAGTCAACATGATAATACCCTGCTGGAGCAGAGGACACAGAGAAATGTACAGATTTGTTCACCTTTGGCTTCACTTTGAAGCCTCATTCCACTACATAAATCTATGGGTTCACAATTAAATCATGTGAACACAGACCTCCCTCCTACATGATGTGTAAAACACATCTAAATCAATTACTGACTGTGAAAATTAAAGTCTCTGAAGATGGTCATCAAGTCTAGGGACAGTGTTTGTATCACAGAGGGACAATGTATAGATGTTTTTGAGGCAGCAGTTCAACCATTAAGTCGGACCTTGATTAATAAGTAGCTTAAAAAACTGCATATACCTAGCACTGAAGTGGCATTTATAATTAGGAAATAATTACTGCGGGCTGAGGGGTAGTTGAGGATAACTAATCTTGTGAGGTGTCTTTGAGGGGTGTCCTTGTTTAAAGTAGAGTATCTATTTTTTACGGACAATGGGCATCCTGCTGTGTTTCGCTTGAAGATAATGCCTTTTTACGCACAAAAATAACATAATTACTCTGTTCTTTGCTGATGATAGATGCTTTTGGGCACTACAGAGTATGGATCAAAGCATGCTGTGGATATCTTTGAGGGGTGTCCTTGTTTAATGTAGAGTATCTCTTTTTTACGGACAATGGGCATCCTGCTGTGTTTCGCTGGAAGATAATGCCTTTTTACGCACAAAAATAACATAATTACTCTGTTCTTTGCTGATGATAGATGCTTTTGGGCACTACATAGTATGGATTACAGCATGCTGTGGACATAGGGCCCGTCTCTCTAAGCTACACACGATAAGTATAGAGCCACAACTACAGGACAAGTGTTATTCATGTGTTCCATAGTGGTAGCCTACTGCGTATATAGAGCCACAACAACAGTACAAGTGTTATTAATGTGTTCCATATAGGTAGCCTACTGTGCATAGGAGACACTCACACATCAAAGACTAGCCTAGAGGAGACCGCTCTCCAGAGTAAAGAAATACATGCATGCACACACACACACACACACACACACACACACACACACACACACACACACACACACACACACACACACACACACACACACACACACACACACACACACACACACACACACACACACACACACACACACACACACACACACAATACTGTATAACACTGAATAAGCAAGAGCAAATGAACAGACACATACACTGCATACTTGAAAGTAAGAAAGCACAGATGAATCATGTAGTGCAGTGATAACCAAAGGGTGGGCCATCAGGATATTGCAAGTGGGTCCCCAAATAATTGGCAAAACAGTAATGTTGTATTTAAAATATAATATTACAAAACATAATGTAAAAAAAGTCATGGTAATTTTGCTTCAACACCTTGACAAATGTTTTTTTCCATTGTAATACTGTTAAACTTAAAGTAGGCCTATTATAGGCTAGTTTTTAAACATGATTGATTGATCATTAAACGAAACATGCTCTGAAAACACACATGGCTCACCCATCTGACTACTTAACAAGTGGTCCGATGGGTGGGCCGCAAATGCTTTCGAGAGTTTCAAGTGGGCCCTGATCCAGAGGAGGCTGGGAACCACTGATGAAGTCATTAAAACACTGAGCTGCTCTGGATAAAGGATGACTGTGTGTCCATATGGAGCCACTAGGGGGAGCTCCAGATCTATACAGCTGGGAGACTGCCAAGGAAAGAGAGCATGATGTGCTGCAAGCGTGATGATGACGGAGGAGTGAACATGTCTACAGAATACTGTACGGCTGCTGGCTCTCATTTGACTGCTTCACCAGCTGTTAGATAAGGTACAGTCATAAATTAATTACTTAGACGAGACAGACAGACAGAGAGAAAACAAAAGCAACGAGGACTGCTTTACCATGGCAAAGCCCACATCAGCCTTCTTCAGGGCAGGTCCGTCATTGGTTCCGTCTCCAGTCACAGCAACCACCTGCCTCTGTTCTAGCGCGCAACTGTCAATGATTCCTGAGAAACACGCGCACGCACACACACGCACGCACGCACGCACGCACGCACGCACGCACACGCACACACACACACACACACACACACACACACACACACACATCTGTATTACGATACATTTCAGGATGCCAATTTTATGAACGCCAATCTTTTCTTAATTGTAAGCCTAACTCCATCATCTTTTTTGAACCATAAAACAACCTCTTGTGAGGACTAGGAACATTGTATTCACAATATCTATTTCTCAAATTCTACTATACTCGTTAGGGCCAAATGTCCCCTCAAGTACATGCATGCGTGCACACACTGCTATTTGTTTTGTTTTGTACGCTGATGCTGGCTTGAAGCTGAAAAGCACAGATTTTGCCGCAGAATAAGTATAAGATTATGGCTTCGTGTTTTTAGAGAAACATGTCAAAATCAGTTGGACATCCATTTAATACCCGTGGCAGATTTAATTACAGAGTACAGGTGTGCGTGTATGGTAGAAATAATACACGTCCAAACAAATCTAGATTGGTTTCAGATATCTAGTAAGCCTGTATACACAGAGAAATCATCAGAGCCTCAAGAGCTACCTTTGACGAGCGTGTGTTTGTCCGTTGGGGAAGACCTGGCCAGGACTCGAAGCTTAGGCCACACCTTGTCCATACGCTCCTGTTCCACCTACACACACAATCAGAAGGACAGGTGGACAGGTGTCTCAAAAACAAGGCAATTCGAATTACTTAACATTCAGTCACAGAACATTAAGAGAGTACACAATAAATACAAAATAAGATTCATTATTTCATACAGTGGGGTGGTCTTCCTGCTAGGCCATGGGACTGTCTCACCTCCAACACTGCCCATGGATTAAAATGATAGTGCAGAAGAAAGAATTTTAAGACTCTGTAAGAGGCAGTGCCACTGAAACACCTATTTATCCCTTATAGGCAACACCTATGGACAGGAAACATCTAGCTCCCTAACAGGAAACACAATGACCTTATAGACAGGTAATACTTATCTCCCTAATAGGTAACACATTAATTACACTGACAGATAACACCTATCACCTTATTAGACACAAAACACCGATCTCCCTAAGAGGAAACACCTATTACCCTGATAGCTAACACCTATTCTCCTATTCTCTCTCTCTCTCTCTCTCTCTCTCTCTCTCTCTCTCTCTCTCTCTCTCTCTCTCTCTCTCTCTCTCTCTCTCTCTCTCTCTCTCTCTCTCTCTCTCTCTCTCTCTCTCTCTCTCTCTCTCTCTCTCTCTCTCTCTCTCTCTCTCTCTCTCTCTCTCTCTCAGTTACCTCTCCCTTCTCGTTGCGGATCCTCCTGTTAAACTCTTTCCCGTCGATGCAGATGAAGTCCTCTCCGGGGTGGATGATGCCACACTTGATGGCGATGGCCCTCGCTGTGTTGATGTTGTCGCCTGTCACCATGCGCACTGTGATGCCCGCACGCTGGCACTTCAGGATGGCGTCTGGCACCTGGGAACAAACACACACAGTACGGTCAACATACTCATCAAGTGACGTGGCAGCGTGCCCTGATGTACTGCAGTGGTTCTTAACCTTTTCAGGCTGTGACCCCCCAAAATAATCATATTTGATCTGGGAACCCCCTGAAATAATCATATTTGATCTGGGGACTCCCCACCCGGAGTTGCGGCATTACATTTATTTTGACTCGGACCACAGTGAAAATAGCCTCTTTCTTATAATATTTGACAATTTGGCCAATGTTTGACCAAATTGTTTTATGGTATAGTTTGTTGATTACTTTTGATGCAGTAATGGTCTTTTTTCATTTCATTTCATCATTATAATTTTTTTAGGTATTGAAATGATTATGGTATTAAATTGTCACTTTAAAGACGCACTGAAGTGACATTTTCGGTCATTTTATTTTGAAGGTTCAGCCCGAAACGTCGGCTCAACGACTCTAAACCAATCAGAAGGTCCCATCCCTTCAGGCTATGGGACGTTGGATCTCAATCACTTCAGCCGTGCTGGCACACGGCTAGTGTTTGTTTACAAGTGAGAGAGAGACGGCCAGTGAAGCACGTTTGCTACTACCTGGCTTATTTCTAACCTATAATGTTTTCAGATACATATTTTAGTGTGCAGATGAAGTTTAAAATTAGTAATACACTCATCTTCAATGAGATTCAAAACGGAGTATCTCTGTAATTAAAATCAGCTGTGTTTGAAGAACGTGCAGCTATGGGAATCAAACAGGTGCATGTAATCAAGATTCATTTATATTCGTGAAGGCTGTATTATGTCATCACGCAGCACGTTTTCGTTTACAGGAAGTAATTAAGATTGGCTTTTTAGGGACTTTAGATACTTTAATACACAAAAATGGGTTTTTTTCATTTTTTTTGGCATCTATTGTTAGGTATGCCCATATGATGACCACGGATATGCTCTAAAAGTGTGAAAAACATATTTTTCATTTCACTACACCTTTAATGTCATCTGAGGACCCCCCCACACTCATGTGCGGACCCCCCTGGGGGTCCCGACCCACAGGTTGAGAACCACTGATGTACTGTATGTTCAACATGCTATTGAAACCACACAGCTTGTGCAGATATACAGTATGTGTGGAAGTGTCTCTATTCTGGGATGAACATTCGGCAAAAACGGCCAATTCAAAAGCTCACGAATTGACGCAACGCGCATGTACGTAGATCAGCTATTTCCTTCAAAATAGTTGGTGTAGAGGGAAAAAAAGCAAGAGGCCTATTATATACCCCTGGGGGACTCCGGTCAATGAAGTATACTGTAGCGTTTAAGTGGTTAAAGGTGAGGCAACAGATAAGTGACGACCTCAGATCTTTACATTATGTCATACATACAGCATTATGTATACAAACAATATCAGTTTAAGAAGACATCTGAAACGGCGACTGTATGAGTAGCAGGATGGATCAGTTCAAACTGCGGAGTAATAAATCACGAGTAGAGGAAGTTGCTAGTTGTACATACTACACAATTATTGACTGTACTTGGTACACTATTGGCCCATAAATGCACATTGTAAATGTCTAGCATTTAAAATCAGCTATGTTTGCAATGCTCTGGAAGCCTTTGCGCTGTTAAATAAATAATGAAATGTCAAATCAAATGTATTTTGTCAAGTGGTGCAGCCAAGCAGCAGCAAGGTAATACTACTAACATTCCTGACATCACAGCCTTGAGAATTGTGGTGCTGGGCGGATTTAGCTGATCAAACACAAGTTCCAAATCCAAAATGTATATAACATATTTATTGTTTATGAGATCAACATCTCAAACACATAAAAATACACATCGATACACACACGCGCACACACGCACACACACACGCACACACACACACACACACACACACACACACACACACACACACACACACACACACACACACACACACACACACACACACACACACACACACACACACACACACACACACACACACACACACACACACACACACACACACACACACACACACACACACACGCACACAGTTGTCATTCCCTTCCATTCTCCCAAGTCACACTTCAAAGTTGCCATTGCTGCCAGTATAACTTTTGAATCAACAGAAGAGCTTTCTAGTAACAGTTTATGATGATAAGAAAGCATCTTATCTGAGCTGCCTGCCTCCCAGATAGTGGTATTAGATTAGGTGTGATAGATACAGTAGATTGATCCGCAGTAGAGCCAGGCAGCCAGCTATAGCGCTTGCACTAGCATTAATTCAAAGGCGCGCTCTGCCTTTGAATTGGCTCCGTGGCCAAGGTCGGTATAGGCGAGCCCAGCCCACACATACACAGATCTGCACAAACATATTCCATTTTAAAAAATGCATTCATTTGCACACAAACACATGGACAGGCACATGCTGCTGTGCCTTCACAAGCAAGAGTAAAGAGAGATAGAGGGGGGGTTACTGTACATAGTCAAATCTCTATACCGCTAGAGAGGGCAGAGACAACCAGATCCTTAATGAGCCGAGAAAGTAAACAAACAGACAGAGATACAGTTTGAACAGAACACATTCTACATAATTAGAGTATAATTGTACATCATTTATCCAGCTGCTTCGACACAACTCAGCTGAACGTCTCCTAAACATTCTTTCCATGTATCTACAAAAATCACTGGAGATAATTCAGCGAAAACAGCAGCACAGCCTCACAATGCATTGTATTTATTTTCTATTTGACGTACAATTAAATATACTGAGTTTAAGTTAATTGACACTGTAGCTAATTATGGTATTTTATGCTGTTTATTCAAAATGTTTTAGTGAATATACAAAAATAATAATAATCTAATAGCTTACAAATGTGTTCCTTTTTTCTTCATTATTAGTTCCATTAGTGAGAGCGGGGATGTCTATGGATGGGATGTTTGGTTCAATTCCTGTTGGTGTTTTCTCCCCGTTCCGTGTAACACAATCTCGCCATCAGCACCGAGATTCTCAAGTATTGTGAGCTGAACCGGGGATGTTGCAATTGAACTACTGAACTACCTGATCAGATACCTGCAATTACACGCTGACGTCATCTAAACGGTGTCTGTTTCCAACCCTATTTCAAATCTCACTTCATTCATAGTATACTGTGTTGTACCTGCCATTTAACCGTGCATTTATGGTCTTCATTTGTGATAAACATTACGTTCAAACGACAGCAGAATATATTACGAACAAAGGTTCTAAAACAGCATTATGGGGGGGGGGGGGGTTAGGGTTTAGGTGTCTTGCTCAGGGACGCTTCAACACATAGACACAGGTGGGCTGGGAGGTGAACCAGAGACCTCCTGATTACCAAGACCTCCTCTCTCTACCCACTAAGCAACAGCCATATAAAAGGTAAATAAGCTCTGGAGCACAACGTAGCAGAGTAGTTCCATGCATATCCTACCACCTGTAACCGTTACCTGCCTACAGGGTTATCTGGAGATCGGTTTGCCCGTGCTCTGTCTTCCCTTTCCCGTTGTCTGCCTGTCTTCCTGCCTGTCTTTGAACCTGTAATTCCATCTGCACGCCCCGTCGCTACAGTTGACTCTCTGGTTTTCTCTTTAGCTGAATGACCAGGCCATTAGTGAGAGAAGGATCGCGGAGGAGAGTAGGTACCTTATTAAAAATACAGCCGGGCCTGCCAGAGGTACAGGCAACGAGTCAGGAAGGTGACAGTGAAAAACACGGCTCTAATGTCTCTAAAGATGGATCTGTTTACACTCTCCTGCCTCTTTCTCTTCCTATCCCTGTTCTCTCTTTACAGCTTCACCCGCCATTCTCTCTCTCTCCTTTTTTGGCTGAGGCGTTCCCAGACATCTTCAGCGTCAGACCCAAAAGAGAAATGTTGTGCCTCCCCGAGATCCAAACTTACGAAATACAAAATACATTGTGAATTAACCACTTAAGCGGTAGTAGGTACTCAACAAGTGGCATCAAAATGGGTTGTTGTGACTGTGAGCTTGTAGCCTGGCTATTTAACTTTTGAAAATGTTTGAAAAATGTTCAATTATTTGGACATTTCGGAAAATCTTGTGAAATATCTTCTGAAAATGTTTTGAGAAATGTAAGATAGAGAAAAGGGATATTTACCCAGGGTCCAGGGCCCCAAATGGATCACGACCATATGTTTTAGAAACACTGCTCTATGTCAAGCCAACAGAGCTGTGAGTTTGCTCAAAGAACATCTAGTTCCAGGGGATGGAATTAGATGACAAATCAACAAACTAGGGGTGTGCCGATATATCGTCCCGCGATATATCGCGATACGTTTTCGCGACGATATGTATCGTTTTGGAAAAAAAAAATATCGTTTTTGAATTTTTTTTTTTTTTTTTTTTTTTTAACAATCTTGCACCTATAATTGACGGCCAAACTCATGGGGCTACACATGTGTGTGTGCGCGGTCTCCACGCACACACATGGCCCAACTAACTCCACATTTTACCCCAAAATTCCTCAATATTCTGCCTCTGAACCGGCTGCTTCCCATACCGTTACTCTACTTCCATGATGTACAATAAATATGAAACGCATTATGCCCCAATACTATGCAAATCTCTTCCCCAGCGCGAAATTCACTTCCGGGTGCTTATTTTGGTCTGACATCAGAGAACCCACATATTTGGGCATAACTGATATAGGCAGCTCCATATATGGAGATGTCTGACACTATCTGACATCACCATAATGACAGGGGCACAGCCATCACGGTCCCATATTTGGGCATAACTGATATAGGCAGCTCCATATATGGAGATGTCTGACACTATCTGACATCACCATAATGACAGTCTTCAGAGAAGGCCATGCACAGGAGGCCATAGCAGCAGCCAAACCCACTACATTGCTTGCCTTCTTCGAACTAAACAGCCAGGACCCTGAAGCAAGGCAATATCTATACATGCAGATTCCCGAACACTACACATGGAAGGCCCACATGTGGAATAAAAGAGTCCACGCACCCAAGGACAGGGAAATTCCACGTACAATAGGAAGAATGTCCAATGTATCCGTGCTCCAAGGAGAAAGATTCTACTTGAAACTGCTCCTAGCACATATCAGAGGACCACAGACCTATGAGGACCTTAAGGTACATGATGGCAACCACTATGACACTTTCAAAGACACAGCTCTAGCCATGGGCTTGCTTCAGGACGATCTAGAATGGATTACCGCCATGCATGAGGTGTCACGCTACGCATCTCCAAGGAAAGTCCGCGAAACCTTTGCCATCATCCTCCACTACTGTCACCCATCAGAGCCCAAACATCTGTATGACAGATTCTTTGCAGAGCTCAGTGAAGACTTTCTCCATGCGGAGGCCACTGCACAAAGGTGCCCCACAGACGCAGTAGACACAACATTCATACAAAATCAGCTACTGCTTGCAATTGATGATGAACTCTCACAAATGGGCAGCGGTCTATCCAACTACAATGACATGCCACAGCCAAGACCACTAACTGCGCAGGAAAGGCTGACACAAATCTTCAGATCTGAAAAATTCAACATAACACAGCAACAACAAATTGTACAGTCGCTTGCTCCTAAGCTCACTGCGGAACAAATGGCACTCTGCGAATCCGTCTATCAGGCAGTGCATGCCCCACAAGAAGAAACCATCACACGCCAGTTCATTCTCAACTCCCCTGCAGGATATGGCAAAACCTTTACCTTTAAGGTCATTGCTGCTACGATACGCGCAGAGCATGGCATTGTGCTGTGTGTGGGCAGCACAGGCTTGGCAGCACAGAACCTGGAGGGTGGTAGGACCGCTCATTCACGATTTAAGATCCCAATCCCCATTTTCCAAGACTCTGTCTGTGCCATCAACGCAGAGTCCAATCTGGCCAAGCTCATTAAAGACAGCAACTTAATCATCTGGGACGAGATTTTCAGTGTTGACCGCTTTAACGTCGAGTGTGTGGAAAGAACACTGAGGGATCTCATGCACTCACAGCAGCCTTGGGGTGGCAAAACTGTCCTCCTGGGTGGAGACCCAAGGCAAACCCTCCCCGTTATCAAAAGAGCAGGCAGGCCCCAGATAGTTTCAGCATGCATCCAGATGTCAACACTCTATCCTCACATGAAACACCACAAGCTAAACCTCAACATGAGAACACACGCAGCAGAGAAGGACTTCTCCCACTATCTCCTTGCATTAGGGGAAGGAACACTCCCACACGAGGAGGACACAGAATGGCAGGTCCGCATTCAACCCCACCACTTGGTTCACGATCTCCAAACTCTCATTTCATTCACCTTTCCTGACTTGCAAACTGGATGTGTCAACAAAGACAACCTTCTCAATGGCACTGTATACACTCCTCTGAATAATGACATTAGAGAAATCAACAACATATGCCTGGCAGACTTCCCTACAGAACAGAGAGTCTACTTTTCAGCCGACACAATTCTGGAGGACGACCACAAGGACTCCATGCCTGTGGAATTCCTCAATTCACTGACACCCTCTGGAATGCCTGATCATAACCTCAAGTTGAAAGTAGGAGCCCCAGTCATGCTGCTGAGAAACCTGCAAGCAGGTCCCGACCGCACTCTCAAGAATGGCACCAGAATGGTGGTACTGCAGATGATGGACAAAATCATTGAGTGTGAGATTGCAGCTGGCACAAACAGGGGTGAAAAAATCTTCCTCCCAAGGATACCTCACTATGACAGAGATGAGGAGCTTCCCTTCACCTTCATCAGACGACAGTTCCCTATCCGCTTAGCTTTCTCTGTTACCATCAATAAGGGGCAGGGGCAAGAGAACGAACGAGTTGGCATCTACTTGCCTCAACCTGTGTTCGCTCATGGCCAACTCTACACAGCCTTCTCCAGGGGAAAGAGAGCCAGCGCCGTCAAAGTTTTCATTGTGAACAATGATGAGGGAATTACTGACAACGTTGTTTATCCCGAACTCTTTTATTAATCCAAACATGCTCATTCAAACACTTTGCATGTGCTGCTACTCCCTGATTGCATAGTGACAAATGACCTTCATTCTTCAACATAATTGCCATTGCCTTTGTTTGTATTCTCCCCCCAATGCAACATACTGTACACCTGCTCCTGATTAATGCTTCACTGTTAATGTTATTCTGGATGTCATTTCATTTCACTGCTATTTTGCCTTTCTCACATTTACATGTTGCCACCAACACTGTCCGACATCACACCATGCCAATAAACCATGCTATCTAACAAACAATGCAATCTCATTTCAATCAACAACAACCCGCCTACATTCATACCCAATACTTCTCTTGCCTCAATCACATTACTCAACACTACTACTTCCTTGCACACTACATGTACACACCTACACAGTGCGACGTCGCGCGGACGCTAGATGTGAGGGCCGCGCAGCGGCCCGAACTTCTAGTCATAATAATCAGGCATGCAAACGGCCCCGAAGTGAAAAGAGTGACAACATGTTTTTTTTTCGGGTCAGGTGTCATACTATTTGGATTCAAAACGGCTATTGTAGCTGAAAAGCTACAAGTTTGCATGTCTGAATAATGCAAAAACAGAATTATTTGTTTGCATTTTCTTTTTTCTCCTCCATATATTTTCATAATAAAAAAAGTGCGTATCGTATCGTATCGAAATCGTATCGAAGTTGTGAGCCAAATATCGTATCGTATCGTTTCGTGAAATTAGTGTATCGGCACACCCCTACAACAAACCAATCCAAAACATGTTTACCAGTCTGTGTGATATGACCTTTTAGATGGAAGGAGACAGTCATCTCATTTAATCTCATTCCAAATATCTGCTGATATTAGCTATTGCTGCAATAATGTTTGGAAAGATGTCTTCTGTTTACATATGACGTGTTCAGAGCGGTTTTGCATGGACTATTGAAAATGTCAAGTGGCTACTGCAGCAGAAACAACGTGGGGATCAACCTACCCTCTTTTCACCTGCTTTTCAAGTTTTCTGTCTTGATATCTTAAAAAAAAAACAGCTTATCTCTTTTGTTAAGGTAGTTTAGGTTTGAGTTAAATGAATACTTCAGATTTTATCATCTGTTTTCTACTGAGTAGAAAACTGCACTATGAGTATGACTGCATGCACCATTGTGGATATAAATAATGAAAAAATTATATATAAATGTAACCTTTTCAGAGGTTACAGTAGCTTGCTCTAATACATGACAACCACACACAGCAGTACAGTGGGGAATTTCTTTTTACAGTAGTTTGTTTACTAGCTTGTTTACTTGCCTGTGCCGCACGCAAGCGCTGTCCCTGTCTCTCTCAGTTTTACTTCTTATTTAATTCTTATCTAGCTGTGTGCAGATGCTTGTATAACAGTCCGCAGAGTGTGAGAGAGAAATACGGTGAAATAGAGAGCAACACAAGAAGATGAAAGAGTCAAAATAACAGAGAGAGAGAGAGAGAGAGAGAGAGAGAGAGAGAGAGAGAGAGAGAGAGAAGGAGAGAATGAATAAAAAAGGAGAGGCTGAATGAGAGGGGTTTGGAGACAGCAAGGGGACAGTGGGGTTTAGGTGTCTTGCTCAGGGACGCATCAACACAGACACAGGTGGGCTGGGAGGTGAACCAGTGACGGAAGGAAGACATCCTCCATACCATCCTGATAAAACACTATAATGCTGTTTTACAACCTTGTGTTCGTACTCTATTCTGCTGCTATTTGAACAGTATGCAATAACTTTCACTGGGATTCAAATCCTGTCATTTTGACCTGCATGGCGTGCATGCCATGAGAGCCCTCCACCACAGCTCAACACTTCATTTTGGACATATTCTGGACATACTGACTTTGTTGACTGTCAATTCTGTGAAAGAGTGGGTGAAAGGTGTATCCTACATTTTTTTTTTTTTTAAATGAGGCAGAATATCACATTTTACGAGTACGAGTCACTTAGCAGCATATATATAGTATCAGATATAGAATATCTAATGCACAATGCCACATCATTTAATAATCTTTAACAGAATGTTGATATATGTTAGTATAAGTAGCTGCATTTAGTGTGTTTACTCTGTACTATATTCAACCATCTACAAAATAGCTGCCACGGGAGCTGTACTCATTTACATACATAATGTATATTCATTAAGTAACTTTGACTCATCCCTTTAGTTGTTTACATTGGTAAAAAATAAAAAATAAAATTATGACTTTAAAGTTACCATTGAGACCACCCAGATGAGATGTATACACATGTTTAACACTGAATCGGACCTTCACCATATCCTATCACGAAACAAGGCAGTCACACAAACAGATCCTACACAAGAAATACATAAGTCTACCAGTCTACCAGGGAGTTTTGGTTGTAGAACCAATACATCACTGAGGGGAAGAAAAACAATTGAGAAAAGTAGTGGTGACATCCATGCCGAACCCACCCACCCACGCACGCATGCACGCACGTGTGTGTGTGTGCGCACATGAACACACACACACACACACACACACACACACACACACACACACACACACACACACACACACACACACACACACACACACACACACACACGTACCTCTGGCCTGACAGGATCCTCTATCCCGACAACACAGATGGCCACCAGGTCATTAAGGATGCTGTTCTCATCGTCCCAGTTGGGCTCGGGGTCACCGGGGAAGTCGCGGTACGCCACGCAGATGGTCCTCAGGCCGTCACACGCCATGGGCTCAATCACCTTCTTCACCATGTCGTCCTTGTCCCGTGGGCGGAACACCCGCAGCTCGCCAACCTCGTTCAGAATGCGGCTGCACCTGGAGGCCAGGAGAAAGGGCTTAGATTTACCCAGACCACGGTTTCATTTCATCAGCGTCAGGTGGAAACCTTGTATGTCCAAAGCCAATCTACAAGCTCGCAACGTGTTGCAACACGATGCGTTGTGAGATTGTAGATTGGTCATAGGTCATAATGGGGATATAACGTACTGTATACGCCAACATATTTGAAAAGGACCTGCAGATGTAACCATGCAATATGTTTTAGTTTGACAGGAAGTAATCCATATTGGACTTTTGACATAAAAATACACACAAATTGAAATTCATCTATTGTTAACACATTGGCTGCCAGAATTATTTATTTATTTTCTACAGTAGACTGCCAGACTTTTTCAATGAAAAAATAAAAGTACTCGGGAGCCGAGATACAGAATAAGTTTTAAGTTAACAAGGAAGTGGATGGGAGTCTAAATCTTCGAAAAATCATATCTCCTTGGTCTTTGGGTCAAACCTATAAAAAAAAATATTTTTTTTTAAAAAAGAACGCAGATCTGCGTTCTTGGCAGCCTGCGTTGTAAGGCCTCAAAAGAACGCAGATCTGCGTTTTTGGCAGCCAATGTGTTAACTACTGTACGTCCCAATTATGACCACAGATATCCTCTAAAACTGTGAAAAACATGTTTTTCATTTTAGCTGGTCTTTCTACTTGGAGTGACTCACTTCTTGAGGACGATCTCAGAGGCTCCCTTGCTGTACATGCGGAAGTTCCCGTCTGGCAGTTGGACGACGGTGCTCATGGACTTCCTGGAGGAGTTGAACGTGTACACCTTGTAGAGCTTCTCCTCTGGGAGCTGGTTCCGGATGGGCTGGTAGTCTCTCTTCAGGTCCAACACCAGGCCAAGCAGGCTGCACTCTGTCTTGTTACCAACCTGCTTCGGGAGACCACCTTCCTTATCTGGGGGCTGGAGAAAAGGAAGAGAGGGAGAAAGAGAGAGAGAGAGATAGAGAGAGACACAGAGAGAGAGACACGGAGAGAGCGAGAGCGAGAGCGAGAGAGTAAAAGAGAGAGCAAGAGAGAGAGAGATTTCCCATGATTTTATGAATTATTTGAAGATCAACCGTTTGCGGTTATGTACAGTATTAACCATTTAAACCCTACTGTATATATGATGGTTCCCTCTACACGCCAAATAGCTTATCGGAAATAGGTTTTTATGAACTTTCGCAGAATATTCACCTGTTATAACAATAACCTATTATAAAAGTGTAAAAAAAAAAGAGTCCCTATCACACAAAGATTTGGCGGCCCCCCTGTGGTTACTCTGAGGACCCCCTAGGGGTCCCAGACCCTTTGTTGAAGACCCCTGAGCTAGTGATAATGAAGCAGCGAGCAGGTGAAAGGGCTGCTGCGTGTGGGAGGGGAGAGCACATGAGATGGATGGAAAGAATTTGGATGCTCTCATTTCAGACATGCGGTTGAACAAGTTTCAAACTGTAATAGGCTCTATTCACAACAGCCATAGTGTGAAGAAATGCACAGGTGTTGCCAATGATACTAATGAAGGCTCTGTTCCATTCTGGTCAAACAGAGTCAGGGTGCTGATATTGTGTGTATGTTGGCTCACTGGAAACACTCTGCTACACCAGTGGGTCTAAAGTTGGGGTCCAGGGACCCTCATGGGCTTCCAAATGGCCCCTTATGGGTGTGTTACGGGTCCATTTGGTTCCATTTGTACACTCTCAGAGTTATGGGGGTCGTGGAAACCACTGTGCTACACTAAATGGAACAGAGCCTTCATTAGTATTAGGGTTGTCCGATATTGGCTTTTTTACCGATAACCGATATACCGATATTGTCCAACTCTTAATTACCGATACCGATATCAACCGATACCGATATATGCGGGGATTATTGTGATTAGGGTAAGCTCAAATTTCATATCACACACACCATATACAGTAAGAACTCCTGTAACTTATTTATAAAGCAAAAAAAAAAAAAAAAAAGTTTTTTTTTTTCAAAAACCGATACCGATATTTTCCCGATATCAATTTTTATGCTAATATCGGCCGATAATATCGGGAGGCCGATAAAATCGGACATCCCTAATTAGTATCATTGGTAACACCTGTGAAGGAAGTGTTAATATGGCTGCTGTGCATAGAGCCTATTGCAAAATTACTCACAATGGAGTTTTACTGTGATCTATTCATTTGAAGCAATGAGAGTACTGTATATATTCATTTTACTCTTTGTTTTTGTTTTTGTTTTTTACTACAAATGCATCATGAAGCCAAGAGTAGCCAATCAAAAATAATTGTCTCTTCGTTGTCTTCTTTGACTGTTTATGTCAACATCCCTTCTGTTTGTTCATTCCTAAAACAACAGCCCAGTATGTTCACACACCCGAGGAAAAAACTGTAAGAAAGAAATTCAAATCTAGAAAAAGATAGAAAAGGCAAAGAAAATAATAAGAATAAGAATAATGAATAACAAATAGTTCTATTATATTTGGTTTTACTGCAATGATTTCTTCCATGTGTCTATCTCTGAGAGACAAGTTGCGTGTGAAGTGTGTGATGTCTCTCATCATATGTCTTTGAGCATCCCAGTCGATTCACTATCAACAATCTCTATGAGTTAAGGCCAGTGTGTGTGTGTGTGTGTGTGTGTGTGTGTGTGTGTGTGTGTGTGTGTGTGTGTGTGTGTGTGTGTGTGTGTGTGTGTGTGTGTGTGTGTGTGTGTGTGCGTGTGTGCGTGTGTGCGTGTATATGCTCGTCTAGCCAGCCTGTGGAACAGCTCTTGGCGTTGCCATGGTAATACTGTGCAAAGCACACTTTGGGGGAGTGACATGGAAAGCAGAAGGGTGCTCTTCACTCTAACATCACTTAAAGCAGTGGTTCTCAACCTGTGGGCAGGGGACCACTAGTGGGCCGTGAGGATATTGCAAGACTAAGATTTTACTGCTAATATAACACTAAGATTTTACTGCCAATATAACTTTAACATAAAAAAAAATGTATGTAAAGAAAAACGAAAATGTATTTTTCTTTAAAACCTTGAAAAATGAGTTTTCTTTGTGATACAGATGAATAGGAACTTAAAGTATACTGTGTTAGTTCAATTGATCCAAGCAGGAACACAATCGATGTATTAATAATGATCATTAAAATAAACATGCTCTAAAAATGTTAAGTGGGCAGATGGGTGGGCCGCCAACTCTTTGGAGACGTTAATGTGGGCCCTGATCCGGAAAAAGGTTGGGCTGACTTAGAGCTTCTCTCTCAGCCTCCATTCGCATCTCACAAGGTTCTTATTCAACTAGTATATCTTATTGTCATCTTCTGAGCCTCACTCACTACACCAACTCTCTAAAACACTGTCAGTGACATGCAGAGGGAAAAACGACCATGACAATTCTCTCTTCTTATCCATTTTGTCATTAATCCATTCAATCCAGGAACGCATTTGTGTTTAGATTTTAGCTATAGCCATTATTTTATACTTTGGCAAAACAAAAAATGCATTTATACAAGCTCATAGCACGGCACCGAGTGCTGAGCTTGTAGATCTGCTATTTTTTGAAAAATCATGAACATTTGTGCAAATCTTTGAATATATATATTTTTAAAGCAAACAACTGAAATCTTTGCCCTGGGGGGGTCCGCGGCCAAATCCATATCATTTTGGGGGTCCTTGACATTTGTTGCAGGGACCTCCCCAAAAGCAAACATAATTGAGTTAAAAATGTAAAAAAAAATATATATATTCAAAGATTTGCACAAATGTAAATGTTTTTATATAGCAGATCTACAAACTTGTGAGCTTGTATATCTGCTATTTTTGAATAGCCAAGGTATAAGATAATGGTTAAAGTGGTTAAAATCTAAAATGACAGATGCTTTCCCGGTCTTAATGGGTTAAATATTTCCATTTCAGTCATCGAACAAATCTGATTACACAGAATTTGCCCTGAAGTGACAGCAGCGCTCTACAGCACTGGCTTATATACTGTACCTACACAGACTGTTCTGAGATAGCGGCACAATTCCTGAGTCCTGACATTCTTTTTGTGTCATTTTACAACCACACATTCTTCGGGTTGATTGTCATCTTGGCTCGATAAAAGATGTGTACGAATAAAATAACTCACGTTTCTTTTCTCCAACGGTACAAGACAATCTTGGAACACAATGTTATCACGTCAATCAATCAATCAATCAATCAATCAAAATGGATTTATACTGTAGCACATGGGCTACAGGTTCCTTTTTTGGATCAGGGCCCACTTGAAAATCACAAAAGCGTTAGTGGCCCACCCATTAAGCTGTCACATGGGCCACGTGCATTTTCAGAGCACGTTTCTATTTTAATGATCAGTCAATTGATTCTTTTTTTGGATCAATGGGACCAACATAGAATACTTGAAATCACATTTTCAAGGTTTAAAAAAAAAAATGAAAACATTCATTTCCTCATTTCATCTATTTTTTATATTCATTTTATATTATTAAAATGAGTGTTTTGCCAATTATTTGGCAAATTATTCGCCCCACAGATTGGGAATTGCTGTTCTACAGCGTGTCCCTGGTTCAACTCCCGTGCCGGACAGACCATTTGCTGTGTGTTTCCCCTGCTCTCTGTCCGCATTTCCTGTCTCTCTTCACTGTGACTATCTGAATGAAGCATGAAAATGCCAAATATAACAAAACAAATTGTTTTTTAATTTGGTTTCACAGATAAATGCTGTGGTAAAATCGGACTTCTTCCAGCTAAGGCTTTTATCAAAGGTCAAGTCCTTTTTATCTTTCCCTGATTGTGAAGGGGTTATATATGTTCTTTTTTTTTTACAACCCGCCTTAACTATTGTAATGCCCTTTATGTTGCGGTTAGTCAGGGCTCACTCTCATGCCAACAGTTGGTCCAAAATGATGCCGGGCATCTTTTCTCAGGGAATCTGGAATTGGCATAATGACTAAATTGGGAGAAAAAGAGAAAACTAAAAATGTTCAGGTATTGTTTTGGGGAAAGCATGTTTTCATGAAGGGTGGCTTAAAGTCATTAAATCAGTGAAGAAATAAAAACGAATGTGTATGCCTTTCCTTATACACTACATGAGTAGATAGCACTATTTGATTATAGAAGAAGTTATTATCTACTGTATATTCGGTTCCCCAATAGCTGGGGTTTGCTGTGCTGTAATTATTCACATAAAGCCCTAAAGTAGGGTGTGGTTTCTCACTCCACGAGCATGACATAATGTGCAAAATAGAAGTGGTGTGAATATTGTAAAATAGCTTGACAACAGGATTGATATTCTTAGATTAGATTGAAGGGGAACGTTTGGCATTTCTAACGCTAAGATTTTCAATCTGTTGCTTTTTTCCCCTTCAGTCAGCAAGTTTCTGTTTTAGCAATGCAGTTAATCAAATTAATGTCTTACTGGCACTGTTACTGTAGCACTCATCCACAAGTGGGGCCCATTATCCACACAAGCTTAGGATGAAGGATGTTAATGAGATGCTTATACGGAAGCTTAAATGCCAAAGCATTTAGGATAAGATAAGATAAACCTGTATTGATGAAACTCAGGTGTTATGTCTGCAACAACAGTGATAATGAAACACAGCGGAGGTACAGGTAAGAGTAAGAGTATAGAACCAAACCAAGATAAATAAGAATAAAGATAAAATACTGAGCTGGCTGGCCCTATCTACACTATCTGTTATTTCCCTCAATGTAACACATTGCAGGCAGCACAATAGACCATTATCTGGATGTGGTACGGGTATATTTGTTACGGGATGGGCATGTCTGTGTGTGTGTGTGTGTGTGTGTGTGTGTGTGTGTGTGTGTGCGTGCGTGTGTGCGTGTGCGTGCGTGCGTGCGTGCGTGGGTGCGTGCGGGCGTGCGTGCGTGCGTGCGTGCGTGCGTGCCTGCGTGCGTGTGAGTGTTTGTGTGTGTGTGTGAGAGACAGAGCTAATCTTGCAAATAGAAATAGCTGTACCAACCAGTAGGCCAAGACACCTCCCCAATTTTCTTTTCCAATCCGTCAACCAGTACTGGCACCATGGGGGGCATGGGGACAATGCCCCCAATCCAGATTGACCAGTACAGCATTACAACATTTGTATATGCGTTATTCATAAATATTCATAAATTCATAAATACAAACACATACATTCCCAAATTAATTCATAAGTTAAAAATACAGGATAATGCAGGCATACATTTAGGGCAGAGTCGGATTTGATTTGATGCCTTTCTGGAAGAGTAATGCGCCAAAATGAATGGCAGGACGCCGTTCTCAGGAAGTTTTGTGCAGGTCACTATCGCCGCCTTCAGCTCTACTAATGGTGAATAAATTAATAAATCAAACATACACGTACTGTAGGTCTGTTGTATATTATGCACTGGCAAACTTCATTAGCCTAATTTGTTATTGTTGCTGCTGAGGAACTGTCCATGGTACTGAAATTGTCACTCCCGCTGTGGAGACGCCGTTTCTTTCTCCCTTTCCCTCTTTTCCTTTTAGTGGAGGTGGCGATAAATAACAGTAATGTGATGAAATCAATGAGCGTCGTGCATGGTACAGTGGTCACCTGTTCATTCATGCACGATCTTCAAACGGCCACCTATTGGACATCAGAGGTTTTCAAAGGTTTCTTTAGGTACCTTTCAAAGTTGACGCCCACAGATTCTTGGCACCTCCCATTGAAATGATTAGAAAGTGTAGTGTGGCCGTCCAGCCACGAGATGGCGCTTGGTATCAAAATGTATTTTAAAAAAGTAAGTAAGGCATGTGTTCAAAATGTTACTTGAGTAAAAGTACAAAGTATTGGCATCAAAATATACTTAAAGTACCAAAAGTAAAAGTACTGAAATGTTTGAAAGTAGCCGATCTACGAGCTTGTAGATCGTCTATTTTCTAATGGCCGTGGTATAATATAGGGCTAAAGTGGTTAATGTATATGTTTTATAATCAGTGTTGGGCTATATTACTTAGGAGAGTAATATGTTACCTACTTGTATTACTTATTACTCCTTTGAAAAGTAATAATATTATATAACGTATTACTTGGAATCAAGAGTAATATATTACATATTACTTTATATTACTTTCCCCGTGCCCCCCCCCCCTCAAAAAAAAGACGTGTACAGTTTTTAGCCTTTTAGAACTGAATCCAATTTAATGGAACAATAGAAAACAGTTTTTATCTTTTTAAGTATTTTGCTGCTACAGATTCCATATTTGGAATTGGAACAATAATTATCCTTACAGGAACAACATAAATCTGAACTGCACACACTGGCTGCAGCCTCTCAGAAACTGAAACAATAAAGTAAACTTTTTGAACATTTCTTAACCTTTTCACTTACAACAGTCAATATTAATTAGACAAAGTGCAAGGGGGGGAGATATAGAGCAGTGGTTCTCAAACTTTTTCATGTGAAGGACCTCCAAATTGACACTTATTAGCCCGCGGACCCCCATTTTGAGAGAGAGAGAGAGAGAGAGAGAGAGAGAGAGAGAGAGAGAGAGAGAGAGAGAGAGAGAGAGTGTTAAATCAGGGGTCTTCGACAGGAGGTCCGAGACCCCTAGAGGGTCCTCAGAGTTACTGCCGGGGGTCCGGCAGTAATGTGTGGTTCCACGGTGTGGTGGGGACAGAGGTACTGTAGGGGGGAGGGGAACCTGATAGCAGAGTTCCTCAGCTTATTTGGAATACTGTAGTGTAGGCTACACAGTATATCATTAACATAACCGGTTTTGCTATCTGCTACCTACCTCCCCCTACTGTCTGTCTGTCTGTCTGTGCCCACACACTGCACAGTCAGAGACACACACACACACACACACACACACACACACACACACACACACACACACACACACACACACAATGTGCAAGTGTTTGAAAACTTTAGTTACTTTGTAGATTTTGATTATTATTACAAAACATACATTAACCATTAACCTTATATAAAGTTGTCTATTTAAAAATAGCAGAACTAAGCTACACGTTGTGAGCTTGTAGATCTGCTATTTTACATTTCGTCACCTTATTAAACTAATGGCCTAAGTCATTTTTTCAAGGTTTTCAGGAAAAATAAAAAACTGATCCAGAACAAAACTATATGATATTTCTTAACACATCCACTGCCAGGCCCGTAGTCCTACGGGCCGTTAAATCCAACCGTTAACTGCCGTTCCCGTAGCCCGTAGTCCCGTAGTTTTCCCATGTTAAATCGTGCAGGTGCAGATTCCGGATTTTTTTTGCACTTCCGGTCTCGAAGTGGGCGGACCGGAAACGAAATAATACTGTTTCCGGTTTTTCTCCCGCCTCCGTTTCCTGTCTAGCGGTCAACTTTGGACGCCATTATCTCTGGCTTGTTGTTTTTCTCACCGCATCCACCATTTTAGCGTTTTCCTCTCGTTCTCCAGAATGCAGTGTCGGATCGCCGCACGGTTTTCAGCGTTTTGTTCGGTCGGGTCCCGTGTTTGTGTCGAACCAAATGAACGCGGATTTTAAACGGATTTAGCGGGGCCTATGACGGAATCAAAAAAACAAAAAAGGTAAGAAATTGCTTGGCACTACGATGGACGTTCTGAGATTAGCCGATGGCAGTCAATGTGTTAATCATTTCACCCAAAATGTTTATAACAAATTATGACTATTTAAATAGAAATAACACTGTCTGTCAGTTATGTAACATAAGAGATTTAAATAGGTTTAAATAGGATTAAATCTGACTTAGGCCAAAATAAAAAGCAAAACAAATTACAAAATGGCCTAAATCAGTAAATAATTTGGCTTAAGTCACAAAAACATGTGACTTAGGCCAAACGAAAGGCCTATTTTGTCCTAAGTCACACTAGGGAGTTAGGCCATTATACTAAAAGGGGCGTGAACAGCATGATCCTTTTCAATTAGGAGATAGGCGATTTTACCAGAGGTGGCCAGTGTCATGAGGACCTGACTTAGGCAAAAATATAATTTCCTCAAAAAATGACTTAGGCCATTAGTTTAATAAGGTGACGATTTTGACATAACGTGTGAAAGAGGACTTTCTGCATAACAAGTAGAGAGAAAGAGAGAGAGAGGGAAATAGTCCAGTAAGGAAAAAAAAACCTAAAATCTTTACTTATGTACAGTACTTGTGTAATGTAATGTGTTACTTTACACCACAGTAAAATGTTTGAAAATACATTGTTGTGTAAAATGTTTGAAAATATTTTGATGCCAGTACTTTGTAGTTTTACTCAGTAACATTTTTAACACAGGCCTTTTACTTGTAACAGAGTATTTTTATATTGTGGTAACAAAAACTGGACATTCCGCATGGAATTTGCAAGCTCATAGCGTGGGATTTAAACCCGGGCCGCAAAATCACTGGACATCAGCTTTAACCACAAGAGGGACTCTTACTTAAGCATCAGAAAGATACATACAACTTAAAACATCACATCAGAGAAAATTTGATGCATTTAGGGTTGACCTTAAAAGGCAGTTGATACCCAGTTAATACTGAAGACAGAGAGAGAGGGGTGCTTGAGCTAATGTGAGCATTTTTTCCACCACTGAGAACATGATTTAAAAAAAAGCTAAATTCTCCCCCAACCCCCTCTCCCTGCTGACTGTAGCCTACCTAACTGTGTGTGAAGGTGGCCAAACTTGTTTTGTGACAACAATGGCCAAGCTTGAAGCCACTGTCTGTCTATTAGCATATGTTAACCATGATCCTCTCTCACTGAATGAAAGGAAGGGGTCGCGACCAGCGTTGCCATGTTTGCTTATTATAAGCAACCTGTTTTTCTGTAAAGTTGCTTGTAAATATTGGTAGAAGCTTGCTGCTTTTTATTTGAGAACTTGAGGTGCATATAGGTTTAATGTGCTCATGTGGCCTATAATAATCAATCTCTTTTGGGCTTGTTTTCATAGACCTGTTTGCTTATTTCTCTCGTAAACTCTGGCAACACTGGTCGCAACAGCTGTCTCCTATGACTGAGAGAGAGAGAAAAAAAAAAGAATGAGAAAAACACTGGCTTATCCTCTGTTCTTTAATTGTTGTTCTTCAGTGGTGGAAGAAGTACTCAGATATTTTACTTAAAGTAAAAGCCACCACATATACCACATAAAAATACATGTAGAATGTCCCGTTTCACAGGTTATCAAAATATATAAAAATCCTTTGAAAATAGCAGATCTATAAGCTCACAACGCACCACATGGCTATTTTTAAATAGCCAACGTTTATATAAGGCTAGTGTCATGAGGACCTGACTTAGGCAAAAATATAATTTCCTCAAAAAATGACTTAGGCCATTAGTTTAATAAGGTGACGATTTTGACATAACGTGTGAAAGAGGACTTTCTGCATAACAAGAGAAAGAGAGAGAGAGGGAAATAGTCCAGTAAAGAAAAAAAAAAACCTAAAATCTTTACTTATGTACAGTACTTGTGTAATGTAATTTGTTACTTTACACCACTGTAAAATGTTTGAAAATACACTGTTGTGTAAAATGTTTCAAAATAGCATTGTGAAAATTGTGAGCTTGTAGATCAGCTATTTTCAAATAGCCTATGTATAAAATAAAGTAAAAGTACTGGAAATTGGAAATACTCTAGTACATAAGTTTGTTTTATTAATTCAATGATAAATTGTCTGCATTCATAAGTTCTCTAATGACTTCTGCTTTTAAGAAATAAACTGCAAGTAGAGTAATTGCTTTCCTCTGCTCTCTTCTGCCACCTACTGTCCACCTAAAATGAAAAACTTAAAACACACCCCCAAGGCATAGCCACACCCCCAACCTTTCACAACCTAAGGTTATGGTGGGTTATGGTGGGTACCTTTCAGAGACTCTGGTGCGTATGTGAATAGGTGACCACTGTACATGCGCAGAGCAAGTTCTGTCAGGGAACTCAGTGCAGTTGCTGCTGGCCAACCATTGGTCGTTCTCAGCTCCATGCTTCTATTCTCAACTAATCATATACTCTCTTCATAATAGAGCACCCTATTTAAATCGGGAAGTTGCCTTGCTCATTCCTTGCTTGCCTTTTGCTGCTGCCTAATGCTATCTGTGCTGCTGCTGCTGCTGCAAGCAAAACTTGCTGCTCACGCTCCACCACCCCAGCTACCACCTGTCGTTTTGGATCTACTTTTATGTACTGGGGGACTCAGAGTCCCTATTGGTAGGGACATGTAATGTGCTTTCTCAGAGTACCTAAAAGCAGATCCAATTAATCACCAAACCAAAATAAATATATTGCTCATTTTATATTCAATATACAGTATATATATCATAGAATGCTATACATTCATGAGTTGTCCTGACTGAACTGTGTTTGTGTGCTTTCTGTATGGACGACAAGATTCCTTATGATTATGTGTTTAAATTTGAAGTAAGTCTACTAATACCGTAGGCATAAGTGTTTTGCGCCTCAACTTGTCTTCTAGTGCTCTGATTGATAGCCTAATGTACTTGTGTTTCATTTCACTTGTTGTTTGTGGTCCGTGCATTATTTTACATCATGTTTTTGGCGCATCATTGTGTTTATGGGCTTCATGCCATACAAGAGCATTTGTTATATAGCCTATCTAGTGGTGTTTAAAAATAAAGTGCCTCCCATGAAAAATATATACTGCCCTGCTGATCAAGGTCTGGCGCCAGCACTGCCGTCAACTATTCTATTTAATATATTTGTGAGAACAATACCGCAGACCCACAGTGTGGCCCGTGAGGTCTGTTCATATGGAAGTGCTTCTACCGGCTAAACATATTGGTCTGTGCGTACGGATGGTGATGTCGTTGACACATTTTTTGTTAAAAGGTCTGTCCTTTTTGTGCAGCAGTGTTACAATTCGTCAGGCAGATACACACACACACACAGAGAGTGACCAGCACAATGTGTACACACACACACATGGCGAGTGTTAATTATGACATGCAAACACACGTACTGTACGTGTACCCTCCCACACACACAGGTATCACAACATACAGTATGCGTGCATGCCCACGACCCACAACACAGGGAGAGAGAGAGAGAGAGAGAGAGAGAGAGAGAGAGAGAGAGAGAGAGAGAGAGAGAATCTACACAAGCTCACAACGCGGCACTAAATCTTTTCAGATGGGGGCCTGCAACCAACCAAAATACATCAGTTTGGGGGTCCTAGAACCACTGCTTTCCAGTACCTTAAGATGGAGCCAATGTGATCCGGTATCAGGTTGAGAACACAGCAGAGAGTAATGTGAAATCTCATGAATCATTAAAAAGCCAATCAGGGTGCCACCATGCCCTGTTCTCCTGGTAATTGGACACATCTGGTTAATGTTCAGCTGCGTGTCTCACTGCCACAGACAAACAGGACCATGAATACTTCATACTGTATTTGAGTAAAGAATTATACAATGAATCCCTTTTCCTAATGAGCAAAGATTACATTATGGATACCTTGCCTGTCGTTGATTAATGAGTAATGATGCTATTGGTCTCATCTGTGTTGTTTGGGAAGCGTTTGGGAGAACCTGCTGCCTACTGTATCGGATAAACATAAATAAAATACATGTGGGTGATGGGCCGATAAGAGTGGAGAAATAGAGTCTGTTCAGATGCCTGCAAAGAAAAATATTGTCACTGTCGGCTGGAGACCTTGACCTCCAAAACTGTTACTTTTCAGGAAATTGAAACAAACACCTGTGTCCGAATGGATTCAATGTAGCTATTAGTGTTATTGTCTTTTCATTGGTTAAATACTTATAAAACCCACAGACACCCACCTTCAACCTGACATCCATAGGGCATTTCATTATAGGCAAATTTGAAAAACATTTAAAAAATAGTGAAAAGCATATCTACAATCTCACAATGCGTCATGTTGCAACAGGTTGTGAGCTTTTCCTTGACACTGTCAGATGATGATGTATGAAATACAGCATTCATTTTTATTTTCATATAAAATCATAGAGAGAATGTCCTTCGTCTATTTTTGCTATTTTTCTGAGCTGTTTGAGTTTTGCCCCTGACTAACACTAAAACTAATAGAAAAATATAACTAAGACTCATCACAAAAAACTAAACTAAGCTAACAAACCTGCTTTAAAAACTAAATAAAACTACTTGAAATTGAAAACATGAAGTCAAAATAAAATACAAAATTATAAACAAATGAACATTTCTAAACTACTGTATAATAACCCTGATGGCAATCAGCTCCAATTGAAAGAAATGTTGATGTTTCTGTTTTTTACTTTGATATTAGAAGTATGAAGGACGGAGGCTGGCTGACACGGACAAAGAGACAAAAGACAGAGATTGAACGAGACAAGCAGCAGGACTGAAAAGGACAGGAAGAGATGAGGAATAACCAGATTGGTGTCAAAACAACTGCAGTTAGCTCTCTGAGATAACCCTGGGCTCCACTGGTGCAAAGTAAAAAAAAAAACATTTACTCGTACTTAGCTACAATTACGAGGTGCTTTTACTTTACTTGAGTATTTCCATTTGTTGATACTTTATACTTCTACTCCACTACATCTCTGACTGAGGCAAATATTGTACTGTAATATTGTCCACTACAATTGTTTGAAAACTTTAGTAACTAGTAGATAACTTTGTAGATTTAGATAACATAAAACATATTAACAACTTATGCCTAATTTAATTGGGCTATTTGAAAATAGCCAATCTACAAGCTCACAACACGTCGTAATGCAACGCGCTGTGAGCTTGTAGATTTTCTATTTTCAAAAAACTTTGGACAGATTTTGACAAATTTGAGTACTTTTACTTTGGTACTTAAAGTTTATTTTGATAACAATACTTGAACACAAGCCTTGTGTTTGTAACAAGAATATTTCTACATCGCATTATTGTGGTATTTGGTGGTATTTATTTAAGTGAAAAACATGAGTACTGACGTATTGAGTAATGAGTAATAGTAAATCCTCTACAATGATGACGTGGGTCTCTACGCATGGTAGGATGGTAGCTGGCATGGGATGCCCTGAGCTGGCACCGGCAGCACTCAGGCTGGGCGTGTCTTGGCCTGGACATGACTAAGGACCAGCTGCCCTCTCCCTTGGTCCTTGGGTGATCCCACAGGCAAGGACATATGCCACGGGGCATCTGGCACCCTAACTTCCTGTTTCCACCTGGGGGCCCTCGATCCTTTTAATCCTCCCTCCTCACTTCGATCCCCGCATCTTCAATCCCCTCCAATCCCCCGCTCTCCATTTAATTTGCACATTCATGACCCCCGTCTCATGTTCTCCTCACATAAGCCGCCCTGCCTTCCTGTTTGTTATTACTTCTTCTCCTTGTCTTTTAAGCCCCGATTTATGCTATGTCTTATGATGGTGTCACGGACCAAAAATAGCCGATCGATAAGCTCACAACGCTTCGCGGATGTGACGCGTTATCAGCTTATAAATCGGGGGGGGGGGGGGGGGGGGGGGAATCTGCGCTGCCGCCGCCGTGAAAAAATGACGTCTCAAGGGCCATTCACACCAAGCACAATAGTGATAGCGATAACAATGTGAGCATCCACACTGGTGAAAGATACGTTCTGTAAACAGTAGCACCAAAGACGCTGTGTGAGCCTGTGTCAGAGGCCACACGGAGAGAGAGAGAGCCAGATAGAGAGCCAGATAACTCCGTTACTAACTAAACTTTCCGAGGGCGAGTGAGACCGATTGCATCACAGATGTCCTGGTGGATTTTGAATGGCTGTCAACGTTTATATTGTTCATAAAAATCGTTCTGAAAGTGCTCCAAACGATACTGCTCACCACCATCGCTGACGTTATAGCTGTGGTGCGGACTCTACCATCCACTTCAGTTAGAACGATTTTTAAGATGACATTTTTATAGTTATCGGTACACGTTTCGTGCTCGTTGTGAGCGGTGCTTTCCTCTCCCTTCTTCCCTCTAGTTGCATCTCTGATACCCTCACGCTCTTCGAATCACCTCCCTCCTTGTCTCACCCTCTCTTTCCCCCTTTCTCTTTCTCACTATTGGATCATCCAGACCCCCCCCCCCCCCACCCCAAGGCTTGTCCTCGTCTTCCCTCTCCCCAACGTCTCTGCATGTAAGAGTGATGCGTGATGTCCTACAGTACAGCTCTACATGACTGTGGCAGCCTGGGAGGCTTGCTGAGGGACAGTAATGACCGGGCTTCAGCCTGGAGGCTGACTGAGGGACAGTAATACAGTCTTCCGGTTATCAAATGATGAGGCCACTTGCCACGCAAGTGTGGTGTCTTCTCTCCATTGCTCATCACTCTGTCTCCTTTTTAACCCCTTCGGTTCTGATTCTTTCTCTTTGATCCTCTCCCATCTATTTACCTTTACTGTATTTCCCTGTCCTCTTCACCATTTGGCTCTCCACCGTAGACTTTGCTCTGTGGTAACGTCACGTCACGTCACATAGGCCACCTACTCTAGAATTCTACAAAGCTGCATCCGGGTATATATATCCGGTCGGTGCCGCTTTGTTTTTGTTAACCACATAAATGCTGAATCCAGTAGTCTAGATTTGCCAGTCACTCGCTACAAGTTTGAATAAAAGATGGATACACCAAACAAAGTATTTCTTGAAGGAACTTGTTGGGTTCATCAAATTACAAATTTGATGGCTGAGAGGAATCATTTTGTAGAAGAGCTCTTGGTTTCCGCTCTTTTTCTGCTCGCCTGTTGACGCAAAGTTATTTCTGCTCTACAACCATCTGGGAACCCATTCGTTAAAAAAACTTTTGTTTTTGCCTTTCTGGGAGTAGGACCTCTGTTTTGTGTTAAACAGGAACTCTGGTTTGGCTCCACCCCCTTTCAGTCAAACTTCGTTTCAGGTGATTCTGTGTTTATTCCTACTAAAAACAACATTACATGTTTAAGGCAGTAGTGCTGACAGATTCTGCTGTTGCAGAATCTGTCTTGAGAGATTAGCTCTACACCAGATCAGAAAACTGCAAAAAGATGCACAAATGCAAGCACAGATCCTGGTATTTCAGACAGACCGTATTGACATCTAACCTGTTCTTTCAGTTTAATTTCTTTCCCTGCACCTTTCTTGAGACTGCAATGACAGAGCTTGTACTGTATAACGAAGAATTTCACCCACTTTTTAAACCTGTGATGTGACAATAAAGTTGAGTTGAGTTGAATTTGTGCACCCAGCATCTATGACCAAAACACAGAAGCAATTATATAAAAACTTAAAGGAGCAATTCCTCAATTTTCAACCTATCCTTATATAATTGGTCTTCACTAATCTAATGATGATAATGTGGTAAAAAAAAAAAGTCCATTTGGTTTGTGTCCTACCAGTGACACCATTGATAGGGAATCATAATCTGCAGGCTTTCTCTTCCAGGAACGTTAGCATGCTATAATAGTAGCCATTGTTCTCGCTAAATCTTGTTTGAAATGACCAAACCTGCCTACTGATGATTTCACTGGTAGGCGGGTGGCTGAACTGTCCACAGCCCTCCTCTGAGACACAGACCACGTAGACAAAAAGGGGTAATGTCTGCATTCCGACATCTCACTACTCCGACTAGTGGCTTCCGCGTGCGGTTAGGGTTAGGGTTAGGTATAGGGTTAGCTAACGTTGGAAAGGCGACATGTAACCAGACAAAAATGGTACCATATTATCATGAGCATCATTGAGGGTCAATTATATGAGATTGGAAATGGATGAAGTGGCCCAGAAACAGAAAGCTACTAAACACAGCTCATTATGATTACAAATGAAAAGCCACTCAGTGGCATTTTCCATTGCCTCTGCGCTGATGTCTTTATGCAATGTACAGTAGATCACCACACATTGATCTGATCCTTCATATACCTATGTGACAAATGCACATTATATTTATTATATTTATCTACTTGATCTATGGGTGTTATTATGTCTGATTGATATGTAACATTTGGTCTAAGTTTATGCATGTTATTGTATACGAGTGATATGCGACATGTTGGACACTGAGATATATTCCTATTCACTTGAGAGGTAATGGGGCTGAGTGCTGCGGGTGATTGGAACATTGGAGCCACCCGACGTTAGAAATAGAGGGTGTGCCACGGGGGAGGGAAATCAAACAAACAGCCCGAGCACTAGTGTGAACGGGTGGAAGAGCGGAGCTCCGAGGCGCCAGTGTTACATCGCTAAAGTTATTATAGAATTGACTAAGTGTAAACTGCGGCCTGAAGTTAGGAACTATCGAACCCAGCGGGAGGGTAACATAACATTGCTGCTGCGGGACTTCGAGCGCTGCGGTGGTGATCGAGACGCCGGCCGGGATTGGAACCGGGAGGAGCCGAGGCCGGTGAGACCAAACCGAGTGATTATGTTCTTGTGGATTACAATTTAGAGGGGTACCCCAAGTTTATTATTGTTTCGACCGTCGTCGCGGACGGCGCTTGCTTTCCATTGGGATTAAGGAACTTTACAGCCACGGAGGCGCGGTAAAGAAGAGGACCGTCGCGGGGACTGTTTATATTTGCACTGTGATCCGCGGGGTTACTAAAGACAGTGGGATTTGATTGGGGGGGGGAGAGTGTGTGAAATAAGTTTTGTGCTTTGATTTGTTGGTTTATTTCTTTTATTTGTTAGGGAAAGAGACAGGGACAGTAGTTAAAAACCAAGAGGTGTATTATTATTTGCCATTTGATTGTGACAATTATTATTTATGGTGGCTTGAAATAAAGTAACCACAACTAGCATCCTGCCGATCCTGTTGTTTCCTTCTTAGTTAATGGTTACCCTTTCCGAGTAAAAGGGCGATTGTTACACCTACTTTAGTTCTACAAGTCAACCACCCACATGTTTCTGTGCATGTATGCTTGTGTATACAGTGTGTGTGTGAGTGTGTGTGTGTGTGTGTGTGTGTGTGTGTGTGTGTGTGTGTGTGTGTGTGTGTGTGTGTGTGTGTGTGTGTGTGTGTGTGTGTGTGTGTGTGTGTGTGTGTGTGTGTGCGCGTGCGCGTGCGTGCGTGTGAGCGTGTGCGTGTGTGCCTGACAGGGGTGATGACCTGAGCAGGTGGTGGAGGCAACATGGGACTGAGTGGTGCTGGGAGCACACGTACAAGCATGTGATCCACACACCATCACCCTCGGTGTCAGTATGGCTATGGCAGAGAGTGAGAATGGCGTTCAATGTGCACGTGTTGTGTTGTGCTGTGCGTGCGTGCGTGCGTGCGTGCGTGCGTGCGTGGGTGGGTGAATCTCTGCATATTATGTAATATGTCAATTGTCAACATATCACTTCTACTGTGGAAGTAAGTAAAACTGACTAATGCGCATACAATTAGTGCAGAGTCTGATTTTCTTTAATAACGTTCTGGGTAGATACAGAGGTTCAGAGCATAATGTGCCAAAAGGAAGGACACGTTCTCTGGACGTTTCATGCAGGTCACAACCACCGCCTTCAGCTCTAGGCTAATGAAGGTGACTGAACTGAATAAATAAAACGTACATATAGGCCTATTGTATTTTAGTTGATAATTATGCACTGGCAAAATGCATTAGCCTAATTATTGTTGTTGTGTCAGGGTTGAACTGTGCAGTTAATTTGGAATTTTGAATGAGTGCTAAGGACCTTTTCCTCTTCTTACTGTTCCTCCCTCAATGGAGGTGGCGACAATTTACATTAATGCGATGTCATCTCTGTGTCTTTTCTGTATGGATGACACATTTCATTAGGATTATGTGTTTAAGTTTGAAGTAAGTCTACTAATAATAGGCATAATAAGTGATTGTTTAATTTTACTTATTGTCTCCGCCAGGCCGAAAGGCATGGCGAGAGAGTATGTTTTGCCCCCTGTCCGTCCGTCCGTCCGTCCGTGTGTGTGTCTGTGTGTGTGTGTGTCCGTGTGTGTGTCCGTCTGTGAACAGCTAATCTCCGGCACCATTGGCTTAATCACAGCGAAACTGTGCACACACACTCCCTGGATGCCAATTCAGAACCTCTGCCCCAAATTTTTCACATGGGCCTGTTATAGCGCCACCAGGAGGCCGCTTTTTGCAAAACACATTTTTTGACAGTACTCCTACAGATTTTGTCCAAACGTCACGCAAATCGGTACACAGTATCTCTATAGTCATTAAACAAAACAGGTTCCAAAGTTTGCAAAAGTGCTCCGTATTGAACAAAATGCCTCAAATCATGAAAACAGCATGCAATTTCCGTGAAATTTTGCATGTTCATACCCACTAGGCACAGGAAGAAATGCCACTTCAAATTTTTCACATCAGCTCATGGTGGCGCTATAACAGGCCGATTCGTGTTTTTACCCGTAACTGCACCGAGCTGTTTACAACTTTGTATGCGCACTCCCAACAGGTCAAGGAAAAACCTTTGCCCTGCATTTTTCACATCTGCCTTTTATAGCGCCACCAGGAGGCCGACTTATGTAAAACACATTTTTGGATATTACTCCATCAGACTGTATCCAAATTTAGCATACATCGTTACACAGGATCTCTATAGTCATGAGATCAAGACGGATCTGTTTGATTTTTATATATTCCATCCTGATTGGCTACGATTAACTTCTAAAGTTTGCAGGAATGGCCCGTATTGAACTAAATGCTGCAAATCATGAACGCAGTGTCTGATTGCCGTGAAACTTTGCACACACATTCACACTACGTTGAGGAACAAATGCCACCCTTTCAACATTGCCCTATTATAGCGCCACCAGGAGGCCGACTTTTACAAGACTTTGTTCATCACGCAAATCGGTACACATTATCTCTATAGCCAAGTGATTTTTCACATTCCATCCTGATTGGCGAATTCAGAACATTGCTGGTCCACACTCACCTACCTGACCTGGCGGAGACCTGTGCTCCGAGGGGCACTTTTTCTAGTTGTTTGTAATTTCACATTTTGCGGTGCATGATTGCGTTTATGGGCTACGTGACATATTGTATTAGAGCCTATCTAGGGATGTTTCCCCCATGAAAAATGTATGACCCCCTGCTGATCGTAGTCTGGCATTGGAACTGTGTATGATTATACTATATAATGCATATCGTCTCTTTCGCTGTGAAACCTTGTATGTCTAAAACCATTCCTTTCTTTTTTATTATAATTTTTTTAAATATTTGTAAATAGTGAAAATAGCCTATCTACAAGCTTGTAGGTTGCTATTTCCACCACTCTTGTATGATGAAGTAGGGCATTAATTCACAGGGAGATTTAAAAAAAAATGTTGTATGGAGATACAAGGTTTCTGCCAGACAGCAATGATATGTAGGAACCACAACATCATACTGTGCACATGCACTCTTAGCATACACGTCCAATCTTTATGTGTGTGTGTGTGTGTGTGTGTGTGTGTGTGTGTGTGTGTGTGTGTGTGTGTGTGTGTGTGCGCGCGCGCGTGCGTGCGTGCGTGCGTGCGTGCGTGCGTGCGTGCGTGCGTGCGTGCGTGCGTGCGTGCGTGCGTGCGTGCGTGCGTGCGTGCGTGCGTGCGTGCGTGTGCGTGTGCGTGTGTGTGTGCGCGCGTCTGTGTGCTCACACTGTGTATAAGAATGTGAATGGGGTACATTTTGTTCTTTCTCCCCTCCAGACTTGCACACCTACTTCTATAGCATATGTACATGCAGACAGAAGCAGCACAGCTATAGCAGGGAGTGTATTATGGAACCAGAGAGGCAGCAGGGGGATACTGATATGGATATCAAAGCCTGCCTTTGTCCCTTTGTGTGACGGCCATCATACACTACAGCAGCCATCCTGGCATCCCACAGGACGGGACTCTTATATAAGACTACACCAGCCAGCACTCTGTAGCACTGGAGGGGCTCTGAGGGATTGGGGTTGAGAGGAGGTCTGTGCTGGGTGAATATTGTTCACCGAATGCTTTTCTGTCTACTGGAGCCCGACTGATGACAGATGTTTCGGGTCCGATGCCAACGTACTCGGTGCCGCACGATGAGCTTGTATATCTGCTATTTTTGAATAGCCAAATAAATCTTAAAATGACACAGATGCTTTCCCGGTCATGGATATAATATTCAGAGCTGAAATCAGCATGTAAATATGAAAGGATTTGCATGTATATCAAGTCAGGACTATCACTGTCAATGATCTGATCACTTCAACTGATCACGTAAAGTCCGTCTTTCTTACAATCATACAGTAACGTCACAAGATGAATTAATTGCTCCGTCGGTCACGTCAAGTCTAAATAGAAATTAATTAACCGCAAGATCAAGTTCAACGAAAGCATCAATTTCCATGAAAGAAGGCGGCAGGAAGCGAGGCGTTACAATGGAGATTTGCCTGCCTGTAGCAGAAAACAAAAGGAGTTATTTCTCACCTTGAGCTGCAGCTATTCAAATGCAATGGACTCTGGAATGGGGATCTGGCCAGAGATTAGTGAGCACAAAAGCCCCATTGTTACATTTAATTACAATTCTTATTCTAAAAGGAAAAAGGAGAGCAGCTGTTAGTGTTTTAAAATTTCAGACTGATGAAGGTACATGATAGAATTATTCGGGACGTGTTGAACTAAATGTTACAATTTTACCCCCCTATCAGAACTCACATAAACACACGTTTTTATATTTTTTTCATAATCGTATGAATCAAATTGACTTTAGGTGGAGTCAATCCACCATTATTCATTTGTTGGGTAAAAGTGGCCATGTGGTTCATAGCTTAGGATCATATCTCCTGTTTCCATAGCATGAGGCAGCTTGATGTACACGTACACCCCCTGGACATGATGCTAGTGTGTCACAGGGACTAAAGGTTAAATAAATACCCTCAATCCAACGCTTGATGCTGAATTCCAAGCAGGGAGGCATTGGGTACCATTTCTATAGTCTTTGGTCAGACTTGACCGAGGATTGAACGCTGACCGAGGATTGAACGCTGACCGAGGCTTGAACGCTGACCTCCCGATGTGAGTACAGATAGTTTAACCACAATGCCACTGAGCTGGTATTCTAAATAATAAATTACTTTAAATAATAAATAAAATAATCTCTATGAGCAATTATTTACAGTTGAAAGATCCAACCAGGCCAACAGCGCAGAAATAAAAAGAAAAACAACTAGCGTTTAGAATATCTCAAAGCATGATTTACCCTGGATTTGAACCTGGTTTCCTGTGCAAGTGCTGAAATGTTTACCATTGAGCTAATAGAGCCTGTCTGCTTGCTCAGGGGATAAATTGAATCGTGACCATCATGTCAAAACTGGTGTCAGATCAGCCCGGATCGCTGGCTTTGCAGTCCGGGCACCTAGGCTGCAGCCTAGTTGCAGGATCGGGTTCAAATCCCGATCCCGACGACCTTTGCTGCGTGTCACTCCCCATCTCTCTATCCCAATTCCCTGTCAGTCTACTATACTATCAATAAAGGCAGAAAAAGGCCAAAAATATATATTTAAAAAAAAAACGTGTGGTTAGATCCTGTGTCTAGGTGAGACATGACCATTGACACGATCTAAATGTCTCAATAGAAGAGCAGGGAGACAAAATACAACCGCCCCAATTGTAGTCTTGCATAGCCAGCCGCTCCACAGCTCCGCCTACTTTCTGCCTTCTCAAGCGGAGTGGGCGGAGCTGTGAAAGGTCTGGCTATGCGAGCCTACCCCAATTGTAAAAAATATATTGTATTAACATACTCTACCATACCGATTGGACAACATTACATTTTATTGTTAAAAACAATATCCATTCAAGATTTCAATGCAATTGTAAAATAGCAGAGTTCTCCTCATTCTAAAGTAAAACATATCATTTATGTAGGGAAGACACTGGAGCAAAGCTCGGACAGTTGAAGCCATTACTCTGAGGAAGATGCAGTAGCATCGAAACGTCAGTCAATACTTTTTTGTACTTTGCACCTTAATAAAACAGGCTTCATCTGTCCGCGCTGCACCAGTGTCTTCTCCACATGTGCTGTGTGTCCTACTCCTGTGATGCACCAGGCTTGCCTACATTTGGCTGAGGCACGACGGTAGACTCTACTTTCTTCTAAAAAATATAATTGTTTCAGTCCATTAATTGTGTCGTAGTTATTAATTAAGGGGTTGGTTTGGATAGCTTCTACATTGAGCTGTCCATGGTGCTGAAAGTGCACATAAGGTAAAAGTATAGCTGTTATATATAGCACACAGTAACTTCTCTTGTGAATGTAGAGATTTAAAAAGTCTCAAATTTGCCATTTTGTTGTTTTGTGAGCTTGTAGATCTGCCATTTTCACTACTTATGTGCAACACACTTGTATGATGAACTAGGCGGGCATCAATTTATGAAAAATACATAAAAAGTTGAATTATGGAGATACAAGGTTTCTGCCCGACAGTGAAGATTTAATCCTCCAGCAGAAGTCTAAGCTGTGGTCTGAAGGGGCTTTCTTTCCTGTCTAGCTCAGCAGCTCTGAGGGCACAATGGTCTGACGTAATGGAGAGCAGCATCCTTCCAGGGAGACGCTCTGCAATACTGTAGCACTATCAGAAAGTTCAGGCTGGACAGGGAAACGCTCTGGGGGAAAGGCAAGTGTAATCAACCCACAAGATTTGAACTTTGATGTCCCAGTAGAAGTAGCCTGGAACCCAGACTGATTCGTTCCGTTCCGCTGACTTTTTTTTTCTACTTCACTTCACTTGTCAGTCTGGCCGTCTTGCTATGTGAAAGGGGGTGGTCATGGACGCCCAGGCGCCACGGACTCTGATTGGTCTGTGGGAGGGGCGGGACCAGAGCCTTCCAATGTAATGGTCTGTGGGCGGGGCGGATCAGAGCCTTCCAATGTCAAATTCAAGCCACTTCCCTTCTTACTGTGATTCGTTGAGCACTATCCAATCAGCAATGGCATGCCTACGTAAGAGGTGACATTCGTAAACGGAGCGAGTTCTGGAGACGACCAGACTGACAAGCGAAGTGGGAAAAAAAGGCTGCTCAACGGAGCGAATCAGTCTAGAAAAAAAGGGGGGGGGGATAGAAGAAGAAGTTGCTGTTTTGTAAATGTTGCTCTCTGGAGTGGTTGGAGGTATGATGTTAGTACGTCTATGAAACAAAGAACGCAAATGCTTGCAACTGCTGATCTTTAAAAATAACTTCAAAGCTATTTAATGTGTAGATCTCAACTGAAATGGTGTCAATGAAGTCATTGTTCGTAGGGGGAGATTTTCTTCCCGTTCACACCTACCACATATTTTAGATTGTGTGTGTGATCAGTGCACGTGCATGCGTGCGTGCGTGCGTGCATGCGTGCATGTGCACGTGTGTGCATGTCAGTATGAGATAAGGCAACATATTGAATATTTCTGTGCTGTCAGAAGTGTAACTGTAAACCTAATTATAGACATTACTGCACAGTGCATACTGCATACTGCATGTACACACAGACAAATAAAGGTGCCAACTGGAACCGGAAATGGTTCTTCAGAGCGATGCCATAGAAGAACCATTTTTGGTTCAAAAGAAAGAACCGTGGTTCTTTAAAGAGCCATTTATTTGAATAGTTCTATAAAGAACCCTTAACAACTTAAACCCTTACTGAACTATTTCCGGTTCCTCAATGAACTTCGACAACAACAAAAAAGGTTATCTAGCTCCATGAGGATCATGAAGAACCATAGACTAAATAAAATGGTTCTTTAGTAGGTGATGGTTCTTTGTGGAACCATAATATGGTTCCAGGTTAGGCTATATTATAGCCTTTTAAAGAACCATAATTATTCTGTGTGTATTAAGCTTTTGATGCATGCAAGACTGCTGGCAACGCTAGCAAATTAGCTGTACCCTGATGGCCTGTGGTTGTTATGTCCAGCGTTGCCAGATTTTGCGAGAGAAATAAGCAACCAGGTCTATAAGAACAAGTCCAAAGGAAGCAACTAGGTCACATGAGAACTTCAAACCTATATACATTGGCTATTTGAAAGCGATGTGACTCGTTAGAGGGCTTGTAGATCTGCAATTTTCAAAACAAATCTGGGGAAAAAAGTTACAAGTGTGGAATATTTTTAACACACACAAATCTTGTATGGGGGTCCCTGGTACAAAATATGTTCAGATCAGGGTCCTGGTGACATACATATTAATTTGGGGTTCTTTGACATGAAAAGCCATTGGTTTAAACAACATTTGGAAGCAAGCCCAAATAAGTTCTATACTTTAAAAACAAGCCCAACAAACCGCAACCCGCAACTACCAATATTTACAAGCAACTTCACAGAAATACAAGCCCAAATTTGCTTATAATAAGCAGACAAGGCAACACTGGTCATGTCACAGGAACCAAGGTGCACAAAAGCGTGGCACTCCATCTTGGCAGCCCATTGGTTAAGACTGTGATCTTGCCTGGAGGAGAAGGAAGCGAAGACTGTGACATGGTGCTGCCACAGATGTCCTGCCTGCTTCAATCACTCCCTATGCACCTTCCAGAAGGACATTTATCAGTTGATCAACCATCAATGAATAGACTCTACATGGGATTACTATAGTGACAGACAGACACACAGATGGTGTATGAGTGTGTGTGCGTGTGCGTGTGCGTGTGCGTGTGTGTATGGCGCTCGATCCGTGCCACGTCAAACCTTGACGCGTCACATGAACGTGTGATTTTTTTTAATGCGTGCGTGCGTGCGTGTGTGCGTGCGTTCTGCGCATACACTACACGAAAGCTATGGCGCTCGATCCGTGCCACGTCAAACCTTGACGCGTCACATGAACGTGTGATTTTTTTTAATGCGTGCGTGCGTGCGTGTGTGCGTGCGTTCTGCGCATACACTACACGAAAGCAAGCGTGACGTGTTGCATCAGCGTGTGAACGTGTCGTGTAATGTGACTTGGTTTTTTTTTATGCGTGCGTGCGTGCGTGTGTGCGTGCGTTCAGCGCAGAAAGCAGGCGTGATTATTGTGGTGTGCTGCACCGCATCATGTGAACGCCTGAGGCCTGATATATGTGCTGCATCGCGTTGTGTGATCGTGTAGCCTAAAAAATATAAAATTATTATCACATCCATGTATCCAGGTTAGTGGCATTGATACAATTTAGATATTAATATTTGTTTCTAAATACCCCGCATTAAATTAACTAAATAGCCTAATAATAATAAATAATATTGTTTCGCCATTGTAAGCTATATATTTATCTATTTCAGACCAGTTTATTTTTTTGTATTGGTACCAGACACGGTAAAACTAGCCTATAATACTTGTCACATTTCTCATGTAGGTACGATGACGTCACTGCGCATTCGCACATGGTCATTATGATAATAAATAATAATACATAAACACCGGACCGCTCATGGTCATTATAATAAATAAATGGAGAGAGAGAGAGAGAGAGAGAGAGAGAGAGAGAGAGAGAGAGAGAGAGAGAGAGAGAGAGAGAGAGAGAGAGAGAGAGCGCAACACTTACAGTCTATGAAAGAAGGCACGCTCATTTATGGCAAAAGTATTGGCATCAAAATATACTTAAGTAGAACGTATAGGCTACTCATTATGCCGAATGTCACGTTGTTCTTGTATTATTATGAAAAAGCTTTGAAACATGCTGTAACTCATTCACTGTGACGAGAACCCTCTTTCTGCGCAGAGTAGCGCACGGTGCACACACGGGTTGAATGCAGGGTCTGTCATCCTTGCAGGATTATTTTTAAAAACGGAGGGTGCAACCTCCGTTGGGGCCGTCAGCGTCGAAGTTCATGGGTCGAATGTTAAATGTGTTACTTTAACAATGATGCGCAGCTGCCTCTATATAGCCTAATGATATCCCCGCTGCAACTTTATTTTTTATATTGGAATGAATGTCCCTTGTAGTGCTGTTGTAGTAGGATTGGACACACTCACTGTATCTATCTAGTTGTTATTTAATGTTCTCTCAGTATAGCCTATCAAAGGGCAGGAAAAAAATATGAATTGTCTATCCTGAGCTAAACCGAACCTGTATGGTGTTGAATGGTTCCGTTCGCTCCGTTTCTCTCTCTCTCTCTCGTTCTCGCTCTCTCATTGATATAATTGCCCGGTATACGAAATTTAGCCTAGGATATTTATTTGGTTATTTTATTGTTTTGAGGTCTACTCTCCTGAGTCTCCTCCATGCAGCTGTCATTGAGTATAGAAAGATAATTGACACCAGCCAGCTGACTGTGCTTAATGGTTGATATTATAAGAGTGCATGATGGTGAGAAAAAAGTAAAAATCATCACGGAACGACAAGCAGGAGAGGGGACAATCCGTTGTCATTTTATTGTAGATTTAAAAGCAGCCTATTAGACTATATTGACTGTATATGTCTTGGATTTTACATGCAATGCTCCTGAGAGGATTATGGCGTGAGTAACAACGGACTTTAACATTAGTCCGTTGTTATAACCGTTGTTATTACCGTTGTTATATGTCATAGCACTCCCTCCCTCGCTCCATTACGCATGGTGCACTGTGCGCGCCCTTTCCCTCCATTGAGTTTTATGCATCCATTACAATCAATATTGCAGCGGTTGCAATAATATAACATTCCAAATAATCAGTAACATGTAGGCTATAGCCATGTCTGTCAAATAATATTTTATTTCAAGGCAATACAAAGCTATAGGCCTATGCCTACAGTAGGCCTATGATACCAATGTCGGGTCCGGTGTATGTTATGATGCCTCCTCTTGCCTCAGTTCCCCGACACCATGTCATTTCTCAAGAGATTGCTCTAATTCAAAATTGTATTTATTCTGTGAACTCTCTAGTTAATTTTCCTGTATTCAGGTGACTCCAGACCAAACAGACTCGTTCGGACTATACCCTACAGTCCGAACGGGACGCCTCCCCATGTAACGCTCCCTTATGCATTGTACAATATTCAGCCCGGTAAGGAGTTTGAACGCACAATAAAGGAACATTGGTATATCCTCAGTAGCGACCCAAAATTGGCCACTACTTTCAAGGACATGCCCAGAGTTGTCTACAAACATCCTCCTAATATAAGACAAACAGTTGTCAAATCAGATCTCATCCCTAAAATGCCAGAATCATCATTTTTGACTCAAATCCCCGAAAGCAGATGCGCCCGATGCGCACAATGTCATTTCACCGAAAAGAACCACACTTTTACGCACCACTAACGGGGAAACGTTTTGATATCAAGGGCACTATAACATGCACAACCAAAAATGCTAAAATGCCCATGCCTTCTATTATACAATAAAAAATCATGGCTGGGGCGCACTGACGTGCCATGGACACATGTCTTTCTAGACTTTTGCGAGAAATAGAGAACATTGTGGTTCTCTCTGGCAGCATTAGATAATTGCAGGCCAAATTAATTATATAATTTACGTTTATCACTCACACACTTCTGAGACCCAACCGGAGTGGCCATTCTATATCTATATCAGCTGCAGCTCCGCCAGAGCAATATTACTGAAGTTTGTTCGGTATCGTTTGTTCCCATTATTTATGTTATGTTATGGCCTCATTAATTCGAAAATGCGTCTTTTATTTATTCGGACAGCAGTCATATTTTGCGGAAATTCGCTGGTGACTGCTAGACCTTTGACCAATCAAAATGCGTTTATGTATTCATTATGTATTCATCCCATCCAACTCCTGTTGAAGATGAGCGCATTGGTGCTCAAAGTGGGGTCCGGGGACACCTCAGGGGGGCAGTGATGCGCGGGTCAGGTTTTTTTCATAACCCGCCCCGCCACGGAGCACCAAAATGTACTTAGAGTACCAAAAGTAGAAAGTAGGCTAATATTCATTATGCAGAATGTCCCATTTCACAAATACAAATCTTGTATATTATATGGGGTGTGAAGTGGTTAATGTGAGTTTTGTAAACAATAATTATATATATAATAAATAATTATAGTGCAGTAAAAGTATAATATTTGCCTCTGAGAAGTAGTGGAGTAGAAGTAGAAGTATTGAAAATTGGAAGTACTCCTCCTCCTGTAAAGTATAAAGTAGCCTACATTTACTCAATGACCGGCTGCCGCTCCAAGCCGCTCCGGCCGGGGCCGCGAACCGTACGTTGCACGGACTGACATAAAGATATCCATAAGTGCGTATATAGAGCCTCCCCGATCAAGACTTCATTCAAATTTCTCCGTAATCCACACACAAGTATGTTTATAAACACCAAGTTGTGACAGTTAAGTTATATCACTCACCAGCCGATCAAAGAATACAATTTGAAACGCAAGTGACAGATTTTGGCTGAATTAACTCGCTTTGCGACTCGAGCCCCTCTCTCTCGCAGTGGTGTAAAGTAACTAACTAAGTACATTTACTCAAGTACTGTAGGCCTACTTAAGTACAATCTTGAGGTAATTTTACTTTACTAGATTATTTCCAATTTTCAATACTTTTACTCCTACTCCACTACATCTTAGAGGCAGATATTGTACTTTTTAGCCTATTCCACTATAATTATTTGAAAACTTTAGTTAGTAGCCTACTTGTTATATCTTGGTAATTGGTTATTATCACTAAACACACTTCAGCCCTCGCCATGGTTCTCATGACGCAAGCGTCATGGTGCCATGTCCCCCTGGTTTATAGCGGTGTTCGATTGTTGTTACATTGCCAACTCTCACATGAACATAAACGTTCAGATTTGAAACATAAAGTGCTTAACCCCGAGCCATGGATGTTACAAGGCGATCCAGACCGCGATAAGTAGCCGTATCTCCCGTATTGTTCAATAAAAAATTTAATCCGATCGCCAGCCATTTTCTCCAATTTTTCTCCGATACTTTCAACCATGCGACACTAATGGTTGGGAGGTGTATTGCACTCTGATACATTACCAAAAAAAAAGGAAAAGGCTGGCGATGGGATAAAATGCTTTTTATTTAACAATACGGGAGATACGGGTACTTATCGCGGTCCGGATCGCCCTGTAACATCCGTGGCTCAGGGGTAAGCACTTTATATTTGACATCTGAACGTTTGTGTACATGTGAGAGTTGGCAATGTAAAAAAAAATCGAACACCGCTATAAACTGGGGGGACATGGCACCATGACTGTCATGGCATGACAGTCATGTTTCAGGGCTAACTTCAGCCCTATACACATTTCGGCCATTTGAAAATAGCCGATCTACAAGCTCACAATGCATGGCGATTCGACGCATTGTGGAGTGATTGATGCAACTTCTTGGATCTCTGCGATTAATTGTATAGCCTAAACAAAGCGAGACACGAGACTATACATACATCCCCTGCCAGCCTGCCCCCTGATCAAAAACTGTGGCTTTAGTTTTAGATTGTTGGAAAAGCCACAATATTACTCTGTGATCAATCACCACGGGACGATCATTTCATTGTGGATTATCCTATACTTCAATATGGCTTGGAATTTGCAACAGCAATGGTATTGAACTGAACATGAACTTGGACTGCTTTCGAGATTGATTGATTGAGAGGGCCGTGACTCTCTCTCTCTCTCTCTCTCTCTCTCTCTCTCTCTCTCTCTCCCCCCCCCCCCTCTCTCTCTTCCCCCTCTCTCTCTCTATCTTTCTCTCTCTCCCCCCCCCTCTCTCTCTCTCTCTTCCCCTTTCTCTCTCGTCTTTTTTTTGTTGCGGGCAGGAGCCGCGTTCATGTCCAGTGACCCTCCGCTTGTAGATCTGCTGATTTTTATATTTTATTTGAAAACTTGTGAAATGGGTAGCCTACTTCTAGCCTACTTTTGGTACTTTAAGTACATTTTCATAATTCCCCTAGACTGTGTTTTTATGAACCAAATTAAGTTGCAGTCGCAGACATGTTTGAATTGGATCGGACTTGGTAGGCTAATCACCGGTCAGTTATGCCATATTTTGCACCCAAGTTTATATGAGGGGGGATAATGTGGAGATTGTGGACACCGCTGGTCGCAAGTTCTCCCGCATTTTGATTATCAATAGAGCATCCATGATCCATCCATCTGCATAGCTTTTTATTATAGGCTATAATTATTTATAGCACTTCATGGTCTGCCCATGTGGCCCTTGTCTCTTTGACTGACCAATAAACCCCAAATGATGGACTTCTGATGAAAGTTTCACACGAGTTTTAAAGATGAATACAGTTATTAGCTTCTATATGGGGACAAAAAGCATCATAGAATAAATGCAAGCCTTTAATGCAGCCTGGATCTGCGCACAAACTCATTCATGAGGTAGGCCTATGATGAGAGATGATCTTTATTATTCGTATTAAAGTGTAGCTACTTTATATAGAACGTGTCACACGCACGTACGGTGCTGTGAAACAACAACAATCACGTGTGACGGTCTATTTTGATAACACTGCACACACACACACACGCTATAATCACCATGACGGTTTATTTGACAGTCATCTGTCATGCACACACACGCACGCACGGTGCTGTGTATCAACAATATTCACGTGTGATTTTGTGCAGCCCTCATTGCCTGCCTCCTGTAGTCGCGTGACCCAAAAAAAAATGCATGCGTTGATGCGTGCGTTCGCTAAAAACGCATAAACTAAGTGTTAACGTGTAACCCGCGTAGGGCACGGGGGAAGGGTACGCGTGCACGCATGCACGTCCCATCGCGTCGCGTACCCATTGTGAGTCAATGGGAAAATAATAACAAGTTCACACGGTACAGTGCAGAGCAATACAAAAATCACGCGTTCATGTGACGCGTCAAGGTTTGACGTGGCACGGATCGAGCGCCATAGTGTGTGTGCGCGCGTGCGTGTGTGTGTGTGTGTGTGTGTGTGTGTGTGTGCGCGTGCGGCTGTGCGCGTGCAGTATTTTCCTGTAATGATGATGAACAACAACTTTATTTATTTCCTTCATCTGTCTACTAATCAATCAATCAATCAATCAATCAAACAAACAAACAAACAAACAAACAAACAAACAAACAAACAAACAAACAAACAAACAAACAAACAAACAAACAAACAATCAATCGTTCAGTCTTTGTCTGTCTCTTTACAGCATCTATCTATCTATCTATCTATCTATCTATCTATCTATCTATCTATCTATCTATCTATCTATCTATCTATCTATCTATCTATCTATCTATCTATCTATCTTATCTATCTATCTATCTTTTGTGTGTGCATTTCTGATTGCACAAAGGTTTAATTGGCTTAGAGAAAATCTCATTTTGTTGCATTCACTGTAAACAAGAGAGCATCTCAGGCACTCAAGCAGATTGGATTCAATTACTGTCTGCCATGCTCTGAATATCAGATAAGGCACAATTACACAACAGTTCTCAAGGTGGCGACTCGAGTGAATGCTCAATTAATGTAAAAAGCAGCAGCCAAGGACACCGTCTGCCCGCTGTACCTTGTGTCAAAAAGTAGGTAACTTTCAAAAAATATCTGTGCTTCAGGAAAGCTACGAGAACTAAGGAGTTCATCGCAGGTTAATACAGTCTTATAGGTGAGGCTTTCTTTCAGACTTAAAACCCGCAAAGTGGGTTAGAAAAGAGATAATTTAAAGCATTAACATAAGAATGAGGAAAGCATATTATGAGAGCAATGCTATTTCATGTGAGAGATTATGAATAATGTGAAAAGAAATATGCGCTGCTCTGTATAATAGAAACTTTAACACAGTGTGCTGAATCCTACAAAAAACACACAATAAACTAAATCCAGGATAATACTTCTTTCCCATAATAATATTAGTTAATATTGCATGTGCGATGTTAATATTATTATTGGGAGTGCTGTCCTCGACTTAGATTTTTCTTCTTTTAATTACCGTATTAGTCCCACAGGGGAAATCAAGTGTTCAGCTTCACCTAGCTGATGGCTGCTCAGATGGTTATGATGAGCACTCAGGGACACTTTGACTGGTGACCATCTGATTACCAGATGGCCTCTCTACCCACTAAGCTACAGCTGCATCTAAACCTATTGTGAGAAATGACACCACTGTATGGTACCGGTATATGAAATGATACTATAGATAATATAATAATATATTTGATGCACTGTGTCATTACAGAGTGGTTCTACCCCTGGAAGCAACATATTTTAAAGTTATTGAATATAAACACAGGATGAGCCAGGGCTGGGCAATTGACCGAAAATGTATGTAGGTTAATCAAATAATAGAGGTTTTTATATATTATTTATTTATTTTTAATATATCCACAAATCGACACGATTCAATTAGATCTGCTATTTTCACTTTTTTATATTAATGAATTAATTAATCGTGAATCGAGGCAAAAGTTTGAAATAATTGTAACATTCATTTGGAGTCATATCACCGAGCCCTGTGATGAGTGGACATCTACAGTGGCTCTGTATACCCATGCAGGCAGTTAGGATCTTACCAGTATCTTGGTGGTATAAGCGCTGTTGATGGAGATGGAGTTGACCATTAAGTCCAGTGATTTGGGTGGCAGGGCGCTGGGGTCAGGGACTGCTTTGTGGTGGACATCTCCTATGAAGATATTCACCACCGTCATGCGGTTGGTGGTCAGCGTTCCCGTCTTGTCGGAGCAGATGGCCGTGGCGTTGCCCATGGTTTCACATGCGTCCAGGTGGCGCACCAAGTTGTTGTCCTTCATCATTTTCTGTTGAGGGAAAAAAATGCGCTCATTCTTAGGTTACCCCGGCAAAGGGTCCGTGGATTACCTTTTCGCCACATCGTATCCAAAAACTAGAAGTAGTCCCCTAAACCTACAGATGTTTGAGGATTTTCCGGCTAGTAAAGTTTTTAGGACGGGGTTGAAAAAATATTTTTATATTATTATGTTTGAAATGTTTGAAAATGTATGCACGTTTATCAACATAATCATTTTGGTTATCTCAAATAATTGCAATTAGGCAATAATGTAATAATTAAGACTGTGGGCGCTGGGGGCGTGTCTTCTCCTCCGCGTCATCAGCGCCCATACCCTAAGTGGGGTTGGCGAAAGGGCCTACTCTGTGTGGAGTTTGCCTGTTCTCCACGTGTCTCCTAGGGTAGTTAATACCCTCACAAAAACATGTAGTAATCCTGGTCACTATACTGCCTCCCCCTGGTCAGCCGGGGCGCCTGATGGGGGGGAATGGAACTGTTTGGAATAACAAGTTCCTTGCACACGCTACGTCCAACCAGGGAAACTCCCCCCTGTCAGGTGATAAGAAGGTCAGTTGGCTCTCATGCATTGAAGGAGGCATGAGCTCGGCCCTGGCCTCCCTAGGCTGGTTTGGGGACTGTAGTGCCCAGGATCACTTAGCAAATTGGCACCGGGTGAAAAAAGGGTTACAAAATCGAGGATTAAAAAATAAAAAATAAAAATAATTAAGACTGACCTACTATTGTGCAGATATTGTGCAGTATTTGAAAGTGACAGCGTGGAATATGCCAAACACTTTACAGACATACAGCTTCCTACACAGCGTCTGGTATTCAGTGCCAATATCTGAAATGTATATAAATAAGTATACCTGTATGACACTGGTTCTAAACGTCGGGTCTGGGGACCACCCGGGGTCCAAATGGACCCTAATGGGTCTGTACTCTGAGATTATTTTATTGTACAACGTACAAACAAAATGGTTCCTCAACATTGTAGCAGAAATAACAAGCAATAACAAATAAATAATAATATAAAGAATAGCAGCAAACATGGCAAGAAAGAGAATATCAAAGTATGTACATTGGTCATATTGGTCGTGTTTACTGTATGCGTGTGCGTGTGTGCGCGCGTCTGTGTGTGTGTGTGTGTGTGTGCCTGTCCTTCCTTACCTTGACAGAATAGGCCAGGGAGATGGTGACAGCCAGCGGCAGGCCCTCTGGCACCGCCACCACCAGCACAGTCACACCGATGATGAAGAACTTGACAAAGTACTGCATGTAGACAGGCGTGCACTCCGGCATCCACGGGCGCTTCTGTAGCACGAAGTTGTCCACGGCAAAGTACAGGACCAGGATGATGACGGTGATGGCCGACATGAGCAGACCTGACACACACAGGGGGAAAGAACATCTTTTTCAGGTGATTAGCCCAGGTGGGCGTGGTTTTGCGATTAGGTTTAGGCCTAGTTTCTGTGATGTTAAGGTTAGGGATAGGCATATACTGTACACAAACTAGTTGGATTGAAAAAGGTGCTATAAAACGAGCACTCCTTTTCCAATCATACTGTAAAATATATACCCACACCCACATGGGTGAAACACCAAAGAAAGAGGCCAAAGTGGGGTGAAAAGGGGCCCTTAACCAGTTTACTTTAACCCTGCAGACATTCGCTATTTTCAAAAAACCTTGAAACAAAATTGTAAAGGAAATATTTTCTGATGGGGGGCCAAATAGGCCTACATGTGTGCCAAAAACGGTCCGGACCGTTTTTGAAAGGCCATATGTGGAGTGCCATAAACGCCAGCACTAGATGTACCCTGTTTTAATAAAACTCTGGCACTTAATGTGTTAATGTGGGCTCCTAGACATGAAAAAGTTTGAGAACCACTGTAGAGAACGAAAAATGTCAACGGACAGGGTCATTTATCCTGAAGGAATTATGTGAGAGGATTTCAAGATAATGCTGTGCGGTATTATTGCTTTTTTTTAAAAGCTATTTTTTTTCAGGTATTTCTTGCTTTTATTGATAGATCACAGTGTAGAGAGACAGTAAACAAGGAGAGAGAGTTCGGGAATGAAATGCAGCAGAAGTCTGCCGGGAATCCGGGACTCACTGTCAGGTATCAGAGTCTATGTGTGGTACAAGGCTTAACCACTCGGTTATTGGTGCCCGCATCCCTTCAGTTTTTTTTTAGGACTGCAACATTGCAGTGCACCCACAGGGACTCAACTACACTTTCTGGCAATATATATATCCAGGAAAAAGAGGGACTCTAATACATGTGGCTGCATAGCAACAAGCAGGATTATACAATGGGTAGCTCCAGCCAAGCATTTTGATTGGTCAAATTAGGCTCTCCATCCATGCTCAAATCACGATAAAGGACACTTAGCCATGCTCAAATGAAAAGTGCCTCTTCACTATAAAATGATGTTCTGATGAAGGCCAACTAGGCCGAAACGTTAGCCCTTCATTGTCTGGCCAAAATAAATGGTGAAATTGAGGCACTGTATTTTTGTTCAAAACGTTAGTGCTGCCACATATACTTGAGTTTCTCACTATAAATATTACTCAGCCACTGATTCAAAGTTTTGTCTATTGTTCAGCCTTGACATTACAATGCAAAATCCTCACTGTTAGTGAGGGACAAATGGACCTGTTTACTCTAACACTGAGGATTTTACTCCTCCCAGTCTAGCATTCTCCAGCAGCTGTGCTGGTGAGTCTGTGACACAACGCTAGCACTACCAGCTTAAAAATACATGTGAACTTCACAGATATAGCAGCTAAATCTGTCCATGAAACATCAGCAGATGTCTTAGTTACACGATTGAGCTAACAAGGATTTTTTAAATTTCTGTAGTTATTCAGTTTGATGGAAATCATGGTCTCTAGAGAGCATTAGCTCAAGTTGGCTGGCTGACTCAACAGAGACTAGAAATTGTCCCAATCAGACCCCATGTATTTCCAAGGAAACAGAAATTACACTAGAAAAATTTAAAAAAATATATATTTTACCGAATTTCGGCAAATTTCCCAACAATCTATCTATAAAAGCCAAGCCCCCAGAACCCAGTGGTTGCATTAAAGCGCATTGGACATGCTGGCCATTCATAGGTACTGCAGCTTAAAATGGCCGGGGCCACTGTACATGAATGCTCAGACGAGCAGATCACCAAAAATATCTAGAAATCCACAAATCCCCATATGGAGCAAAGTAGTGACATCACAGACTAGCCTCCAAGTACTAAGATAAGAGGTGCTATACTGCTACAACGGCTACAACATTTACTCTGACAATGGATACATCGGGTACAGGGAGCCGTAGCTGCATGGGTAGAGAGGCCGCCTGAAACATGCATTGGTACCTGCTTTGCCGATCTGTACCGCCAGCTTGGTCAGCTTCCCTTGCAACACAGACTTCTCTTTCTTATTGGGGTTCACCCTCTTCTTCTTCTCCTCGTCCACATCTCCGCCCTCGGCGCTCTTGAGAGGCTGCATTTCCATGGCAGCAGCCCCATCCTGCTTCTTCACTGTAAACATCACAAGATACAGACGTATGTGCTGTTAGGAACTTGGGTTGGACCCGGTGGTGGGAAGGTGATGGAGGGACAGGGAGCTAAGATCTATGACACCAAAGGGCTCAAATGGCCAAGGGTAAACCCAGAACCTCCCATAACTTGGAACTTTCCAAAACCTGTTCTGAAGTTCTGTGTTTTTTTATAACCAGAAAAGGGTAGGTATTTTATAAATAAAACAAATAAAAACAAGTTAAAATAGTTGCGACACGCTGTGAGCGTCAGTGCTGTGGGCGTCAGTGCTGTGAGCGAGCTGTGAGCGTCGCATCGCTGTGAGCTTGGATAAGCTATTTTCGCTATTCAAAAAACCTGAAAACCTTGAAAGTACAAGTTCTGAGATTTCCTGAGCAGAGCCCAAAATGAGGTCCAGAACCTTATGTGAAACCGAGCCGTAGCGTTCAGGGCCAACGCAGGAGGGTGAGAACTGAGCAGGAAGGAGCCATGCTACTGGACCAGGATGACCACAGAAGTAACATTATTCTGTTAGCAACAACCGCACATTGGTGGGATGGAGACACCTCTGGAACGGCGTATTCTATCTAGAACGTGTAAAACGCTTAAACCCTATACTGAATGAACGCCACATAGGGGAAATAGCCGATCTACTGTTATGAACTCACTGTTGCTGATGTTGTGAGCTTGTACTATAGATCGGCTATTTTCACCTGATTTTACTTATTATATCTGATCCCCAAATCAATCAACATTTAGGTCATGAATCATTCAGCGGTCTTACATCCAAGATCAAAAACACATCCTTGTCCAAACATGATTTGAAAGCCATTTCAGTGATGCTGATTGTACCACTGCAGTGAACCCAGTGTTCGAAAAAGACCAAAATTCTGATCATTGATCATAGTTGAAATTTTCAATCAAAATAATACTTTTCTTTTAAATTGCTACTAAAGGTTCATACATTGCAATGACAATGATTCATGGTGCCAACATCGTATGTCACATAACCACCTGTAACTGTCACTAAATTTAAAGAGAAGCACATTTTGACATGCTTGTACATGATAGCTTTTCTCCTGTACATAGAAACAAATCATTAATGTCAGGCAGAAACCTGTCCATAATTTAAACTTTTATGTTTTATTTTCTTCATAAATTAAAAGGAAGGGTAAGTGATATTTGGGGTTAAAACAAAACTCCTGTAGCAATGTCTATATTCTATCAGAATATAGAGATATTTAACACTTATTTTAACAAAATAATATCACTTACCCTACCCTCTATGCCATACTTCATCATACAAGAGTGTTGCACAAGAGTAGCAAAAATAGCCGATGCACAAGCTCTCAACGCATCGTGGTGTGTCACATTGAGAGCTTGTACTGTAGATCGGCTATTTTTGCTATTTTTGAACTGAAAGGGAAAATTAAAGTGGTTAAATCTGTAAGTGGGTTTTATAAATATTGAACCAATGAAAAGTATTAACACGAGTTTGTGACTAAATAATGACTACACTGGATCCATTGGAACTCGGGTTCTTTTTTCCATTTCCTGAAAAGTTACGTTCTGGACAAGGTTTCCAACCGACAGCAACTGAATGTAGCACTCACTTCCTAGTTTTCCTATGAAGAAGTAAATAACAGATGCATAGAGTCACATCACCAGTTGATATCTAATGTCCATTTTATTGTGAAAGGAAATGAGAGATTCCATCCACATCCCTATGGGTCTCCTTGAAGTAACACTGAACTTACTGTAAAACCACCTGTCCTCAGTTCCTCTGACACGCACGCACGCACGCACGCACGCACGCACGCACGCTAGCCACGAACGCACGCACGCACATACACAAACACATACACACACACAGCGTGTGTGCGCTGCAATGATAATGGAACCTATTACGATGCATCACTTGCATCATGGTGAAACGCTGTTGCTGTTCGTGATAAGTCTTTTAGCGTCGAAGGTCTTTTTTTTCACTGTGTTTCATGTTCCCGTCTCCATGACACAGGGCAGGCCCTGTGATGACACACCCAGCCTTACTTGAAGAAGGAAAAATTATATCTGCAAATCTTAACGATTAATACCGTCTCTCTGTGGCCAATATATATATATATATATATATATATATATATATATATATATATATATATATATATATATATATATACTTAGTTCCAGTGAAACTGAGCACAGCGTTAGTTCTGGCAGGGCACCATAGTCAAGCCTTGCCTCACCCTCATTAGCTGATCAGCCAATTCCTGCCAAGTCCTCCCCCATAGAGACATCTTTATAAGTGCTTCATCTAGCCTATTGCTGCAGCAGCATACTGTACGCATGCCTAGTGAGTACATCTACTCAAGTAGGCTACTGTACTTTCATGTCATTTTACCTGCGGTACTGTACGGCATACCTATAAAAAACAAGACTTGTTTAAAAAAAAGTGAAAATAACCAATCTAAAAGCTCACAATACATGCGATGTGTTGTGAGCTTGTAGATCGGCTTGTTTCTCTATTTGAAAAATATATTAAAATAAAGTATACATACTCCCAGAACTCAGAGTTAGCACCACCTCCAGAGCAGGGTCAAAATTAGGTTCTGAGAACCTCATCTGAAACTGAGCCGTAGTGTATGTAAAGAAATCCAGAACATGTGAAATATGTTCCACTTAGTTCAACAGAGATACAATAAAGACCAATCTGGACCCCTGGTGGTCCCTGGACCCAACGTTGAGAACCAGTGCTCCATTCTGCAGCACCCGGGAGGGTCTTTATCTGATGTCACGCTGCTCTGTTCTGTAGTACCTGTCGACTAGTACCCGGGGGAGTCTTTGCTTTGCTGCTCTCCCTGCCCAGATCCCAGAACAGAGCTATGCCGCCAAGCATAATGAATGCTTGAATATCGTAATTAAATTACTGTTTTAATATGCAATTAAAAAGTTTTTCTTTTGACGAAAGTGGTCCTGACAGAACCATTAGTTTCCATTTTTAAATTCCAGTTGATGTATTGATATTGAGAGAGACACTGTATAATGGAAATTATATGGCTAGGCAATTTCACCTGCAGGGACTGTAATAAACTCAAAGTTGAGTTGTTGAGTGTTACGATTAATCAAAATGTTAATTACAAATTTACTCAACAGATGGCATGAAGGCACACCAGGAGTTATTCAACTTGATTATTTAATTTAATGTCTTGTTGTAATGTACTGTAGCTTATTACTTTGACTAGTGATACCAAGGGCAACCTATAATGCGGACCAAGTTCCTAAGTGCACGTGTCCATCTGGACACTTGTTTCCCTCCATGGGACATCTGCCAGGTGGCAAAATAAAGATCCACCTTGTAACTGCTTAAATGGTTTGGCAATTTCACACCAAATCCCTGTTGTATCCCTGCAGTACTTGAATCCATATTAACTCTAGGTTGAAACAGTGCGCTCTCATTTGTAGCATCTAAGTAGTCATACTAGTCAAATTAGTATTAGATTAAATTAAATTTGAAACAAATCTCAAAGTGCTACATTAAACAGACTACAAATGGGAGCTCACTCTTTCAATACAGCTGAACTCTTTTTCATGGTTTAAGAAGAGGGAGTTGGGGAGGGTGGGTGATATAACTGAGGGATGTTCTCTCAAAGAGAGCAGGACACAGTTAACGTCACAACAAGTAAACAACAACGGCAACACACAACAGGGACAACAGTGCAGAGACAGACAGTCGATCAGGGTGGAGGAGGAGTAATCTAACCAACTACATGATTGCAGGTCAGACCTGGGTCAAAGAGTGCCTCTTGTTTGTGTTCATGCCGTTGCTAGACTGACCGTGACTGTGGTCGCCTTTGGCAACTATACTCTCAAGTCATTTGATGGGGTTGACCACGATCAAATCGTTATGGATTGGTGCGGCGGGGGTAAAGTTGAACCAATATGGATTAACCACTTAGGAGTAATGTCCACAGAAAGCGTTACCCTGTATACATTGTCATACAAAGAATCGCGGAATAGCGGATACCGGGAACGCATCTGTGTAAGCAATTAAACCATTATTTTATACTTTTGGAAAAATCTTGAAAACTTGTGCATTTGAATATATATTTTTTCAAAGGAAACATTTTTAACTCAAATCTTTGCTTCTGGGGGTCCCTGGAACAAAATATTTCCACATGGGGGTCGGCGGCCAAATACATATAATTTTGGAGGTCCTCGACATGAAAAAGTTTGAGAACCACTGACTGATATAGTAACATACGTTTTTCCGAAAACTGTGTAGAATTTAGAAGACATTTTGTAGAATCGGAACCTCAGGCCTTAATGGGTTAAGAGGATTTTCCATCTCGATTTGACCCAAGACTTCCAGAGCATAGAGTGTAAAAGATGGCTAGAAAGGAGTAGGGAGAGCAGAAGGAGAGGAAGATAAGAGGAAGAGGATGGGGGAGAGAGTGAGAGTTATGGTCGGTTACCTTTAGTCTGGTTGTTCTCCATATTTCCATCCTGCATTTTACCTACGATGGAGACATACGAGACAATAACAACAAAAATAACCAAGGCAGACAACGAGTCAGACCAACGCAAACCAACGCACAGACATACACAGCAACGCAAAACAGCCACATCCAAACATCAAAAACACAAGGAAGACAAGGAAAATGACTTTTAATCCACCATCCCTGTGACAGTAACATAGAAGACGCTTGCAGTGTGGGCGATGTGCGGTTATGTCATGTGGTGTGTGTGGCTTTGACTATTCACAGTAGGAAGACAAGACAATTAAATATCACAACACTGAGGCACATTGATGTTTAAATTGAGGTACATTGTCGGTGGCAGAGCGGCGTGTCAATTGTGGTGTCGTGTGGCTCTTCAAAAGAAGTCTTTGTGCAAATCTTTGAATATATATATTTTTTGAAGCGAACATTTGTAAAATATTTTGTTCCAGATACCCCCAGAAGCAAAGATTTGAGTTACAAATGTTCGCTTTAAAAATAAATATATTCAAAGATTTGCACACATTTTCACGATCTTTCAAAAAAATTGCAGATCTACAAGCTCATAGTGGCACTTGGTGCCGTGCTATGAGCTTGTATATCTGCTATTTCTGAATAGCCAAACAAATCTAAAAATGACAGAGATGCGTTCCCAGATTGAATGGATTGAAGTTAACTCAAGAGTGTAAACGGACATTTTTTACACTATTGGAGTTAAAGGAGCACTTCACCCATTTTCAACCACATCTTCATATAATTGGTCCTCATTAATGCTCATCATAAGAGGGTGCCATTTCTTGTTCTGTGTCTCAGACGTGGGCTGTGGAAACCACCAATGGCATCATCAGTGGTGATTCAAAGCTAATGGAAACTACAGCCTTTCTCATCCTGGAATGTTACATACAATGCATTTATCTCGCATCAATAAAGACTAAAGAGAGAAAGAAAAATTTGAAATCTTGTTTGAAATGACCACCTATGATGTCAATGGTAGGCAGGTTTCTGAACTGCCACATAGCCCACCTCTCAGACCCAGTCCGGGTAGAAATGGTGGTGCTCCTTTAAATTAACAGTCAGGACATGACCGTATACAAATACTATAGTGGGATATTCTGTTAAATCATAAAATGCTATTTTTTCTAAGGCTCTTTGAAGTCAAATGTATCATAAAATGCCTTGGGTGGAATAAAATATGTTGGTGTATGCCTAACAAGTCTTTGGGCTTTTTGTTTCTTTTGAATGAATACAGCGCATACTTGCATTTGAACGTAGGTACTGTAATTACACACAAATAACCAGCAATACAAGCAAAGACATCAGAATATACAGTGGGGTGTCAAGTAGGGCTGGGCAATATGACTTCAAATCAATCAATAATCTTTTTGAATAATGGCCAAAATAGCCGATCTACAAGCTCACAACGTGTCGTGATGTGACACGTTATGGGCTTGTAAATTGGCTATTTTGGCCATTATTCAATTTTTTTTGTATTGTACAGCTAAGTATAATGCAGGGTTAAGTGGTTAATCAGACTAATCCATTTTAGTCACTCAATCGTGTTGATTTGTTGACGTATAAGAAATTTTAAACAATAATTCCCCCAAAAAAACCTGCTTCTCGATTATTCAATGAACCTAAATGAGCCATATTATTAGTTATTGGTTCTAAATATCGCTTTCAATATATTTTCTGTTAATTGCCCAGCCCGACAGTGAGTTGTCAAGACATACTGTAGGTACATCGTCACAATGAGAGCGAAAAGACCACATAGAGACCACAGTCACACAATTACCACAACCATCAACACACGCAAAGCATACCCACAACCACACACCAACACACACACACACACACACACACACACACACACACACACAAACCAGTGAAAGCATGCGTGTGAGAAATGATGTCAGAATGTGCATGCAAAATTACACAGTTAAGGATCAAGGGAGTGGATATGTGAATGCTATAGATAGAGACAGATATATAGAAAGAGGGAGAGATAACGATCGGAGGAGAGAGAGGCTGAAGGAAACTCGTCTTATGTTGTGGCCTGCAGACCTCTGACGTTACTCCAACTCAACCATAACCAAATATGGAGTGTGCTGTCAACCCTCAATGTGTCGCCATGGCCGCAAACAAATCAGTCAGCGCCATATATGGACATATACTGATGACATCAGCGATCTCTATATGGGCATTAAAGGGACAAAGACTGACAGATACAGAGGTCCGGTTGTCCAGAGCCACAGATCTGATCGCTACGGCCATATATTGTCATATGCATATGGACCCGACCGACTACAAACTAGGTGTGTGCAGCGGCATGGACTCGAGGGAGTGCGGTGCCCGCCGTCGAGTAGTTCGGATATCCAGTTGTCCAGAACCGCCGATCCAACCAATATGCCCATATATGAGCATTCCAATATATGGGCATATAGACAAATATAGACAAATCAGGAATCTCCATATATGGGCATAAAAGGGACAAGGACTGACATATACAGATATCTTCATATATTGGCATAAAAGGGACACAGGTAGATAGACAGAAACAGATATCTCCATATATGGGCACAAAAGGGACACAGACAGACGGGTGGAACGGGTGCTCTGACAAAGCCCCCAACACACTGACATATTGATCGGATGGGTAGTACGATATAGCCCGAGCTCTAGATGTGAGGGCCGCGGAGCTGCCCAAACTTCTAGTTATGTAAAATTCCAACAAAAAAACGATTCAAGTTGTAGAATGCTAGTGTCTCCGACAGAATAGTGTTCATTTCACCTTAACTGCTAGGTCTAGTCAGTTCCCTGGGGCGGCAATAAGGCTGAAAATGACAAATAGCTCTGGTCTGCCCAGCTCAGGACAGTACAAGGTCACCATTACAGTACAAAACTGCACCTTTCTGCACAAAGTATGAACGCTTTGGGACTATTCAGCAAAGAAAGGAACATAAGAGAGGGTTGAATGCAACCATAGACAATGTTAATCTCTTATACATCTCATTTAGCCGACACAGATTTGCACCAATTGACCTCTGGGGACACCCCCAAAACCAGGATGCAACTCCTGTAGTCCTTGTACAGCGCCACCCGTATTGAACTGTGTTTTATATACATACAGCCCGATGCAACCCCAATCACTGCTAATAATATACTGAGTCTTTTCACTGTACAAACAGAGGGGAAATAAGACCACGTCCCCGAAGTAACATTAATGCAGCCTCACTTCAAATGCTCAAAGGTTTAAGTTAGCCTTCACAAAATCTTCATTAGAAATGAATATGCAATTCATCAAAGTCTCTTTCATAATCTTTGAGCGTCTTCAGAGAGCTAATGAGGGATCTGTTAATTAGGTTATGCTACTTTTCATTTAAGATTAGGAACCGTAAAAAAAAAATCCTCCCTCATTAGAAAAATGTCCCCACGAAGTTCATTCGTATTCACCAAAAGCAACGTGAGGATACCAGATAGAGGACAGGACAGCTATTTACAGAATGCAACCTCAGAGGACACACATTGAGTGGGAGAGTTAAGCCTAATTTACACTTTGACAAACAACCGCATCACCAGTGGTGGGCAAAGTACTCAACCCCAGTACTTCATGCTTTTTAAAAATACTTAGGTATTCAAAAGTAAATGCTTTTGAAAACACTTAAGTATTCAAATTACTAAATTAAATTTAGATATTTTCCCCCAAAAAAGATTTTCCCATTGTGAGCTTGTAGATGTACACTATATTTGAATACTTAAGTACAGTATTCAAGTGAATGTACATTGTTACTGTCCACCACTGCATAACATACGGAAATAACCGGCACAGTGTGTGACTTGTAAACCGGTTATTTTTGTTTGGCGATGTGGTCATTCAGCAAAGGACAAAGTAGCCTTTTACACTTATGCCTGATTTATGCTTAGTTGCACACTGGTGTCACACACCGAAAATGCATTGTGTAGATTCTCAGTGCGCAACACCCACACGCAACTACAGTGTGTATAACTCATGCGTTATGCACACAAAGGGTCCAAGACACAGTAGGAGAAATAGGTGGAAGGGAGGGAGGAAAGCAAGAAAGACATGAAACAAAGGAGGCGAAGAAGTTGACGAAGTGAAGCGAGGGAGGAAATGGGTGCACCCATGGCAGCAGGAGGTACAGGGACCGTGAAGAATCACACAGAGTGCAGAGTTGGTGTCGACCTACCATTGACTAGGCTTGCATTGCCGGGGCCTGCAGCCCCGTCCGTAGCTATAGTGGCGATGGGGTGAGTTGAGGGATGGGAGCAGTCTAACCAGTAACAATGAAGGCCAAACATAAATGAACAAACGCGCACGCACACACACACACGCACACACACACGCACACACGCACGCAAACACGCATGCACACGCACACGCACACACACACACACACACACACACACACACACACACACACACACACACACACACACAGGGCACAACAATGAACAGAAATAACATGGTTATAGCACGGTCAAGAGGTGCAGGATGTACATCCAGACTAGTGTCGCTGTTTTTTTCATGTGGGCTGTAATTTCCAACTAGCACCCTACATGTAAGAACTATGGCAAAGTGTATATCTATATATATCTATATATATATACTATATATATATATATATATATACATAAAATATATATAAAAAAATATATTTAAAAATAAATACATTTAAAAATAAATATATATATATATATACACGCGCACACACACACGCGCGCGCACACACACACACACGCGCACACACACACACACACACACACACACACACACACACACACACACACACACACACACACACACACACACACACACGCACACGCACACGCACACGCACACACACACACACGCACACACAGTACTGTATATATATATATAAATAAATAAAAACAGGTGTAACATTAGACAGATATGGAACATAAAACAGGAACATAATATATGGCAATTAATTCACAACACAACATAATGGGGAATGGAACAAACAGGGGGCCGGTAAAGGTGGAACTAGAAAATGCACAAAATCAACTGAATCGATAATCTAAAATGTTTAGGTTTGATGTATTTTGATGTGTTCTATCTATAATGCATTCTGTATCATTTGGACAAAGTCAATTTGTCCACTACAGTACATCAGGGAAATTGAAGTTCATGTCAACCATGTTATTCGTGTCATGTCATTTAGCATCAGGAAATCATAGTTTGAGCAAAAGAACAGGAACGGAAAAGCTGCATTTGCGGGTTTACCAGCCCAGTTACAGTTAGACTCTCCAAAGCGATGCAGAGTCAACAGTGTTAGCCAGAAAACCACACATTACACAACTGACTGCATGTGATTCCAGTTCAGCTAACCTATAAACGAGTGGATGCACAAGACAAGGATTTATGCTTAGGCCATCCCATTCAAAATTTGAAGATAAAAGAGGAAAATGATCATAGGTTTTCTCACAGGCTTCCTCAGAGTTCTCCAATTTTGGAATAATCGCCTTGAAAGATGAGTGTGTGGTTTTAAATCGTATCTCAGAATGTGTTGCCACTCTATCTGAAAGCATAGCAGTGTTTTATTTATGCTACGTTGTTCGATGGTGCCACAAACCAAAAATAGCAGACCTATAAGCTCACAACGAGTTGCGGATGCAACACATTGTGGCTTATAGATATGCTATTTCCGGTCCGTTACACCCCTGTATGACGCCGTATAAATCAGGTTTAAGACAGGTGAGTAGCCAGGTCAATCATCGGTCAGTGATATTAAGTTCTACCACTGCAGCACTGGTAAGACTGTAACTATTGAATGCTGCCTCAGATGAATCAAAATCTCTTCAAATGTCAGGACATAAAAGCCTTTTATATTCCAATGAATTGAAATATATAGCAGCAGTAATCCACTAGACAAAAACATCTTTATCTTTACAGGTGATGTGCACATAAAAAAGTGTGTTCTAGTAGATATCATATACTGTACTGTATTGTAAGTAAGGACTGGGACATGGCATTCCGCATAATCCGATGGGTGGAAGTATGGGAACTGAAACAAAATGCTTAAAAGCATTGATTCCCCCCTCCAGGGTGCACTATCCATTATGTTAGAGTACTACTAGAGAGGGCCTCTTCATTCAAACTAAAGAGCTGTTCAAAGTGGCAATATGGTAGAAAAACTGGGACACAGGTAGCAAGGATTATCAATAAATAATAACGCTTAACACCCCTTACCTCTCTAGGGGTGCTATCCTCCTAAAAAGCTACCCTTTATTCCTTTACTGGTACACTATGCTCTACATCTGTGAGTCAGTCAGTCATTTGAACATATTGTATCACCTTCTTCTGCGACAGTGCTATTTTAAGGATGTGGATTTCGGCAGTTTGGAGAAACAGGACAGGCGCTGAATGTTAGTATTGTTGAGAAAACATCAGAAAGCCTGTGGAAAAGGGGAAGGGGATCATGGACCATGAGATGTTATCATCTTTCAATACTTAACCACTTAAACCCTATGTGTTTAGTTGTCCGGCGCCCCCCAGGGCACAATACTGTTCTTTGATCAACAAACTAGTATTACCCTCCACTACACCAAATCGCTTCACTGAAAATAGCAAATCTAGAGGCTCACAATGTGTCGCGTTGCCAGTGGTTCTCTCTGTCATGGACCCCCACATTGATATGTATTTGGCAGACCCGCATCTGAAAATATTTTGTGCCAGGGACCACCAGAAAAGATTTGTGTTTTCAAAATGATTCCAAAGTTTTCAAATCTCTTCAAGATTTTTCAAAACTGTTCAAAAATAGCAGATCTACAGTATAAGCTCACATCGTGTCGCATCGTGACACGTTGTGAGCTTGTAGATTGGCTATATTTGATTAGCCGAAGTACAAAATAGGGTTCAAGTGGTAAAACTTGATTGTGATGCTATATTAACACATTTTGCCGGGAACCCCTTGGAACTCCTTCAAGGACCACTGGGGGTCCCCGGAGCCCACTTTGAGAACCACTGGTGTTGTGTCGCGTGATGAGCTTGTAGACAGTCTATTTGTGAGAATTCCCCCCCCCCCCCCCCCCCCCCAGAATAGGGACGCTAGGGTTCATGTGGTTAAAAAAGATGCCGGGTTTGGATGAGGCTTCTCTTTTGGAGAGTAGAGTTAGGCTGAGGTTACAGGTCAGGGTATTAGGGAATCGGTGCATGGGTGCAGGGAGGAGGGTAGTCACGGTGGGTTATTAGTGGTTATTTAGGGGTTAGCGGTCAATGGACCAAGGAATGGACCTTCCGGTTTGGATTGAGGGTGTCAGAAAGGCGATACTCTACCTGTATTCTGGTGTCCATCTTGCACTGCCCCGTCTGTGAGGTGTATTTTGGAACGATAAGAGAAGTGAGGACAAAAAAATTTGACCTGAACCATAAAACCTGAATAGTCCAAGTAAAAAAAAAAAATCCACCACCAAAACGGATTTTGTTTAAGAATGTTTAGCCATTTTTGCCCGTGCTCTTGTCCCTTGAGCTTTATTTTAAGTGGTACTTTACACATTCATTATAAGTGCATACAAGTTAAATAATTATGCATTCCTATGTTCCGAGACCTCATAACAAACGAGTAGGCAGTATTTAGCATTGGGGGTTTTAGCGAGGAAGAAGGAAAAGATTTGTTTTTACTGGATAACAGTAAAACTAAATTATCCTCAATGTCTCAATTGTGGAAAATAGCGTCCAACCACAATGTGTGTAATGCTGCCCCGTGAATTTACAATTACAATTACATTCCATTTATTTGAAAGACGTTATCATCTGATAAGATCATCCTTCACAGTGAAACCTAAGAAAAAAGCTTTGATGGCTCCCAGAGGTTGTAAAATGAACAATAATTTAAACAAAAATATGTGTGATTTCAGCATCTGCTTAAATCAACCTGAATAATTAAAACTGACACAATATAATACATTGGTTATACAAAATACTGTAGTAACATGTGGGTAGGAATAATGAAAACGGTTGAAAAGATGTTGAGGCATGAAGCACATACCTTTCTTTTCTTTCTTCTCCTCTTCCTCAACTCCGGCCCCGAGCAGAGTCATGATGATGCCGGTCTGAGAGTTGACTCCCACAGCAGTCACCAGCATGCGCCCTGACCCCTCCATCACATGGGTCCCTGGGATAAGATAAGATAAGATACTGTAAGATAAGATAAGGTTTCAACCATTTCTATATCACCTACATTACATTTCTACAGCATGTGGAGCCGCAGTAATGGTTTACGATGCGGAACGGCTCTGGTCCTTGGTCTGCCAGGGGGTCTCCTTCCAGTCGGACGTGCACCGAGGAGAGGCATCCGGAGCTCAGGAGGCATCAGCACTAGATTCCCGAACCACCGTAGCTGTCACCTTTCCAAGTGAAGGAGCAGCGACTCTCCGCCGAGACCAATTTGCCATTTGGAGATCCTGCCAGGAGTACTAGGCTCCAGACAACACAGCTCCCAGGTTCATTGGGGCACACAAACCTCTCCCTGCCCAGCTTCCCTCCCCACAAAACTGATAATAGACACTCAGCCAAGCCGGATGCACTGTGGTGGATTCAAACCCCTAGACTCTGTGTTGGTGGACAGGTACGTTACCCCTGCGCCACCCGAGTGCTCAGCCCTACCATCCCTAAAAGACAAAATGGCTACATTTATTTTCCATCCTCGTTTTCCCTCAATGATTTCTTTCACGAAAAAAACTGAAGCTGCAAATATCCATTATGAATGAAAGCCACTAACATAATAGAATAGATTGTTAAAAGAACAGTTTACAGTGAAAAGGAAGCAGCACATGGTTTCTCCACTAACAGTTTATTGTTATCAGTTCATATATTGACTAGTGAAGTTCCTGGCAGTAATGTGTTAGGGTCATTGTTAGGTCTTCAGATTCACATTTAATTCTCTCCAGACAAGAAGACTGGAAGCCAGCAAGGTGGTGCTTTAGATAAAGAATGAACAGAACATCTATAATTAACTTCCCTAGGAAAAATGAATTAGCTGACCTGCACGCGCACACACTACAATCGTTACGGAGGAACTGTCAGTTCGGTTAGGGGATGGCAGTGGCCGTCCAGGAACGTCTAGTTAGAGACGTGTAAACCAGCTGGTTGCCCGATAACCAAAAACTGGGTAACCTTAATGGGCCAATATGATGATAGTAATTATCGAAAGCAGCAAACTATTGGTGTTGGTGCTGTTATTCATTATTTCTTTCTTATTGTTGTTTGTTGAAACAAAGCGAGAGACTTTTACTCTTGTGTACTCTTGAATCGTGGAAAAAAAAGAAGCTAGGTGACACTATTGTGACAAATTAATATTGTACAACAAAGTAGGTCATCAATTTATGGGGGGAAAAATGAAATATGTAGATACAAGGTTTCTGCCCGACAGAGATGCTATATTAGAGAGCAGCCTCCCTCCCTCAGCACTGATATTCATATTATAATTAAGGGCCTGTTGTCTTCCCTCAGAGGGAAATGTCATGACAGCGTGACTTGAATAATAGATTGGATTTTTATGCAATCATAATAGATTCTGTAGCGACAGACAGCAAGCAAGCCTGAGTGACAAATATGTGACTAATCTCTGCCCAGACCCCTGTCCAAGAAAACATGGCATTTGAATACCTGGAGCTCAAGGTGAGAAAGAACTCCCCTTTGTTTTCTGCTGGAGGCAGGCAACTCTCCATTGTAACGCCTCACTTCCTGATGTCTTTTTCACAGACACAGAGAGGATTTCGTTTTAAACCACTTAAGCCCTATACAATTCGTCATACTTACAAGCTACAGCAAATGGCAACAATAGCTGATCAATGCTTACAATGCATCACAATGTGAAAATAGCCTATCTACAAGCTTAGATCTGCTATTTTCGCTGTTTGTCATACAGTACAACAAAGAATACAGGGCAATAGTTCTCAAAGTGAGGTCCTTGAGGGGGTTCCAGGGGGTGGACTAATACATAATAAACTGGGGATCCTTGAAAATAAAAAGTTTGAGAACCACTGACTTACCACTGGCTTAAGTGGTTTATAGCATGAACCCCAAGGCAATTTGTTTCCCCCTTCCTCCTAATCACAATGACGTAAATAGGAAAAGGGAGATGATATGCACCATAAATCTCAACCTGACACCACCCTTCATCATGCCGTCCTCCCCTATAAACAGGATGGAGAAAGAGAAATGGGCGACATACCAGACAACAACATGGGGTCCTTGTCTGCTGCCTTTCTGACGTGATCAGACTCTCCGGTCAGAGAGGACTCATCAATCTTCAGGTCGTTGCCCTGGATCAACACACCATCCGCAGGCAGCAGGTCACCTGGAACACAACAACAAGCCCACATTAGAGTTCTCAAATTCTGCCCGAACCTAGCCCTAGCGCCCAAACGGTAAGGCCGATGGAAATGGCAGTGGAATGCGTTGGATGCAGCTCAAAGTGAACTTTACTCAGCTAGTTCGTCGCCGTCTGACCTTCCTAGCCCGTGTTATTTAAAAAAAAAATGGCAAACATGGCAACAAAATTGAAAGTGGTCGGTTTCAAGATGTTTTGGCCATTATCTTTGGAACGGAAGGTCCAATCTGCTCAGTGAGTTTGAGGACAAAGCACATAATGACACCTTTTTTGTTTTTTTCAGGTTTTCGGGCCTAAGATTATGGTCGTTTTTCGGGCCAGGCCCTGTTCGGGCCGGCACAGTTAGGCCCCAGTTAGGGCCAGGCCTTCATTTTCAGGAGTTTGATTTGACTGCTCAGCAGCAGATTTGAACAGGAAACATAATATGAAGATATCATGTGTTTCCAGTTCAAATCTGCTAATGAGTTGCCAGGAGTTGCACTTCTAACAAAATCCCCCTGAGTGCTCCTCAGTTCAGGTTTGGACAAATAAAGTTACTATGCCTGTAGATAGTGTTGGCGGGTGCTCATCATAATCATCTGAGCATCCATCAGCTGGGTGAAGCTGAAACAGAATTTCCCCCGCTGGATTAACAGGTCTTCCCTTTCCCAAGTTACCAAAAACCTTAAGTAATTGGGAAGGTTGGGTTAACAGTGGCCGCTAGTGCAACCACGTTAAACCACAGTACTGTACAGAGGAAGCCTGACAGGGTGTCATGATGTTTATTAGATGTTACATGGTATGATGACACAACAGATCACAGGCTCATGACGGTTTGTTTGAACTATCAGTGATCAAAGCGCGGGCAAATTCACTTTCATGGAGCATTTCTCTGCGATTTGTTGATCAAAGAACAAAAATGGAGCCCAACAGCTACTATTTTATTAAACTACACACCCCACTCATCCCATCTATCAATCTACTTACATATGTGCCATTCCAGAATTTCACAGGCGCTGACATTGGCAATTCATGGGCAAATCAGTGGGAAATCCCCTTTTCATAGAGAAAGTGGGACATTTGCCAGGTGCGAAATGGTGGTAGGTGTGAATTAGAAAGGCTAATCAGGTGTTTACATTAACATTTACCTTTATACACAGTAACATCCTCTGTGTTTTAATCCAAACTCCAAAGAGTGTACTATTGGACAAACATGCAAATACAATAACCACTTAAACCCCAGCATTATTGGGGAAGATTTCGCAGAAAATAGCAGATCGACAAGCTCACAACAGGTTGCGACACGTTGTGAGCTTGTCGATTTGCTATCTTCTGCGAAAGCTTTCCCCACAATAACAGAAAACAGAAAATACACTACTATAGAGCTCTGAGGGCGGATTCAGACTATGGTCCCGGGTGCGCACCCCGGACCACATGGCAGATGTTGTGATAGTGTGAATGTAGC
>NC_139944.1:23211003-23221003 GCF_963454915.1 Gymnoscopelus microlampas | reverse complement strand
GTTCAAACCTTTGCCAAGTGTGTGTCATATGCTCCCTCTTCAGAACAAGTACAAAATAAGTAAAACAAGTATATACAAATAAAAGACACATTTACATGTAATAATCATGATAGTGGTGAAACTGCGACTATTTCTCTCACTACAATCGTACCATCAAAATCCATAATGGCCCCATCCACAGATTGGTTGTGCTGGAAGGGTAATTGAATTCCATTACTTGCATTGGTACTGGGAGAGATATGATTGATATGGCTGACTCAGCAGCTCGTTATGCCCCCTGTCTTCATTTCCTGTTTCATGGCCGGCAGAGCTGATGTATGGGAGCTGGGAGCTCAAGGTTATTTCACTACTCAACACCTCATTAACCTCCACACAGCTTCATGCGCACACACAAGCACACACACACACACACACACACACACACACACACACACACACACACACACACACACACACACACACACACACACACACACGCACACACAAGCACACACAAGCACACACACACACACACACACACACACACACACACACACACACACACAGACAGACAGACAGACAGACAGACAGACAGACAGACAGACAGACACACACACAGACACACACTTGTTTCGTAAAATAAAAACTGCTTGCACTTTGCTGTGTGAGTGTGTGCGTGAGTGTGTGCGTGCGTGTGTGCGTGTGTGCGTGCGATAGAGATGCGCTGATCGCGGTTTTAGCCGCGGTTACCGCGGATAACCACAGTTTGGGCGGATTTGGGTAAATGAAATATAATGAATTAATTAATATTGGATAAACCGCGGGTGAAATAATGAGGGAATTAAATTAATTATATCTATAATAGGCCTATTATAGCTTTTAAAAAGCATGGCGTGTGTGCGTTTGTAGTATTTTAATATTACGTTATTTTCCATCAAACACAAATTAGCCGCCTACTGCACGTTGCTTTGCCGGTGTAAGTCCAAACAACAACACAGTGGACTGCAGCCAGTGTTGCCAGATTTTGCAAGAGAAATAAGCAGCCAGGTCTATGAAAACAAGCCCAAAACAAGTGCCAAAAAACGCTTACAATAAGCAGACATGGCAACACTCAAGCGCAGCTCAAGTGAGAGTGAGAGAGAAACTTAATGGAGGATTTAAAACAGAATAAAAAGAAGAGTGAGGAATATAAGTTTGGCGTGGGAGTGATTTAGTGAAGTTCTTAACCCTGCCGACGACTGGTTAGGCCTTAAGAAAAGTTGCGATGTGAGAAAGTGAATGAAGATGGAGAGCTTGCTGTTACCATGGATATGTATACATCGGTGATCGCGAAAGTGGTGAGTGAATTGTTTATAAGAAAACTAACAGGAAAATAATAATTATTTGACATGCGGTTGGTGCGGATCTATAAATAGGATGATATAATTAATGCGGTTGGATGGCGGATGAATAATGAATGTGTACACTCGGATTTGGGTGACGAAAAAGCCCATCCGTGCATCTCTAGCGTGCGAGTGTGTGTGTGTGTGTGTGTGTGTGTGTGTGTGTGTGTGTGTGTGTGTGTGTGTGTGTGTGTGTGTGCGTGCGTGCGTGCGTGCGTGTTTGTGAGTATCTGTGCATGACTGTACGTTATAACAGGTATTGAAGTCACAAGTTTCATTGTGTCAGTGTTAGCAGTTTGACACTCACACTCACTGTGTGACAATCTGCAAAACGTCATGGTCTGGTATGGGTGTTCATGCGTCACGTGTGTCTGTGTTTCTGTGCTTCTATAGCAGTGGTTCTCAAAACATTTTCATGTCAAGGATCCTCAAATAGATATGCATTTGGCCGTGAGCCCCCATCTTGAAAACATTTTGTGCCAGGGACCCCCATAAAGAAGAGAAGATTTGTCAACGTTTCGAGAGATAAAGAGAGATAGAAATAAAAGTGTTTAAACTGTTCCTCATTTTGCTGGGGACCTGCAAGGACCCCTCAAGGTCCCCTGGACCCCACTTTGAGAACCAGTGCTCCAAAGCAGTGTATATCTGCTATTTGGGAACATTTTGGAATCATTTTGAAATTGTTTAACGCAAATCTGCTGATACGGGGGTCCCTGGCACAAAATCTGGTCAGTCAGGGGTCCGCGGGCAAAGACATATCAATTTGGGGGCCAATGACATGAAACTGTTTGAGAAACACTGTTCTAAAGTACACACACATGGTTCTTTATCTGTAAACCGTTCGTGAGTGATGTAAAGGGCAAGGTGACACTCACCCTCTGCGCTGCCCTCTCCAGGCGGGCTGTAGAAGGACAGGCCCAGAGAGATGATGGCAGCCAGCTCCAGGATGATAAGCGTGACGTCCTGCAGGGCCTCCCATACCAGCTGCAAAAAGGTTTTGGGCTTCTTTGGAGGTATTAGGTTTGCTCCATATACTTCTATTCTCTTAGCCAGGTCAGCTGGGTCGCCCGCAAGACCTGGGGCATAAGAATGATGGGGAGAGAGACAGAGAGAGAGAGAGATGAACAATCAATACATACTACTTATACAATAGATATGCACTGTCTTAAATAAATAAAGCTTCTCTTTGCACTTTTATTTTTAAGACATTAATATCCCCCCAAAATTATGTATTTAGCATTTACTGGCAGCTCCATTGTCCTGTTTGTTATATCATTTTCTTAATTTTCCTATAATCAAGTATTATAGGATATTCAATAATCGTGCATATAATATACTGTATATTGTAAAATATGATGTGTTTAATGCTTTCATTTGGATGGGGAAAGCAGATGCAATCTAATACACTTCCAGTGGACCACCATCATTACTTATAACCTTTTGACCCTCAAATGGGCCAAGAGGTTCATTTCGATACATTATTGTTTACAGCAATGACCCAGAGTCAGAGATTGCAGAGGGAGGGAGGAACACACGCACACACATGCATGCGCACACACACACACACACACACACACACACACACACACACACACACACACACACACACGCACACACATGCATGCGCACACACACACACACACACACACACACACACACACACACACACACACACACACACACACACACACACACACACACACACACACACACACACACACACACACACACACATGCACACACATGCACAAGCACGCAGGCACACGCTCACACACAAATTAATCCCCACACATACAAGCTACCTCGTATAGCCACAATCCTTCTCAAATAAAAATAAAAACGTGAAGAATGCTCATCTGGGGGAAGTTTTCCTGCTAAGAGAAGACTATCAGGGTCCGGGGTTCACAAATAAAAAATGACTTGGATGAGACCTTGAGATTTTGTTACACATCGAATAAAATCAGAGCCAGTGACTGAGAGAGAGTAAGGAATTGCTCCCTGTTGTCTTGTCTCTCTACTGCTTGAATACACAGTGAAATTGACAGTGTTCATTTTAATTAATACAAAAAAAACATAGCCAATATACTCTAATGATCTGCCTTTCTTTTCTTTTGCTCAATCGGTTGTACTGTACACACCCACACACCCAGCAGCATCTCTAATTGCTCGTTTTAGTCATAGAGTCATGACGGGCTCCACATGGCTCTCAGTTTCTTACATAATGCCTTTTAAGAGACGCAAGCCTTTCTGACCCCCCTCCTCCTCACAAGCCAAGAGCTGTACAAATATCTCCCTCTCCTCTGCCAGGCTCTATAAACACACGGCAGAATACTATTAGCATATCGTTTAGGAAATTAATCTCATGGATAGCACCCACCCTGGATTATGGCGTTATGAGTTAATGACTTCAGATTTGTGTGGATTCGGTAATAATTCAACCCACAGCGGTGAACTGTTGAACTTCACCTCTGCGAATCAGGATGAAAAGTGCAGCTAACTACAGTATGCACGTCAATCATCAAAACAAATAAAATGCATGTAAATGCTCAGCACAAAATATGTTGAAGTTTGGCTTAGATCTTTATATTTCAACGCTATTAGAGACAGGGCAGCTTAAAATGCAGCAATGTATTGCTGGGAACTCAAATATAGACAATGAATCTACTGTTCTATTTGTGGAGACTTGTCAAATAATGTACTTTACCTAAAGTTGAATGTGTACACATTACCAAATCCAGAGTGTTCTTTACATCAAAATAAACTTCCAGGGTTAAAATCAGTTGGTACACCAAGCAAAGTAATAGCTTAAGCAACTAAATGGCTGTAACTGTGAATCTGTATTAATTCTAAAGTCAGGGCATTACTAATACTTGCAGATAAACCTAACAGTATATAGGAAATATTGGTTAGTGACAGGGGAAATGGTTTTCTTCTCGTTCTTTTCTTCAGGTAAAATACTATATACCCTGCTTCTGAATAATTCCTCGGAGTGGGAGAAAGAGTGCAAGCAGGCACTAATCATACAGAATAAGATGACATCTATATTACAACCCAATCCTCAATCTACTGTAGAATAGTAGGACATTGCGTTTGGGTACCCTTGGCTTTTTTCATATACAGTATTTGGTTGAGTTTGCTGGAAACTCTTAAGCTCATTTGTGGGAGATGATTTAAGTTCAACATAAAAGCACAGTGAAGAGATGCCTGGAATTGCAATAACAGCTGCGTATTTGACCTTCTGGCTTTCATCTCCCTGTTCACTATAGTGTGGTGCTATACAGTACCTTACACTGTGCTGCAAGCTCTGCATCATCAGGGGATTCACACACAGACACACAGATGACCAGAGTGCAGAATGTAAGCTTCCAAATTATGTGAAGAATGCTTATGTGAATGTTGTTAAACCTCTAAGAAGTTGAGTAAAAAAGTATCTGTATCTGTCTGTCTGTTTGTCTGTCTGTCTCGCTGATTCAGTCACACACGCACGCACGCACGCACGCACGCACGCACGCACGCACGCACGCACGCACGCACGCACGCACGCAGGCAGGCACGCACACACACACACACACACACACACACACACACACACACACACACACATTTTAACTAAGTCTAAAGCTGACAACATGTGGCGACTTGTAGAAATGTAAACAGCACGAGGTACAGTCAGACATTTAGAATAAAAGGATAACACAAAAAAAAAGTCCTGGGGACTTTTTTCCATTGTAGACCTTTCTATAAAAAGATATACAAACTAGAAAAAGTGCTCCTTGGAGCACAGGTCTCCGCCAGGTCACGTTGTTATTGTGGCCTCCTAGTGGCGCTATAATAGGCCAATGTGAAAAGGGTGGCATTTCTTCCTCGGCCTAGTGGGAATGTGCGTGCATTCATGATTTGAGGCATTTTGTTGCAAAAATGTGTTTTGCTAAATTAGACCTGCTGGTGGCGCTATAACAGGCCAATGTGAAAAGGGGGGCATTTCTTCCTTGTCCTAGTGGGAATGTGCGTGCAAATTTTCACGGAAATCACACGCTGCGTTCATGATTTGAGACATTTTGTTCAAAACTGACCAATCCTGACAACTTTGGAAGCCAACCTTAGCCAATCAGGATGGAATATGAAATATCGGACCCGATCCGTCTTGATCACATGACTATAGAGATACTGTGTACCGATTTGCGTGATATTTGGATACAATCTGTAGGAGTAATATCCAAAAATGGGTTTTGCACAAATCGGCCTCCTGGTGGCGCTATAACAGGCCCATGTGAAAAATTTGGGGCAGAGGTTCTGCCGTGGCATCGAGGGAGTGTGTGTGTGCAGTTTCACAGCGACCGGGCCAACGGTGGCGGAGATTAGCTGGTAACAGACAGAAGGACGGACGGACGGACGGACACAAGGATGGACGGACGGACACCAGGAAAGCGGTCCTCACAACGTCGGTTTCTACTAAGTAAAGTAATACACGTACGTGGTGTAAAAAGTACTCACATTCTTTAGTTAAGTAAAAGTATCAATACTGCAATGTAGTAATACTCTGTTACAAGTAAAAGTCTGGAATAAAAAATGTACTTGAGTAAAAGTACCAAATTATTGCCATAAAAATGTACTTAAAGTAACAAAAGCAGAAAGTACTCATTATTCATTATTTCAAATGTATAAAATGCATAAAAATCATCAAAATCTACAAAGTAACTAGTAACTAAAGTTTTAAAATAATTGTAGTAGAGTAAAAGTACAATATTTGCCTCTGAGATGTAGTGGAGTAGAAGTAAAAGTACAGAAAATTGGAAATACTCCAGTAAAGTAAAAAATACCTCAACATTTTACTTAAGTAAAGTAAATGTACTTAGCTACTTTACACCACTGTACACATACACACACTCTCACACACACACACACACACACACACACACACACACACACACACACACACACACACACACACACACACACACACACACACACACACACACACACACACACACACACACACACACACACAGCCGTGCGTGGTGCGTCACTAGTGGGCTTCCCTGCTGTCACCTCTGACTGCACCTGGTAGGAGGAGGGTTGTGCATGAGACACGACGATGCATTATGAAAGAACACCACTCCATGGTGCCTTATTAGCTTCTCTCCCATGACACCCAGGGCTGTGATCCACAGACAAATGGAGGCTGCCTGGGATATAAGAAGGCAGACAAATGTTTCGAGGGTATTTAACCACTTAAACTCCCAGCATCCATCCCTATTCTGGGGGGGGGGGGGGGGGGGGGCGGGGGAACGTTCGCCAAAAAAAAAAAAACTGCGGATCTACCAGCTCACAGCAACTAGAGAACAGTCTGGAAAGAGGATGATATGAGGCCAAATGTTTAGAGGATAATAGTCGCTGTTGGACGGAAACCATGCATGTCCGAAACCGATCCTTTTTTTATTATGATTTTGAGAACTGTTTAAAATAGTGTAGATAGCAGATCTGCCAGCTCACGGCCTGTTAGCATTGCGGCGCGTTGTGAGCTTGTAGATCTGCTATTTTCACGACTTTTGTGCAAAACTCTTGTATGATGAAGTAGGGCATTCATTTACAAAAAAAAAGGAAAAACATGAAAAGCTGACATTTGGAGATGCGAGGTTTCAGCCCGACAGTGGCGATATTTAAGAAAGACAAGCCGGTTTTGACAGAAGAGATCAGATATGGGCCGTGGGGGGGGGGGGGGGGGGGGGGAGAAAAAAAGGGGCAAGGCGACGGTGGGCGGTCACGCGAGAAAACTGTAGTCTCCATGTAACTCCTACGTACTGCAGGAGAATGCCCTGGATGCAAATAGATCAGTCTATAAATAGGCTCATTACACATTCTCTTTTAATTGTCTCCAAGAGAGGATGCTCTGCCATTGATCTCTCTGTGTGTGCGTGTGTGTGTGTGTGTGTGTGTGTGTGTGTGTGTGTGTGTGTGTGTGTGTGTGTGTGTGTGTGTGTGTGTGTGTGTGTGTGTGTGTGTGTGTGTATGTGGGTGTGGGTGTGTGGGGGTGGTTGTGGTTGTGTGTGCATCTGTGTCAGTGAGTCGTGACCGCCTGCACAGCAATACATTTATTTTTTTGCATGCTGCGACTCTGTCATGCGCGCGCGTGTGTGTGGACACGTTTTTGTATAATGAGACTGGTATTGCATTATTGTGTGTGCCTGGTACAGTGGTACAGTAGCTCACTATGACATGCCGCAAGCACTCACATAATCAGGCTTTAGCCTGCTCCAGCCTGTCACACACACACACACACACACCCACCCACACACACACACACACACACACACACACACACACACACACACACACACACACACACACACACACACACACACACACACACACACACACACACACACACACACACACACACACGCACGCACGCACAAGTCAGTCAAGTCTATAAGACTTCTCAAGAACAGGTCCACATCAGCTAAGCCCTTCACTCATGGCTATTTCCAGCCAATGCTGTATCAACATATTTTTCTTCTGCACAGATACAGTACAATATGCACTCCGTTGACAGTCTGTGAAGACTCTGGTGGCCAAACATAAATACATATGCTAATCTTTCTGTTGCATTTATATTCACTCGAGTCCTAGAGACAGGGGAGCTAGTTAGGCCATGCAAATGCACCATTCTGCTAGTTAAGGCATGCAAATGCATCAATCTGTACAATCACTTCACATTAAAATGCAACATGCTGGCTTCCTCAGCAGTTTATCCTCGGCTATGAGCTATGCGCTATATATATATATATATATATATATATATATATATATATATATATATATCCCATTTGAAAAGCAGTGAGCTAGGAAACGGTACTTATGATGTTTAACCTTGTTAAATTGTTTTTCTGCACTCTCCTTAAATTCCCTGGAGAAGTAAGGTAGGCTGCAGTCCATCTTCTTAAATAGCGCTGCATTATTGCTTCCTGGATTACGCTCTGCAACATTATCAGTACTTCCTGTACGGCTGATCGCTGCCCATGATATGAGAATAATTTGCCAGATTATGACAAATTGCTCACTGAATAACGAGAACCCATTTCATTGTGTCCTGCTGTAGATGCAGGCGGCCAGTGGTGGACAGACAACCAAGTACTTGTATTTGAGTACTGTAAGTAAGTCCATTCTTTTTAGTCTGTACTTTTTGGATACTTATGACTTTCATTCCACTACATTTTCAAAGCCAAATATTGTACTAAGATGGGAAAAAAAGTGTGTTGTGAATTAACCACTTTTAAGCCCTATTTCAAATATATCTAGAAGCTCACAACACGTTGTGTTGTGATCTACTACTATTTTCACTATTATTTATTTATATATAAAATACAAAAAGAAAATGTACTTTGTAATTTGTACTTTTGAATACTTAAGTAATTTTACTTAAGCATGTACAGTTCTTTTGAATACTTGACTGAGAAACGTTCTCATTGTGTAGTAGTTCACAATAAGTGGCAAGGCTGTTGGCCTTGTTGTAATTAAATTATTAAAAATAATGGCTTTGATTAATGGCTTTCAACTTGCCATCAGGATTTTGGACAAGTCATTATAGGTGAACATTTCCAAAAAAAGGTTAAAAAAATATATAGTTAAAATAGCAGCTCTACAAGCTCACACCACATCACGATGCAATGTGTTGTGATCTTGTAGATCGCCTATTTCCACTATTCGTCGTATGACATAATATATACCGGTAGGTGGTTAATGACCACAATTTAACTCTTTCACTGCCATGGACAACTTTTACGACTTTTTTTTCCAAAGGTCCAGACTGCCATAGACGACTTTTACGACTTTTTAGTTTTCAGTGGTTTTCCACCAGATGGTGGTGTGACTATTTTCATCCTCAAGTCACACAGATCCTAATCTCTCAAGAACAGATTCTGCTCTCCGCTTGAATCTGTCGGTGGGGTTCGTCATATCGCGTACGCACTGGCCTACAAGTGGGCGTGCCTTCAGATCAGGAAGCAGGCCGCGCTTTACCCAATCAAAGGTAGTGGGCGGGATTTACGTGTCTGCCGATCTTCCCCACTAGAAACAAACCGAAACTCATTTAACAATAGCGTCCTCTGAGCAGACAAAACCACGGAAAGATATTCACATTTTTTACTTGCTCTATCATCATAGAAACAAGTGGGCTTATAACCAAAACGATCCATGTTCTCTGGGAGAAGTGGTGTTAGTATTCCGTGTAGAAATATTGTTAGTGGGAATGAAAACATAGTCGCACCACCGGAAGTGAAAGGCTGAAGGCAGACCAAAACCCTGGTTTCCTTGCGTACGTGTGCTACGTCGACTTCCTCCCAGATCCAAGTGAAAAACAGCAGAGGGCGCTGTTTTTCCTTTTCATTTGGCGATGGGTTCCCAGATTGCACAGATCCAGGAGATCACGTGATCGAAAGATCCCCACCGCGTGATTATGAATCAAACCAACATTGTAATATAGTCCCGCCTTACCTGTGTCTGACTGGCTACCTGGCAGGCATGGTTTTACTGAGGTTAGGGTTAAGGTTAGGTTTAGGTATATAGCTGTTCAAACACTAATTTCCAAAATGTATATAACATATCTATTGTTTATGAGAACTAGAAAAAAAAACGCCATT
>NC_139944.1:23113503-23206003 GCF_963454915.1 Gymnoscopelus microlampas | reverse complement strand
AATCACGCAAATCGGTAGACACTATCTCTAGTCATGAAACGAAACGGGTCTTTCAGATTTTTCATATTCCATCCTGATTGGCTAAAAATGTCTTCCAAAGTTTGCAGGAGTGCTCCGTTTTCAACAAAATGCCTCAAATCATGAACACAGCATGCAATTTCCGTGAAATTGTGCACGCACATTAGGCCAAGGAAGAAATACCATTTGAATTTTTTCAAATCAGCCTCATGGTGGCGCTATAACAGGCTGATTCGTGTTTTTACCTATAACTGCACCGGTCTGTGTAAAACTTTGTATGCACACTCCCTAGAGGTCAAGGAAAAACCTTTGCCCTGCATTTTTCACATCTGCCTTTTATAGCGCCACCAAGAGGCCGACTTATGTAAAACACATTATTTTATACTACTCCTTCCAATTTTATCCAAATGTCATGCAAATCGGTACACATGATCTCTATAGTCATGTGATCAAGACGGATGTGTTTGATTTTTCATATTCTATCCTGATTGGCTAAGATTGACATCTAAAGTTTGCATTATTGGCTTGTTTTGAACAAAACGCACCGTACTTTGCTCGCACATTCACACTATGTTGAGGAACAAATACCACCCTTTTAACATGGGCCTGTTATAGCGCCACCAGCAGGTCTAATTTAGCAAAACAAATGTGTTTTTTTTTAACATGCCTCAAATCATGAATGTTGCAGTGTCCGATTGTCGTGCAAGGCCTAAAAAGAAATGGCACCCTTTTCACATTGGCCTATTATAGCGCCACCAGGAGGCCACAATAGCCTACCTGACCTGGCGGAGACCTGTGCTCCGAGGAGCACTTTTTCTAGTTTTATTTGTTCTTTTTTAATTATATTCTTTTATTGTATCCAAATGTCATTTTATAATGTGTTTGCTTGATGTTTTGTGAAAAGCACATTGAATTGCCTTGCTGTTGAAATGTGCGATTGCAAAGTTTCACCGCAATCGGACGCTGCGTTCATGGTTCTTGGCATAATTTTTTCAGTTATACCGGAAGATAAAAACATAAATCGGCCTGTTAGAGCGCCACCATGAGGCTGATTTGAAAAATGTCGGAGATTAGCTGATCACACACACACACACGCACACACACACACACACACGGACGGACGGACGGTGCAAAACACATCTCAGCATGCCTTCGGCCTGGAGGAGACAAAAATGTTGAGAGCAATCTGTATGGTATTGTATGTTAATACAATATACAGTAACTAACAAAATAGTAGTAGTTGGCCTACAGCTCTTTGAGTGAGACATTTTGATCCTATGGTCAGGTACAGTAGGACCTACTATTGGTCAAAACGCAATTTAGCATCAGATCAAACAAGCTGTCCGTTATATCAGACCACTTAACCCGGCAGCCGATTGGCTGCCGTGTTAAGTGGTCAGATGGGTGGGCCTCCTTTTCAGAGCATGTAATGAACAATCAATCAATTGTGTTCCACCTTGGATCAGTGGAACTATAACAGAGTATACTGAGTTTGTATCTATTGGTACCAGTAAGACTCCCTAATCGGGAGATAAGCGACCGTAGGTCACATGTATACAGAAGAGGGCTGTAACGAGCTGCAGTGGCAGGGGGTCCTCCACTGGGGGCGCCACCACTTTTGCATCCGTTCTGGAGCACCAGGAGTGGGTGGTCCCCGGGAATGCCCCGTGAGCAGGCCCGTTGGGGTGGTCATTTGGTAATTTGTCCACATGTGCTCATTTTTTACACTTGGGGGTCCCCGAGGCAGCTGGGGGTCCCTGGAGCTCCGGGGGTCCTTGGAGGGTGTAGTTTGGCAGGTAAGGAGTGTGTGTGCAAAATCTGGCATGGATCGGGGCAACGGGTGCGGAGATATGAGCAGGGCAAAAGTGTGACGTGTGTGACGGAGTGACGGAGTGACGGACGGACACCTGGAGCAGCTTTCTGTAGTAAGTGCGACCTACGGTCGCAATCACTATGGAAACACAATGTTCAAGGTAAAAGGTTGAGAATCACTTCCTCATATGCTCAACAGTAGAAAGGACCGCAGGGTTCGAAACCCGGGTAAGACATTAAAGTTATGGATTGCTGCTTTAACAAAATAATGGTCCAAAGTTGAAGTGCATGGAACCCTGCCAGAAGGGCAAATCAATTCAGATTCTTCTGAAATCCACATACAACAACGCATTACAACCAAACATCTAACCAACCAAAACACACAGCAGGGAATCTAAATAACCTGCAGTTAGGGGCTGAGGGAGAATAAAGATGCATTATGAGCTAAATATCCCTTTCAACAACAACAACACGCCCGTGATCTGTTACGTTGAGGATTACCTCTCCTCTCTGCTTTTGTGAACAAGCGCTTCTCAAAGTGGAGTCCGAGGACTCCAGCGAAGATTAGTTAATATACCATAAAAATCACTTTAACCCTGGCCCTTGTGAGCTTGTAGATCTGCTATTTTTAAATGCATTTTTCTTTAAACAACACAACTCTTGTATGCGGGTCCCTGACACTAAATATTTTCAGATGGAGATCCACAGCCAAATACATATTAATTTGTGGGTCCTTGACATGAAAAGCTTTGAGAACCACTACAGTAGACCACAAGTATCATACTTTGGTTTCCCATGCAGAAGTTTTTCCCATGTGGCAGACTTGGGTTTAAATCCAGATGGTTAGCAAGTAATAACGTTATGTATGCCTATAGGGCATAGAGCACGGTGTGACAAAGAAAAAAGTGGGAAAAGTAACACACACACACACACACACATTTATGAATTCGAAACAGGGAGTGAGTCACTCACTCACACACACACACACACACACACACACACACACACACACACACACACACACACACACACACACACACACACACACACACACACACACACACACACACACACACACACACACACACACACACACACACACACACACACACGCAAGCCTTATACATTTATGTGCGGACAATTGAACAGTCACATTCTTCACTACAAGGGCAGTTGCGCCCACTTGCTCTGTGGGCAAACACGCTTACACAGAAACTGCACCCACGCGTGCGCTTGTGCTCACGCCCGCACACACAATCACAAAGCCGAGTACACAATCGAGCTTAACCGAACCTACATCTATACACGCAAGTGGACAATGACACGCTCTCACTTCATGGGCAGTCACAGAGGCATGAGCGCGCGCGCACACACACACACACACACACACACACACACACGAACACACACACACACACACACACACACACACACACACACACACACACACACACACACACACACACACAGAGAGAGAGAGAGAGATCAACCATTCACACCCCTGAGGACCTCTGCATGGAAAAAGAAATGGAGTGTGAAGTGACAGGCAGTGATTTGTGATGTCATGCCGTGTCTGTGGAATTCACGTGAATGTGCGAGTGTGCGCGCGTGTGTGTGTGTGTGTGTGTGTGTGTGTGTGTGTGTGTGTGTGTGTGTGTGTGTGTGTGTGTGTGTGGTGACACGTCGTGGCCTATGATGCTAATTCTGCTGGTGTGGACAAAATGACAGATCAGGATAATGAAGGAGTCAGATCTGCTGTGACCACCAGTGTTGGAAATAGTTCTAGATTTTCTTTTTTACTTAAGTAAAAGTAACAATACCACTGCATAAAACTACTCAAGCAATAGCCTAGTTACAAGTAAAAGTTGTGTATTCAAATCTTAATTGAGTAAAAGTACAAAAAAACTTTTTTGCATTCAAATTTATCAAACCTTGTGAACTAATAATAATAATAATCAAAATGAACAAATTAACTATCACATCAAGTTTTCCAATAATTGTTGTAGAGTAATAAAATGGACATACCCAAAGTACAGTAAAAGTACCTCAAAATGTTACTAAAGTACAGCACTCGAGTAAATGCATTTACTTTCCACCACTGCGAAGGAGGATGGAAAGAGGTTTCAACAGCTGACCCAGGTGAAAGCTCTTAGGGTTTAGATTTAGATTCAGAATCATAATTACTTTATTGCCAGGTATGGGTCCATTTGGTTCCATTTGTACAGTTTAATAAGCACTGAGGATTTTATAGTGTAGATTTTTAAACGTGCTTCAACATTATCCTATTAACCCATTCAATACAGGAACGTGTCTGTGTCATTTTAGATTTCTTTGGCTATTAAAAAAATTGCAGATATACAAGCTCATAGCGCGGCACCTTTTTGAATTCTTTCAAACATTTTTGAATAGCCAACGCATAAATGGATATAGTTGTTAAAATGATTGTGATGCTATATATTAACACATTTTGGTTGGGGACCCTCTGGGACCCCCTCAAGGACCCCTGGGGGTCCCTGGACCCCACTTTGAGAACCACTGGATTAGAGCATGCAGTTGGGGTATTCAGGGACATTTACAAGTGTCCCCTCCTGCTTCAAATCAGCCACAATTGTCCCGGTGCCGAAAGAAAGCAAGTCACAGAGACCCCCACCAGTCCGCTTACCAACACAACAGATCCACATACAGTATACGATGCCATAGCCACAACACTACACTGCCCTCTCCCTAAAGAGGAACTTCTACGTAATAATGCTGTTAGAGATTACAGCTTTATTGTTAAATTATTTGTACTTTTTCTGTAAAGCACTTGTGCTTTATTCTTGCTCTGTAAAGCACTTTGAGCTGCATTTCATGTCATGAAAGGTGCTATACAAATAACGTTTATTATTTATTATTGTTCAGAGATTACAGCTCAGTGTTCAGCACCATAGTCCCCTCCAGACTCAACACCAAGCCCAGGTGCCACTACCTACAGTAGGACTCAACCCCAGCCTGTGCGTCTGGATCTTGGACATTTCTGCAAGGATGGCCTCCATCACCTCTGCCTCCCTGGCTCTAAACAGATGTAGGAGCCCCCCATGGTTGCATTCTGACTCCCCGTCTCTACCCTGTATACACCAACGACTACAGCTCCACCCTAGAGGTCAATTTAGCTGGTCGACACAACGGTGATAGACCTGATCAGTGATGACGATGATGAAGCCTGCAGGAGTGAGGTCCTCACAAAATGGTATAAAATGTACAACCCTTCTCTCAACATCAACAAGACCAAAGAGAGATGGTGGACAACATGGAGGAAGGACCAAAGAGAGCACGCCACTCCCATTTACTCTCTACTATGGACGCCACCATAGTAGAGAGGGTCAATGCAGCGGCTTCAAGTTCCTCTGCGTTCACATCACTGAGATTATAGCATTGTTTTTAAACATGCTTCTCGCTTATTCTATTAATATCGAAAAAAAAGTACTGGATAGTCTGGATAGTCACCAAGAAAATAATCAATAGTCGCAGCCCTAGTTGTGAGCTTCCTCACATCCAGGACATTATACGGTGTGATGGACATTGTGACAGCAGACAGACTTATCAAAGATCCAAGCCATCCCAACCAGGGACTGTTGCAGATGCTGCTTGACAAGTGGCTTTGCAGCAACAAGGCCACGGGCAGTAGGCTGGGAAATAGCTATTTCCCCCAGACAATCAGGTTTATGAGCTAGCAGGACAGGAAGAAGACTAATAATAAGCTTCGGAAATACTAATACCCCCCCCTCCACCCAATGCATGTCTGCTGTGTGTAGATGCAGCCTGGGTATAGAGACAGCCACACCCACACACCCACACACACACACACACACACACACACACACACACACACACACACACACACACACACACACACACACACACGCACACATTTTATTAATTAAAGTAAGTCCTGGAGCAGCTGTAACAATTAAGCCATGGTCCAAGTAAGAAACATACACTTTACTGAGAATGAAAGTACAGCATAGGACTGACGTAAGGAAGATCATGACAAAGATGACGATGATCGTGTGTGTGTGTGTGTGTGTGTGTGTGTGTGTGTGTGTGTGTGTGTGTGTGTGTGTGTGTGTGTGTGTGTGTGTGTGTGTGTGTGTGTGTGTGTGTGTGTGTGTGTGTGTGTGTGTGTGTCAGTACAATAGCGATGTGAGTGGGTGAGCTTGGCTGTCAGGCACTGTGCTCTAACAGTCTGACTCATGGCAATGATCGGGTGGGCACGCGCACATGCTCAGTGCATACAAACAATCCTGTGTGAAAATGATGGGAATGAAAAAAATCTCTAGTCTTAATAAACAGCAATTGATCCAAGTAACCTACCAAGGGTGAGCAAATGTAAAAGCGTTTGAGCTTTCTATACTGACTCATTAGTCCAGGGATTCCCAAACTGTGGGATGTGGCCCACAAGAAAAACACAACAACAAAAAAAAGATTGTTTAGTTTAAAACCATAAAAATATTGCTTCCAGCTTCTGTGCCAATTAACATGGCAGCCGTTTGGCTGCCGTGTTAAGTGGTCAGATGGGTGAACACTTTAGAGATTTTCAAATGGGCCCTGATCCAGAAAGGCTGGGACCAACTGTAATACGGGAGAAGGAAGCTCATGCTGTGATGTCAGGTTCCATCCATCCATCTTTTGTCCAGTGGCGAGCCATTCAAATCACCAAACAGCCAATCAAATCAACGGATGACCTTTCCATTCGTCCGTCAGTCATATTGTACTGCTTGTGTCATAGAAAGTCTCTTGACATGATAAAAGGCTGGGTCAGCTGCTAGCCGAGCTGTCAACACCTGTCTAACAGACGCAAACACACACATACACATACACACGCGCGCGCACACACACACACACACACACACACACACACACACACACACACACTCACGCACACACACACACACACACACACACACGCACGCACACGTCCCTTGCTCCTCTCATGTGTGACTAGAATCAGTGGGGACGTATAGGTAAATGTTGCATGCATGACTGCTGCTGGGATATACAGTACAGTATCGTATTGGGTGACTCTGACGTCTAGAGGCCATAGAAATGTCATCTCTGTTTACAAATCAACCACTACTGTACATGAAGGCACCGGTTCCTTTTGGCGATATATCACACACGTTAATTCATTTAATAATGATTTGTTCCCCCTTTGGGGGATTTGTCACTGTATTATTTGCAGATACGGTGAAATGTGCACTCTGCATTTAACCCATCCTAAGTATCAGAAGCAGTGGGTTCTAGTTAGGGGTCAAGTGTCTTGCTCAGGGACGCTTTGACACATAGACAAGGGTCGGACCGGGGACCTTCTGTTTCCAAGGCTGCCTCTCTACCCGTTCACCTATGGCTGCACCAAGTTGTGGGCGACCCAATAGTGGTGTTACGGAGCATGCCACTCTCTAATGCCTGACAGAGAGTCCCTGGTTCAATTCCACGGGCCGGACGGACTATTTGCTGCATGTCAGTCCCCTACGCTCTCTCCCTCCTTTCCTGTCTCTCAGTGGGCTATCAAAATAGCAAAAATTTAAATCAAACAAAATATGTAACACAAATGTTTGTTTAGCCCTTAACTCTACTCAAGTGTCACAAAAGCAGTGAAACTGGCCCATTTACAAGCTCACAATGCATCACAATGCGAGGCCTTGAAAGCTTGTATCAGTAGTCAAGTCTGTGGGGTTTATAAACATTTAACCAACAAAAAGTATTAACAAGAGCTTGAAACGAAATAATAACTACAGTGGATCCATTGGAACAGAAGTTATTTTTTCAATTTCCTGGAGGTTTCCACTGGACAATAATACAGGTATATGCATGGATGTACACAAACAAAGTGACCATCACACACACACACACACACACACACACACACACACACACACACACACACACACACACACACACACACACACACACACACACACACACACACACACACACACACACACACACACACACACACACACACACACACACACACACACACACACAGTGGTGGAAAAAGTACTCAAAATTTGTACTTAGGTAAAAGTATCAATACTCCAACGTGGAAATACTCTGTTAAAAGTCCGGAATAAAACAAATATTTGAGTAATGTACAAAAGTATTGGTGTCAAAATATACTTAAAGTACCTACAAGTTAAAGTGCTCACTATGCAGAATGTCCCATTTCACAGGTTTCAAATGTATGAAATGTATAAAAAAATCTTTTGAAAATAGCAGCTCACATCGCGACGCGTTGTGAGCTTGTAGATCTGCTATTTTCAAATAGCCAATTAAAGTTTAAATACGGCTGAAGTGGTTAATGTATGTTTTGTAATAACACACACACACACACACACACACACACACACACACACACACACACACACACACACACACACACACACACACACACACACACACACACACACACACACACACACACACACACACACACACACACACACACACACACACACGAGAGAGCGAGCGAGCGAGCGAGCGAGCGAGAGAGCATACTACTGGCAACTCCCCTGGCAGTGAAAGGGAGAGCAGGGTGAAAGGGAGAGTGACAGTGGCCTATCTCCTGTCTCCAGTCTGGGGTGTCAGTCTCGGGTTTCGCCCAGGGGCTCCGATGTGCTCCGGACACAATAGGGAACGCCATTAAAATGCAAAGTACCAGAAAGAGTCATGAAATAGTCATGACAGGTAAGAGAAATCTACACACTCTAATGTCCTCCCATTGTCTGTCTGCTCCGCAGTGCTGCTAAAATGCTGTTTGGCAGGACAGCTACAGTATGATGCTTATGTGGCTAAAATGGCAATTAGCAGCCTCTTTGTGCCTTGTTGATGGACTTGTTTATCAATATGCTATCAATGCATAGTGCAGTATAGTAGGCATGTAACGATTCACTCAACTCACGATATGATTCGAATCACGCAACTAGGTTCAAGATTTAAAAAATCGTGATTTTGAATTTGATTTTGATTTTTTTGATTTTTTATTTATATATATTTCTCTTACCAGTATCTTATCCAGTATTATTTTTATTTTTTTTTACAATACTGCGTTTTCTCTTATCCTCTTTTCAATACAGTAGCAAATGACTGAAAACTGTTTTTTTTTATCAATTCTCTTACAAAGATTGTGTATTTTCTTCTCTTTTTTTACGCGCCCTCTGCTGTTTGCATCACGATAATTGTTTTATTAAATCGATTTAAATTGTCACCAGTTTGAATCGATTTGAATCGATTTACGATAAATCATTACATGCCTAATAGTACAGTATAGTATAATATATACATTATATAGTACAGAATATTACTTCAACATAATGATGTACAGTGTACCGCAGCGATTCCCAACCTGTGCGCCGGGACCCGCTGGTGGGCCATGAGGATATTGCAAGGGGGCAAAATCACCAAAATACTAAGATTTCACCGATAATATAACAGGAATATTACAAAATTAATGTAAAGAAAATGTCATGGTATTTTCTTTCTTTACAACGATAAATAGAAAAGAGGAACGTTAGTTCCATTGATCCAAGCCGGAACACAATCAATTGATGGATCATTCAAATAAACATGCTATGAAAAAGCACGACCACCCATCTGACCACTTAACACAGCAGCCGTGTTAAGTGGTCAGATGGATAGGCTGTGAATGCTTTTGAGATTTGTCAAGAGGGCCCTGATCCAGAAAAGTTTGTCTTACTCGTCCCAAGGCAGGGCATACACACAATAACAAAGTACCTGAATCAACCCAATTAATCCGGGAACGCATCTCTGTCATTTTAGATTTCTTTGGCTGTTTGGCTAACAGTTTTTTGAAAATAACTTATGTCGTTATATCAGTGGTTCTCAAGCTTTTTCATGTCAAGGACCCCGAAATGTTTTTGGCCACTGATACCCATCAAAATATGTTGTTCCAGGGACCCCCAGAAACAAAGATGTGAGTTAAAAATGCTGTTTAGAAGTATGTATTCAAAGATTTGCGCAAATGTTCAAGATTGAAAAAAAGCCAAAGTATGAAATAATAGTTATACAGTAGCTCAAATCTAAAATGACACAGATGCGTTCCCGGATTGAATGGGTTAAACAAATAAAGTTTGCTCTGGGGTTCAAAACACAAGGCTACAAACGGACAGGTCGCATGGATGAGAGAGAGAGCCGAGGTAGAACCAAGCCTTTCGTAGGACAGCAGATGGTTATGATTGGATGGACGCCACGCCATCATACATGATACGTAGGGAATATAAAATCAGGCTGAAGACTTCTGGGGAATTACACAGCAGAGAGCTGAAAGGATATTGATCTGCGTGTGTATTACTGTATGCAGTGGCTTTCTTGATTGAATCCACAGTGATGGGACTCTGTCCCCATCCACCCACCATGATGCAGAAAAGCCCCATCTGCCGTGCAAATGATCGCCGCTCTCCTTTGAAGTTCCTGAGATGAAACAGCCGCACTTCTACTGTGCCAGGATTCAGCGCAATTGATTCGCACACGTGCTTCAAAGTTAAAAGCTATAGATGTTCTGTGCTAGCAACGATTTATGTAGAAAGGGCTGAGCAGTATTTATTTATGTCACAAGCTGTGGGCTATTATTATTTTAATTTTAACAGTTTTGCTTCTGTTAAAATGGATGTCACATTAATTGAGTGTGTGAGGGTGCATACAAATCCAGTGTATACAGTGTGTGTGTATATATATATACATACATACATACATACATACATACATACATACATACATACATACATACATACATACATACATACATACATACATACATACATACATACAGTACATACATACATACATACATACATACATACATACATACATACATACATACATATATATATATATAGTACTAGACCATACCCGTCGGGGGATATGAGCACCCAAAGTGCAGTTTGGGTAATGCGAATACGCGATGTGCACAGACAGTATCTCAGGGATGGAAAGTGACTGTTGGTACCTGCAACAGTTCCAACACACACGCGTGCGCGTCGTCGCGTCCCCACACACACACACACACACACACACACACGCGCACATAGGCGGACGGACCCGCACGCATCCCGTCGCCACGTCCTGTGGTGCACAGTGAACACACAGACGCGAACCAACACAGACACACACACACACACACACACACACACACACACACACACAGCACGCGCATGCGCACGTCCCGCCTATATACAGCACACATACACACGGAGTGAGATGTACTGTAAATGAGTTCCTGTTCAGCAGGACAACACATCTAATTAATGTCTCCAATGGCAAAGCCTTGCAACCCTGATCTGCTATGTATTCACAACCAAAGGCAAAGAGGAGACTGGCAACTAAATATACCCTCAAAGCTGAAAGATGAGATGTCTTTACATTTATAAGCAGTGTCTGTCTATGGTTCCAATGCCCCTGTGCCCTTGGGCAACTGTCACTATCACTGTGTTGGCAGCAGTATGCATATTCCCTTGGGCAAGGCTAAGCAGAGTTGATTTGACCTTGAGCATTAGGCCAAGGCAAGGCAGATTTGACTGCTGTGCCTGTGTTGACAAGATATTATTCCTTCTCATAGGATCATTCTTCAAAAATGTTGAGAGATGGGGGCCCTGTACCTTCGAGCAAGATAGTGTACATGTGGCCCTGTGTCCTTGGGCAAGGCACATTCTGTGGCTGTGCCCTGTGTTGTCATCACCCCTAGAGTATTATTTTCCACGGCATATAAACTGGAAGTTCAGAGATGACACATTTGTGCCCTTGGGCAAAGCAGGGCTGGGTCCATTCCAGAGCCAGATCTGTGTGACACCACCCCACAGTGGGTGACGAAGACAGGTCAACCCTGGAAAGAGCTGACGTGGAAGGAAAATGAGCCTTTTATTGCCTGGGACATCGACTCACCGCCTTTCCATCGGGATTCAAATAGCCATTTCAGGACATTGCATAGAACATTGGTTCTCAAAGTGGGGTCCAGGGTCAGGGGTCCTTGGAGGGATACCAGAGGGTCCCCAGTGAAATGAGTTAATATAGTGTCACAATCATTTTAACCACCGTTTTTATAGTTTGTCTATTCAAAAAGCTTGTAGATCTGACATTTTTTTTAAATCTTGAAAAATCTTTGAATATATATATTTTTTAAAAGTGAACATTTGTAACTCAAATCTTTGCTTCTGGGGGTCCCTGGAACAAAATATTTTGAGATGGGGGTCCGCAGCCAAATACATATCATTTTGGGGGTCCTTGACATGAAAAAGTTTGAGAACCACTGGCTGGTTGCAGTACAGTGCAGGACAGAGCCCTGGGATAGAGCAGAGCTTGAGATGTCCATCTGGGATTCAAACAGCGGTCTCCAATCTATCGCTATTCAAGAGGGAATCCCATGTTGGCCACGGGAGATATTGTGCGGATGAGCTTTGGGCAGTACTACTTGCCAACCAGTATGGAGTTAATATAATAAAAATACCTTTTTACATAAAATGGTTAAGTTTGAATGTTTAATATTGTCATTACAATCTTGTCTGTCAATTATTTGGGGGCCCACTTGCAATACTCTTGCGGCGCACCAGTGGGCCCCGGCCCACACCTTGGGAACCACTGAGCTAGACGCTAGGTACTATATGTTTCCTCTCTGGATAAGACTCTGTTAACCACTTAAGCCCTACAGACATCATTGTACGACAAAAAGCATCAATAGCTGATTTACAATTAAAGGCTTAACCACCTAAGCCCTGTTTTATACTTTGTTGTGAAACGGTGTTGCACACAAATAGCGAAAATAGCTGATCTACAAGCTCACAATGCGTCGCATAGCAACGTTTTGTGAGCTTGTACTGTAGATTTGCTACTTTTGCTATTTTTTTTTTCCAAATTTCTTACATTTAAAAGTTTATAAATGTTTATGATTTTTTTTGCACATTTTCAACAACAACAAAAATAGGGACACCAAGGTCAAAGTGTTTTAAATGCATAAACTGTAAAATTAACTAGATCTCCTTCAATCCAAGCCTTGGTATGCTGTCTTTTGATTAGTATACTAATAAAGTAAAACAGGGTATTGCATGCACGGCGACCCTCTCAGTGAACTGCCACAATCCATTAGGTTGAGATGGTTATCAATGCACTGGGATCATAAATCACCGTGGCTACTCTCAGTCACAGAGTACGAGAACAATACAGTGGGCACATTAAGGCTAATCGATGAGCCTTCATCTGTAAAATATGACCTGGATAATGATAAAAAATCAGCTCAGATATGAAATCGTTCGTGACTGGTGTGTGAGCTAGAATAGTCAGAATGAATAATCTGCAAGCTGATATCTGAAGTGACCTGATAACTGGTCAATATTGGACGGAATGGACTGATGTGAAGTAAGTAATTGAAACAAATGGATTTAAAGAAGGCTTGCAGAGAAATAATAGCAAATGACAGGTATGAACACAAACACTGTAGCTACTCGCGTCCACAACTGCATGCAGTGTGTGTTTGGGTGAACACTGAACAGCATAACACGCACAGTGTTTGATCATCAATGTCTGTCCTGTTAATTCACTCAGGCATCTCATGGGACAGCTGACTTCACTGCAAGCCTTGTCCAGTATCACAATACGTGTGTGTGTGTGTGTGTGTGTGTGTGTGTGTGTGTGTGTGTGTGTGTGTGTGTGTGTGTGTGTGTGTGTGTGTGTGTGTGTGTGTGTGTGTGTGTGTGTGTGTGTGTGTGTGTGTGTGTGTGTGTGTCTGTGTGTGTGCGTGCGTGCAGCCTGTGCAAACTGCTACACTCGCACGCATGCCTGTGTGAGAGAGATAGTTAGAGTGTGGGTACATGTACTGTATACTGTATGTGTGTTTGCATGTGAATGCATAGTAGTGTGTGATTATCTTGTCTGTGTGGTCCAGGGTTATTACAGTTAACTGGAACTAAAGAAAATAACGAAAACTAGAATTGACAAAACATTTTAGTAAACTGAAATGAAAATAAAAACGAGGCTTTACATAAAAACGATCTCTAACAATACCTGAAAGTGTATTGTGTGTTTACAAAAGTAAAACTCATAGAGGAAAATGCAATTAGTTGTACTCTTTGTCAATATCCAATTTTTACAATGCATTGCGCCGCAACATGTGAGCTTTTTTCACAATTTTCCCCCTAAAACTAAAACGAACACTAAAACTAATAAAAACTAAACTAAAATTAAGCCTTTTCAGAAACCCACTTTAAAAACTAATCAATACAACACTTGACTTGGCCCTGACCGCTGGCGTAGTGGTCTGGGCACCTAGGCTCCAAAGTAGCCTGACAGCGCTTTGCGGGTTCAAGTCCCGATCCCGATGGCCTTTGCTGCATTGTCACTCCCCATCTCTCTCCCCATTTCCTGGCAAACTACTATTCTATCAATAAAGGCATAAAAAAGCCCAAAAAGAAATCCCCCCCAAAAATACTGAAATAATATTACAAACTAATGAAACATTAAAAACTATAATAACCTTGGGGAGTCTTCTCAGAAGGTTGTGGATGTAACAGGAGAGTGTGAGGACCGCAGAGCCATGAAGAACTATGGAATCTTTCACTGCAACGTCAAATCAGTCTTTGTAAAGCCTATTACAGCAGTGGTTCTCAAACTTTTTCATGACAAAATTATATGTATTTGGCCGAAGACCCTCATCTGAAAAGGTTTTGCCAGGGACCCTCAGAAGAAAGATTTGTGTTAAAAATTCTAAATTATTCAACATTTTTCAAACACTTTCAAAATGTTTCTAAAATGTTTAAAAATAGCAGATGTACAATCTTGCTGTGAGCTTGTATATCTGCTATTATTGAATAGCCAAAGTATAAAATATGGTTAAAGTGGTTAAAAAGATTGTGACGCTATATTAACACATTTCGCTGGGGACCCCCTGGTACCCCACCAAGCTGTAAGGATATTGTACTATTACTCTTCTGAGTCTCTGAAACGCTGCCAGAAGTTGTGCAGAAAATTTACGTCAGTAGACTCAACTACTGTGTCTGTACAGTTCTCCCTAAAAAACGAAATCGATCAAACCACTGGAGCTCATTCAGAATGCTGCTCCTTGAGTCGTAGCTACCAATACCAAGAAAGTGCATGAATCATATCACTACCGTCCTTAGATCTATGCACTGGCTCCCTGTTTGTCAAAGAATTGATTATCGAGCCAAAATAAAATGTCTGATCTTGTGCTACAGTACATCATGAACCATCCACACTTCCGCATATTGTCTGGAACAGGTACAGTATGCTTTCTGAACCCAGAGTCAGAATTAAATGTGAAGAAGTCTGCTAACAACTAGTGTTGAATCAAAGCTAAAGACAAAGACTTTAAAAAATAACCCTAACCCTAACCTTAACCTCACAAAAACATAACCTTAACATAAGAAAGCCTAAAAAACTACTTTCTGTCAGAAAGTGCCTTTCTGTAGATCTGCTATAGAGACACAAGGATGGGACCTAGTACAGACACCTGGGGGACCCTGGTCAGTGAAGTATGTAGGGTTTAACCTATATACTTCGTTGTACAATGAATAGCTAAAATAGCCTATCTACAAGCTCACAGCCTCCAACTGCCTCCGCTGTCTAGTGTGTGAATGAGTAAATGGAACGCACATTGTGAAGCACCTGTGTGTGTGTGTGTGTGTGTGTGTGTGTGTGTGTGTGTGTGTGTGTGTGTGTGTGTGTGTGTGTGTGTGTGTGTGTGTGTGTGTGTGTGTGTGTGTGTGTGTAGGTGTGCGTGCCTCCGCACGTGATGAGGTCTGCTCCCTCGGAAAGCAAAATGGCTGAGTATCATTTATAATGTGCCCACAGAGAGATGTCTCCCTCCCTGCTGCTCTGCCTCCTCTTTTTCTTCTCTCTCTCTCTCTCTCTCTCTCTCTCTCTCTCTATGTCTCTCAGTCTCTCTCAGTCTCTCTCAGAGGAGAAGAGAAGAGAAGAGAAGAGAAGAGAAGAGAAGAGAAGAGAAGAGAAGAGAAGAGAAGAGAAGAGAAGAGAAGAGGAGGGGAGGGGAGGGGAGGGGAGGGGACGAGAGGAGAGGAGTTGTGGAGCAGGATAAAAACTGTCCTTATTAAAGAGATGGAGGCTCCATGTGAGAGCTCCCTAGCGGGACAGAGATTAAATAGACTGTGTCAGAGGGGAGCGCCCGGCGCTCACAGCTCTGCGGCTGGATGACGCGATTAGCACGATCGTCAGAGAGAGAGAGGGGCAGAGGAGAGGAGGAAGACGGCTAGAGAGGGAGGACGTAAAGGAGGGACATGGAGTGGGTGTAGACGGGGGAGAGGAGGTAAGGAAGACAGAGAGGAGTGGGACCGATACAAGAGGGAGCTACTAGAACCCGAACCCATGCCAGAGTTTGGGTTCTGATGCCGATCACGATTTTGGAGAGATTTTTTGAAAACTTTTGAAAAGGACAGCAGGTTCAAAGTGGACACATAAGCAGCATAATTGCCAATACTGATGTCATTAAAAACAAGAGTCAAATAATGGCGATATATTGACCAAACCGATTGATCTGGCTCTAAACCAAACGGATAAGTGTTTCGCATGATCCCTTCGAATGAGGGAGGAAGAGAGGAGAGGAGATGAAGGGATGAAGGAAGGAGGAGGAGGATGAAGGGTAAAACTGGAGTGTGGGTAATTAGTAGTGAGGAGATGAATGAGTATGAAGATTAGAGTTGATGGGAATGAAAAACAAATACTACTAGGCCTACTAGTTGTATTAGAAGCAATAGTAGTAGTAATAGTAGCCTACTTTATTAATGCAACAGAAACTGCTACTGTACATCACTGAAGCATGTGCAAAATGGTCGAATTTGGTCTATGCACACAACTAGTACAATCAGAACCCGATACAGCCGGTACCATTACCATACTACTACTACCATTAACCTGTACCAGTACCATTAACTACCAGTACCCCCCATCTCCACCTCTGATCCAATGTGTCTCTCCTGCTGCTCTCCATCTCCATCTCCCAATGAAATCACCAATATCACCAACATACTGTACATCTACAACCATGTGTCCTTGAAGACCGGGGAATGTCATTGACTTTAAGTCCACATGTTCCATGGTGTGGTTTAATCTTCCGGGGGGGAAAAAAGATCTCCGTTCACTGTAACACGTCAGGTATTTTCATCCCCAAACTGTCCCTAAAGGAGCTTTACAGTGCTTTTTTTTTTTGCTCTATCTTTGGCCTCATTTAGTATTCCGTTTCCTATGAATTATATATGTGCTTGATCCTCCAGAATTTGGGCAATCCAAGAGTATATCAACAGAGAGTCCACAGCAAACGCACTGCGACGAAAATAAACAAGCAAGTCTTTTCCTCATTAACGGGCCCACGGTGGTGTCGGGTTATGCGGAATGCTTATTTTATATCCTACATAACTCAATGTCGATGCATGCTTCCTCATTGACTAATGCTGTAATTAGTGAGCACTTAGCAAATTGGCATTCGTTGTGTGATGTCACACCTTGTCACAAAAGTCGTCACCTCGTTTCAGTCAGAGCTAGTCTGAAAATCGGATTTTAGTTGTAAAACTGTATTTTCATGGATAACAAGACATTAACAAAACAACAACAACAACAACACGATTATTTTTAGGGGAGTGGGTTTTTTAAAGCTGAAATCTGTAAGATTGATTTCCATCCAGGGATTCGAAACCCTGGGTCCCATGGGAGAGACAACATTTCAACCACTGAGTTAAACCTGAGCGCCTGCTTGGGTAGGCGCTCTGTGTAGAACACAGGACGAGTAAAAGAGGCAGGCAGGTACTTCAAAAGGTCGACCAACATAAATAGTACTTCCTGTAATGATTTAAGATCAGAGGGTATGTTTGTGTTCATCCAGCAACGTGCATGTCTAAATAACAGCCTGGTGGGATGCCCATCCCATAACCTGGAGGGATGTTTGGTCTGTGATTGTGTGTGTGTGTGTGTGTGTGTGTGTGTGTGTGTGTGTGTGTGTGTGTGTGTGTGTGTGTGTGTGTGTGTGTGTGTGTGTGTGTGTGTGTGTGTGCGTGCGTGCGTGCGTGTGTGTGCGTGTGTATGTGTGTGTGTGTGAGAGAGAGAGTGTGCACACGCACATGGGTAGTTACAACACAATTCACATCCTCAGAAACTCAGTTTCACACGATAAACGTTGGCCTCCGAGGACTGTTTACACAGGAAACATCAACAATTCTTCCCATGAGAACCATTGTCACTACTGCTATAAAACAGATACAATTACCAGGCAATCAAATGCATTTCTGGAAGACTCACACGTTTGTTTGTTTTTTTGCTTCTTTTTTTTTTCATTAGCCTGCGATGAAGCCATGTCTTCCCTATTATTACAAATACAGCATCCCCACTGCTACATACTGTAATTGCACTATTATCTTCATAATCACCGCTTTCACATCATATTGCTCATTTTCACACAAGGAATTTAATTAATAACTGTGATTTGGCAGATACACGCCGTACGTAAAATGGACCATTTGCTTTACCTCAATATCGCCACTGTCCGGTGGAAACCTTGTATGTCCAAAATCGTTACTTTTCAGGAAATCGGAAAAAAAAGAACCTGTGGATCCATGGTACTTATTATTTAGTCACAAGCTCTTGTTAATGCTTTTGATTGGTTCAATATTTATAAAATCCATAGACACACTTTCAACCTGGTGTCCCTAATTTGGGCATGTCATTATAGTGTTACCTGGATATTGCTATTTATTTTCATAAAGTAGCGAAAATAGCCAATCCAGCAGCTCACAACGTGATCTTGTGAATCGGCTATTTTTGTGAATTTTGCACGACGCCATGGTACAAAATAGAGCTTATTAATTCATGACAAAACATTTTAAAAAAGGATGAAAAATGAAGATACAAGGTTTCTGCCCGACAACGATGGACGGTATGGGCAGCCTACAAACTAGTCAAAACTAGGAAAACGGGCGTGTGCTACTTGTTTGGTGTTATGTGGCGGCAGTGAGACAGTGAAGGTTATGGATGTAGAACAGCTCCATTTGGGCTAGGCTGTACACCGGCCCACTGGGACCCTGACGACCAGCCTCACTGAAATAGAAATGAGAGCAAGAGGGAGAGAGAGAGAGAGAGAGAGAGAGAGAGAGAGAGAGAGAGAGAGAGAGAGGATGGGGGGGGGGTAGGGCAGAATGAAAGAGAGAGGGGCCTAGAGCAGTGGTTCTCAAAGTGGGGTACGGGGACCCCCCAGGGGCCCTTGAGTGGGTTCCAAGGGGGTCCCCCAGAAACATTTAGTTAATTTAGCATTAAAATGTGTTTAACCTTAAACCCCATATTGGTAACCAGAGCTTGTAGATCGGCTATTTCCGCTTTTGCACAAGACCATTGTCATATGACAAAGTAGGACATTAATTTGCATTAAATAGTCGAAATATGGAGATACAAGGTTTCTGCCCGAAAGCATATGTGGGTTGCAGACAGTCAGAGAGAGGATTGGGACACAGGGGAGACATGAGACACACCGCAATCTGGGTGAAGGAGCCCAGGCGCAGTGGTGGAAAGTAACCAAGTACATTTACTCAAGTACTATACCTAAGATACATACATTTACTTTACTTTAGTATTTTTTGATACTTTACACTTTTACTCCACTATACATCTCAGAGGCAAATATTGTACATATTAACTCCACTAGTATATTTTGAAAATCTTAGTCACCAGTTACTTTGTAGATTTGGATTATCATTACAAATTATACATTTTTCAGCCACTTCAGCCCTGTTATTTGAAAATAGACGATCTACACGTGGCATTGCGGCACGTTGTGAGCATATAGATCGGCCAGATCGGCTTGTAGATCGGCTTGTAGATCTCGTTATGAATGTTTATAATTATGCATAACAACTTATAACAAGGTTTAGGAAGTATAAGTGCTGGTCAGAATGCAATTCTAAGCTCAGTGGAGCAGCACATTATAACTACCAAAACTTAGTCAGTTATAGAGTGTCTTTGTTATAAGTTGTTATGTATAATTATTACATAAATATAAACATGTATAATGAGTGTTATTAAGCTTCATAAGTGCATTATAAATGTGATTATAGTGCATTATAGACCTGAGCTTTAAGTACAGTGTTATCAAATAACAAAAAAAGCCAAAGCTTGTTTCCATTGTGGTCCACTCAACAAACACTGAACACACCCAACCAACAACAACAATAACAGTGCAAACACAGGAACAGCAGAAGAAATCTAGAATGACACCAGGACCGTTCAGATTGTAGAAAGGTCAGAAATGCCAGGCAGTCGAAGTTCAGACCAAGCTTGGCTATAAAATTTACTGACCACTATAAACCCAAGTAGATCAGCAATTTTCGCTGACATGCCGCCTCCAGAATAGGACTGCTATGGTTCACGTGGCTAAGTGAGTGTACTGTCCAGTGCCACTTATTGTATTTGGAGATCATGGACCAGGATGTTGGACACAGGTGTATGATATTAACACAAAAGCGTATGTGATTAAATGCACACAAAACATACCTCTTCTCCCTGGACGTTGAACCATTTTAAATCGAGACTCAAAGCATACCTTTTCTCCCTGGACTTTGAACCATTTTAAACCATTCTCCATATCATGCATGCCTCCTTTTTTTTTATCTTTGAGTTATTGTACATCGGTTACATTTTAACCTCCTGTTATTGTCTGGTGTATTTGATCCTGTTTTTTATTCACATGCTGCACAGCATTTTGGTCAAGTCTGGTTATTTTTAAATGTGCTTTTTTATAAATAACATTGACTTGATTTGAGTTTGACTATCTCAAGGGCACTAGCAGATGTCCCTACACCCTGCATGTCTTTTTTAAGTGTGGGAGGGAACCGGAACATAGTGAAAGGTCCCAGACACTACTATGGCTATAATGACACCACTAGAATAACTCAGCAGGGTGATTTGATTCAGTCTCCTACTCCTTGTTACTGCAGCTCCAGGCAGCACGTCAATATGAGAACACACAGTAGCTCAGTGGTAGAACGTAACTAAGTACTGTATATTTACTCAAGTACTGTACTAAGTAACATTTTGAGGTGCTTTTGCTTTACTTGAGTATTTCCATTTTTTGATCATTTAATACTTCTATAATAATTTGTGCTCCACTAATGGCAACTATTGTACTTTTTACTCCACTACAATTATTTGAAAACAGCTCTTTTAGATAGGCCATTCATAATGAGTACTTTTACTTTGGTACTCTTGACACCAATCCTTTTGTACTTTTACTCGAGTAAAATGTTGAATTCTAGTTCCTTTTAACAGAGTATTTCTATATTGTGACATTTCTACTTTTAAGTAAAACATTTGAGTACTTCTTCCACCACTGCAGTAGCTTGAGGTCTTGGTTCTAAGTGGGGGGGGGGGGGGGGGGGTATGTTCATAAACACAGAAATATCCACGGCCAAAAAGAACAACATGTTTGAATCCTTAAAGGGGGAACTTTGCCGGTAACAACAATCCTATCGTTCTGTTGTGAGGAGGGCATGTGAAAATGTGACATAACACTCCTCTACTGTATGTGCCCTGTGAGAGATCGGGCAGAGAAATCGACCACCGCAGCCTACGTAAAACCCATGGAAACGAGCCTGAACATGTTGTTTTACCGACTGTATGCTGGCGGCAATTTTCCAGCGCGAGTTATTGACTGTATACTGTAAGTACTGTATGCATCGGTTATGTCAGGTGTTATGTCAGATTTCCATATTTCCTCACAATAAAAAGATAGGATCCACATGAAATATAGGAAACTGAAAAAGAAAGACATTTTAATCAGCCCTATTTAACCTCAGCTTAAGGTTGGGGAGGGGGTTAGCATTAGGGTTGAGATTCGGGTTTTTAGGGAACAAACTGTAGGGCGGAGAGAGCATCGGGCTAAGGGAACATATTGTCGGTAAAACTAAGCTCCCACTTATATACTTAAAGGAGAATTTTGGACTACGGTTTTCTTACCTTTTCTATGATGTTATGATATCTTAGGATGAATGGTACAGCAGAAACATTTCATAACTCCATCCCGGGTCCGCCACAGCTTAAAACGTGCGTGGATAGGCCTCGCGCTAGATCGCGTATTTTAATAGTGACGTACATAGTGACAGAACACTATGCAACCAAAAAAGAAAAGAAAGAAAAACCTAAGTCTCGCTAGACGAGATTGAAATCTCGAGATTTCAAACGCGTCTAGCGAGACTTCTGTTTTTTTTTTGACAGTGTTCTGTCACTATGAACGTCAGATCTCACAAAAAGAAAAACGATTAAAATACGCGATCTAACGCAAGGCCTATCTGCGCACGTTTTAAGCTGTGGCGGACCCGGGATGGCGTTATGAAACTTTTCTACTGTACCATTCATCCTAAGATATCATAACATCATAGAAAAGGTAAGAAAACCTTAGTCCAAAATTCTCCTTTAATCGACCCGGAGACCCCCTGGGGTCTATAGGCCCCCTCCTGTTTTCCCTCTACACTAAATATCTTTGCGATCGATCTACAAACTCACGATAGCTCGCGATAGCTCGCAACGCAATACGTTGCGAGCTAGTAGATCTGCTTTTTTCACAGAATGTTGGCCCCCCAGAATAGGTACGCTAGGGTTTCATGTGGTTAATGTACCGCTTTCAGCAGTGTGCTATTCTCAGTAAAAGCTACACTTGTTTATCATTGCTGTCCGGTGGAAACCTTATATGTCCATATTTCAACGTATGTTTTTTGTCTTAAATTAATGGCCTACTTTGTCATACAACAGTGTCACACAATAGTAGCGGTGCGACACTATTTTTGCTCATTTTGAAAACTTTGGAAAAAGAAAGTGAAAGTGGTTTCTGTATATAAATATTTAACCAATCAAAAGTATTAACACAAGCTTGTGACTAAATAAAAACAACAAATTACATTGGATTATTTGGAACAGTCTTTTTTTCCACTTCCTGACAAGTAACAGTTTTGGACATACAAGGTTTCCACAAAACTTTATCAGCAACTATATCAAAGCCTATATAGCTTAGCTTCTGACTGGCCGTTGACTGCTCATTATTTCTGGCCTCTTCGTTGTTCTAAATTAAAATGCATATTTAAACATTATCACTGGTTATTTAATCTAACATTAGCTACAAGCTATCCTTAAAAACAACATGGATTTCAATTTAACTTAACATAACATATAACATAAAACGTGTGTTGCTACAGTATACTGAACATTTGTTTGAGTGTGTGTGTGCACATAAATGTAACTACTGTCACCTGTCTGACTCATTTCAGTAATCATTTCTAGGACGTCTCCCACCTGCTGGACTACTGGGTTACATTTATTCCAAGGTTAAATAATTGTTTTAATTGAATTGCTCATGGTACCAGTGGTGGAAAGTAACTAAGTACATTTACTTAAGTACTGTACAATGTTGAGGTATTTGTACTTTACTCGAGTATTTCCAATTTCCAATACTTTTACCTTTACTCCACTACATCTCAGAGGCAAATATATTACTTTTACTGCACTACAATTATTTGAAACTAGTTACTTTTCAGATAGAGTACATTATGATTTTAAACATACATTAACCACTTTAGCCCTATTTTATACATAGGCTATTTGAAAAAAGCCGATCTACAAGATCTGATTGTAGATCAGCTATATTCAAACATTCTAGTACTTTTACTTTTAGTACTTTTAAGTATATTTTGATGCCAATTCTTTTGTACTTTTACTCAAGTAACATTTTGAACAGGCTTCTCACTTGTAACAGAGTATTTTTATATTGTGGTATTGCTACTTTTACTTAAGTACTACTACAAATATCTGAGTACTTCTTCCACCACTGCATGGTACACATTAAGCAGGACAATCAACCCTCGAGCCGTGGTAATTAGCCTCTAGCATCACGCATTATATTTTGATAACCCCACGTCTTTGTCGTCGATTATCCCTCACATGTTACTTTATGGCCAGGCTGTAATTATTCTGTCTGTCTTTGTTCTCACATCCTTTGCCTTACAGTACACAACATCTCCCTATAAACCTTTGGCAGGTATCCAGATCCCTTACCACCCAAACACCTACTCTCTCTCCTCTCTCTTCCTTCAAGGATTGAGCTCTGTGCCCTGGGCAGCTTCTAACCTCGCCATGCTCTCACCACAGTCAAGACGTATACAGTATATCTACTGTTACTGTACGCCCCCAGCAACCTTCTCATCCTCTGTGGCTCGTTACCCTCAAGGATATTCCATGGCCTCTCACCCTGAAACGCTATAGTACCCTACAGAACCGGATAAACTCTCTGTGCCCTCCCACCTCCCATGCAGTGGTGTAAAGTACATTTACTCAAGTACTGTACTTAGGTTCAATTTTGAGGTATCTTTACTTTACTGGAGTATTTCCAATTTTTCAGTACGTTTTACTTCTACTTCACTACATCTCAGAGGCAAATATTGTACTTTTACTCCACTGCAATTATTTTTAAACTTTAGTTACTAGTTACTTTGTAGATTTTGATTATTACAAAATATACATTACCCACTTTAAACCCTTTCTACATTTTGGCCATTTGAAAATAGCTTAGAAAATAGAAAATAGCTTGTAGATCTGCTATTATCAAAATATTTGTATTCATTTTAAAACTTGTGAAATGGGACATTCTGCATAATGAGTACTTTTAATTTAGTACTTTAAGTATATTTTGATACCAATACTTTGGTACTTTTACTTAAGTACATTTTGAATTCCGGACCTTCACTTGTAACAGAGTATTTCTACATTGCAGTATTGATACTTTTTTGTTGATACTGCTTCCATGACCATCTCATCCCATACTGTAAGTACATCTATCCAAGTGATTCTCAACTATTTTCAAGGAGCCCAGTTTATATGCATTAAGCCTCAGATCTCCATTTGATACTATACTTTTTTTAAATCTGGGACCCCAATCTACACGGCGAAATCTACAGTGTTCATTTAACTCTGAACGTGTACAAAGCACTTGTACACCATCTGTACACTCTCATAGTTACAGACCTGTAACGGTCCCGGTAATTTGGACCCCTGGTGGTCCCCAGACCCAACGTTGAGAAACATTGATCTATCCCATAAGTATCTATCGCTTTGTTGCTTAATAACTTAAACCTTATATATTTTGATGAACTGTAAGTCAGACAGTGAAAATATAGCTGATATATAAGCTCACAACACATTGCAATGCTGTGAGCTTGTAGATACGCTGTTTTCCCTGGGATAGCTTGTAGATTAGATTGACCATTTTAAAGCTTGTAGACGGGCTGTTTTCGTTGAACTTGTAGATCAGCTATGTGTGCTGGGAAAGCTTGTAGAGCTGCTGACATTTTCGCTGGATGTTCATCTATTTTCGCAGAATGTTATCTGATTTTCTTTCTCCGAGTGCTAGGGTTCATGTGGTTATTATTACCCTCAAGGAGCTATCAATACTATACTGTATGACAAGCACAGAGTTATGGTCCTGAGATGAACCATGATCTCTGTACTAAGCCCCGAGCACTATCCTGCTTTCTCTTCATCACGCCATCAGAAGAAGAGCCAGCTTCCATCTGGCCCCGGAATCATTCTCTTGACATTGGCCTGCTGGCTGTATCATAGAGACATGCTACCTCCTCTTAGCCCCGTACCCAGTGGTGTAAAGTGACTGAGTACATTTACTCAAGTACTGTACTTAACCCATTAAGACCTGAGGCGATTCTTTAAAAAAATCTAAATCATAACAGTTTTTGGGGAAAAAAAAGAAAAAAAATGTTTTCAAGATTTTTCAAAAATAGCAGAATAGCCAAAGACATCTAAAGTGACACAGATGCGTTCCAGGTATCAATGGGTTGTTAAGTACAATTTTTGAGGTATTTTTTTTACTTTACTGGAATATTTCCAATTGTCTATACTTTTACTTCTACTCCACTACATCTCAGAGGCAAATACTATACTTTTACTCCACTACAATTATTTGAAAACTTTAGCTACTAGGTAGATCTGCTATTTTTTTTTTTTTTTTTTTACAAATATACATAATGATACCTTATGAAACATTCTGCAAAATGAGTACTTTTACTTTTGGTACTTAAAGTATATTTTGATGCCAATAATTTTGTGCTAAGTACATTTTGAATTCCGGACTTTTACTTGCAGCAGAGTATTTCTACATTGCAGTATTGATACTTTTACTTAAGCAAAACATTTGAGTACTTTTTCCACCACTGCCTACTGCCTATACTGTACTGTACAAGGCAAGACAGTGGTAACTAGAGTACTGGGTTCTTACTGTGAGAGACAGAGAGTCTGTGGATAATGACATAAATTAAACTTATTAATATCTCAAATGTGAGCTTTGCATTGTGTCTTTTTTACATTTTTTAATCCATTTTTTATATATATTAATTGCCTGTGTGTTTAATAAATTATAAAGCGTGTGTTGATTTGTGGAGATTATCTCGTTGCACAAAACGTGTTAATATCATAAGCCTTTGTGTGCTACGGAGCTTATTTTCTTAATTTATCCAAAACCCAATGCAAAAATTCCTCTGGAAATCTGTGGTGTGAACCAACAGTGGTCCTCATTCCTGGGTTGGCCTACAAAAAGTCATCATCCCTGTAGCATTCTACTAAAAACAGTTTGAATATTCCAAAATTACTCCTCTCAGGGGTGTGGTGAAACTGTAGCAGTGGAGCCCATGATGCAGGCTCCTGCAACTGCTGCATATCATTATTATAGGGCACTGGTTCTCAACATAGGGATCGGATACCACCCATGGGTCCTTGAGGGGGTTCCAAGGGGTACCCAGCTAAATGACTGATAGTTAGGATTAGAAATCAAATTGAGTCATACAGATCTTTAATGCAAAGAGTGCACAGACGAGTCAATTTGCTACAGTCATTCGTATTGTCAGCATCATTGTAGGGGGCTACAGTATATATGAGTGTCATTTGAAAGGCTACCGTGTGTGGGCAAAGGGTCATGCTGAAGGCCGTTCACTACTGCAACCGGGCCCGTGGGACACATATACACATTGCACATGCCACGCATGTTGACAGCAGGCTATGCAACGTCCCTTCTACGATAATTACCGCGATCGTATTTCTAAGGTCGAGGTAACATATGTTCTGTGGAGCAACGCACAGCACACACTGCGCCTCACTCAGCACAAACACAGATACACCAGGGACCACTAATGCAAATATACCGGATATTATTACTTAGTTCCCATTTACTTACCAGTGAAGAATATGGTTATGATTGACGAGCACAGGCAATGATAACCAGCTAGGAATTTATGGAAGAGTCAGAAAAGGCCTGTGTTGCACTAAACCTAAAAACATATAACATTATTCTGGAGACTAATCAGATAAGTACAGATTTCAGCAATAGAAAAAGGACACACATATATAAGGAAGAACACAAAGAGACAAAGGAATTGCCATGCTAAAAATAGGCAAAATGAGATTAATGTCTCATTACTGTCTCATCCATAGCAGATTAACACAGGTTGAATACTCAAGCCTTTATGATGAACCCATCATCACAAGTCGCTTTATTTTATATTCTTGTCTTTTCTTTTGTCTTTTCCAAGAGATCCAAACCATAGACTCTATTTTCTCACAGGAGCATGTAAGTACATGTGGCTGTGACTGCTTGGGAGGTCAGAGGTGTGAATAAATTGAGTATTCTATGTGATGTGCATTATTAGAAGGACTGCAGAAAACAGGCCTATTGTGTAATAATGACTCAATTATAACAAGGCAATATTGTTATATTCATATTTGGCTCTTGCACATGTCACATTCTGAAAATGCAATGTTCAAGCATTTAGCACAAATACTTGGCAGAGTGAAAATAAGATTTTCAGTTTCAACATTGATTCTGCTAAATGATATTTCCATTACTATTTCAAATAGTTGGTGTGATAATGAGCATCAGGAAACAGGGTCGGTGCTCATCCTTTCCCTTAACCACTAGTCTCTGAAGCCATACACCACTTGCAAAATCTTCAAATGCAACAGAGAGTCTGTAACTTCACCTCGTAAAAAATGATGCACAGTAGAAGTAGAAACTGTCGCCTCTTTGTTTTTTCTGTTCACGAAAATGCATTTTAAAACATCTTTAAGATATCTTTTGGAATTTCCATTTCTGCAAAGCACCAAGCTTTGGTCAATTTGATTTGCAGTAGGACTTACAGTATTTGTGTGACTGCAAAGATGAAAAGGATGCGTGCGTGCGTGCGTGTGTGCGTGCGTATTTTCTATTTTCAGCGCTTCCGATGTACAGACCGTTAAGTGGAAGTTAAAAATAGCGTGATCTACTTAACCACTTACACCCTATATACTTCATTATCCCCGAGGGGTCTATACTTGGCCCCCTCTCTCCTTTTTCCCTCTACACCAATTTCTTCAACGAAAATTCTGTCTACAAGATCGACAATTTTTGCCTAATGTTTCTTTTTTACAAATGTTCGCCTATTATGACATGCCCAGAATAGGGACGCTAGGGTTCATGTGGTTAAAGTTCCAGTTTATATTATATTCTATATTCTATTCATTTTAGCTTTTCCCAATTTAACATTGGAGCTCAAATGAGAGCACATTCTTACTTAAGAGGTCCATTATAGTCTAATCTGTTGTATCTAGTCCATCTATCCATGCTATCCTGATGTCTACAATAGGTGACCTAGGAGTGACGCTATACTGTACAGCGAGAAGTCCAGGAAACACAATCGACTGTGTCCATCAACCTATCAGCTTCCACATCACCTCTGATGACACAAAGATGCTCACATGACTACTAATCCAGGCTCTCACAGCGTCAGGAACAGTGGGTGATGTCAACGCTATCATCAATATTCAGCACATACTGTAACATGCAGATAACGCCCACTCACACCTTTGATATGGTTACGGCCAGTGTTCGATTTCTGAGAGAAAAGCAGAGGGGAAAATCTTTTTGACCATTTAAGTCCTAAATACTTGTGCATTGGTACGATTGAAGTTGCAAAAACAGCCGATCTACAAGTACTACTTAGTAGATCGGCTATTTTCGATGTTTATGCATTTTTAAAGAAAATATTTGGCAAATTTTGACAAATAAAAGATATGTGCCCAAAACAGGGACACGGGGGTTAATGTAGTTAACAATATACAATATATTTTGCGTTAAATTGTTCAATTATACATATCAGACAGTCTACATTAACCAAAAGGAATTGCATGTACTTCATTCAGTCTGATCAGAAGCAGGGATAAAACACATCCCCACCACCCCAAAAGCAGAGGCATGGGTTTACTCAAATAAGGTTAATTTATGAACATAGACCATTCCAATTGTAGCCACTAGAGGGGAAATGGTACAAAAATTCTACAAATGGTCTCCTAAGTGGGCGCTGGCGTCTGGCGGGAAATCTCGCGAACTTCCTACATTTACTGGTAGTTCCCGCGAGAGTGTATTGCTGGGACAGAGAAAGATCGATAACAAAGTAGATTTTCTCCTGATTTGTCACTCTGAAAAAAGCCATCTTAGTATGAAAATCTTGGGAAGATTGTGTGGCTTGTGACAATCGGGTCGATATGACGATATGACGATCGGGTCGATATGACGATATGTGTTCACGGTCACTCTTCCATTGAAATGAATAGACTCACAACCTGCTTCCGGTCTCCTACTTCACACAGATTAGGGAAGTAAACCGGTCTTGGGTTTACTCTCCCTCTCTCTTAGCCTCAGCAAGTGGAACCCTGGTTACAGCTGAGCTGATGCTCCACCCCAAGAATTTGATTACTTAAAAGAGCGATTAGAATTTTAGCTAAAAACATTATTTTATACTTTGGGCTATTCAAAAATAGCAGATCTACAAGCTCATAGCGCAGCACCGAGCTATTTATTATTTTTTAATCGTGAAAATGTGTCCAATTCTTTCAATGTATGTTTTTTTAACATTTAGCATTTTTTTTAACTTTTTCTTCTGGGGATTCTACAAATGTCTTTTAAACAGTTTTTTTTTAAACTTTTTTTCATATTGTAACCCTTTTTTCCCCCGCAGTGCCAATTGCCTATGTAATCCTGGGTGCTATTCTCCCTCTGCCAGCCTAGGGAGAGCCCAGAACTGAGCTCATGTCTCCTTCAATGCATGAGGAGCTAGCAAGCCGCTTCTTATCACCTGACAGGGGGGAGTTTCCCCGGTAGGACGTAGCCCATGGAAGAAACACGTTTTTCCAACCAGTTCCTTTCCCCTCCATCAGGCGCCCCGCCTGACCAGGGGGAGGCAGTATAGAGACCAGGATTACTGCATGTTTTTGTGAGGGTACCTACCCTATGGGACATGGGGAGAACATGCAAGCTCAACACAGAAAGGCCCTTTCGACCCCACCTAGGGTATGGGCACAGGACACGCCCCCAGCGCCCCCGGCGGGAATCGAAGTTTTACTTATGTTGCCATAATATCAGTGGTTCTCAAACTGTTTTCATGTCAAGGACCCCCTTGACATCACCCCCCCCCCCCCCCCCCCATCTCAACATATTTTGTTTCAGGGACCCCAAGAAGCAAAAATTTGAGTTAAAAATGTATATATTCAAAGATTTGCACAAATCTTTAAAAAAAAATCAAAAAATAGCAGATCTACAAGCTCATAGCGCGGCACCGTATATCTGCTATTTTTGAATAGCCAAAGCCATCTAAAATGACACAGTATGCGTTCCAGGATTGAATGGGTCAAAACATGTACATCACAAAATGTAGCAGCAAATAAGGTAGCAAATGAATCAGGACCTCCTGTGCTATGTGTTGCTCCTGCATTGTTGCACGTCTGCTCTGTGCTCTGTTGCTCCGTATCAGCAGACACAGCCACAGCATTAACCCACATGGCTCTATATACCTTGTTGCTGCGGAGACCTGCTCGCTAATAACACTGCACCTGATAGGCTGGCAGGGTGGGAGGGGGACAAGCGGAGGGAGGTATAGCGGCAAGGGGCGGGGTGGGCGGGGGGGGAGTGTGCGTGCACGTGTGCGTGTGTGCACGCGCGTGCGTGCACGTGTTGTTGGGTGGGTGCGGGGGTATTTTAAACTGTCCAGGGAGATTTCTATGCATACTAATCACGTGTAAACATATAGGCAGCGGAGAGGGAAGGGACTCCCTCTCCGTCTGCTGTACTGATGCTCTGCTTACGTATGTCCACTGCTAGTGTACCGTGGCGGTGTGTGTGTGTGTGCGCGCGCGCGCGCGCGCGCGCGCGTGCGTGCGTGTGTGTGTGTGTGTGCAGGGTCCCATAATGACAATTTCAGCGATAAACCGAGAATCCATACATAACAATCGTTAAAGCAGGCATACATTCCTGATACATCCCATGCAGAATTCTGTTTTATTTAATGCCTTATGTGTGTTCTCTGAGAATTTATGACATAGCACAGCGACACATAACCAGAGGCTGCCAGCCTCCTGCATACACGCACACGCACACACACACACACGCACAAGCGCACACACACACACACTCACACCGGCACATGCGCGAACATGCGCCTCACACACACACACAAGGAGGGACACTCACCTTCCGTGGGTGAGGTTTTCAGCCGCGTGCACAGTCCCTCCGTGTCTCCGTAGTCCTCCTCGATCTTGACCACTGCCTCCGAGGCGCGCAGCTCCATGAGCACGCGGAGCTCCATGACCGAGCAGCCGAAGCCGGCCGCATGGTGGTTCCCATCGTTTATTTGGTCTTGGAGTAGAAATCACTATTGGACATGTCCCCCATGGTGTCGACGAAGTGAAGTCAGTCAGATTCAGTGTTCGTTTATTGCTTTAGCGATCAATCAAAAAAAGAAAAAGGAAAAAAAAAAACGCTCGCGCACAAAATCAGAGAGAGATGAGTTCACTCTCATCCACAATTTAAGAAAAACATCCAAAAATAGAGGTGGGGAGGAGACACGAAATATACAGATAAGGTACAGGGAGAAAGAGAGAGAGAGAGAAAAATTCAGAGGGGAATAATAAATCAATGAATGGTCTCCTCCGTTTCAGGAGGAGATCGATCAGCGATCGGCTCGGGGCGAGAGAAAAAAAAAACGGAAGAAAAAAGGAGAGAAAAAAAACGTCAGAGAGGAGAAACAGAAGGAGAGGAGGAATAAGAATAAGAAGAGAAGAAGAGGAGGAGGAGGAGAAGAAGAGGAGAGCCGGAGGAGACGCGAGAGGGGAGCATCCAGGAGAGCGTGGTTGGACGGCCCCGGTGGTCAGGTCCTGAGTAGAGGGGCGGCGAGTCCCGTCGGTCTCAGGCTTCACCACGGCTGCGGTCCAGACCCACTCCACGCCGCGCGGCTTCCCATCGCTGCTGCTGCTTGTTTCTTCACTGTTGCACACGCACACACACACTGCCGGCTGCCTCTCTCTCTCTCTCTCTACATGGTGATCTTCCCCATCACTGCTACAGAGGAGGTAAAGGCAGAGAGACAGGTGGAGAGACAGGTAGGTGTGGGAGAGAGAGAGAGAGAGAGAGAGAGAGAGAGAGAGAGAGAGAGAGAGAGAGAGAGAGAGAGAGAGAGAGAGAGGAATTCAAGGGATAAATTCCAAAAGAGGACAGGAGGAGGAGCAGGAGAGAGCGAATGAGCGAGAGAGAGAGAGAGAGAGAGAGAGAGAGAGAGAGAGAGAGAGAGAGAGAGAGAGAGAGAGAGAGAGAGAGAGAGACGGAAAAGATGAGAAGATGGAAGATCGAGAGAGGGAGGGAGAGAGAGAGAGAGAGAGGATAAATGGTGAGCGGTGCGTTGATCAGGGCAGAGGAGAAATGCAGCGGTACACGCTGAAGGGCAGCCTCTCTCCTGTATGCTGCTGCTGACTGGCTCTACTGTATCTATGTATGTATGTATACTGTATGTATGTATATATATATATATATGCTACTGCTGCTGTCACTAGCCTCCTTCTGAGGACACACTGACCGGCAGGTAGAGAGACAGAGAGACAGAGACACAGAGAGAGAGAGAGAGAGAGAGAGAGAGAGAGAGAGAGAGAGAGAGAGAGAGATGGAGGGAGGGAGGGCAGGGAGGAGAGGATGCTCCTTTCTGCTGCAGAGCGTCGAGGAGTAGTGTGCGCGGGCGGGCAGGCAGGCAGGAGGGAGGCTGGGGCTGCTCTGACGACAGAGAGCGCAACAGCAGAACGTAACACTGCACTGTCATGAAGAGGATGGTGCCACCAAAACCCCCTCTCTGTGTGTGTCTCTCTCTCTCTCTCTCTCTCTCTCTCTCTCTCATACACAGCTGAAATGGATGCAGCATGTGTAGCCTATAAGCATGTTAATTTTACGACTGTTGAACAACAAGCAGCTACCGTAATTCTGTTTTTATGTAACATAAGACAGGACTGCTTAGGAGGGTTTCTCCTCTTATCTTCTTTTCTCTACATCAGTGGTTCTCAAAGCTTTTCATATCAAGGACACCTAATTTATTATGCATTTGACCACATAGACCCCCATCTGAAAATATTATGTGCCTGGGACCCCCGTACAAGATTTGTGTTGTGATTAAACAAATATTCTAAAATATTCAAAATTGAGCTTGTAGATTGGCTTTTTTCAAATAGTCAATAGGGTTAAAGTGATTTAACTGATTTTGATGCTGTATTAACTAATTTTGCCCCTTCAAGGACCCCCAGCCGGGGTTCCCCAGACCCCACTTTGAGGACCACTGCTCTACATCACCAATAAGGGGCTCTGCAGAGCGCTTATCTGCGGCAGGCCGGGTGGCCTACACAGGGCTTTGTAAAATAGGCCCCTCCCACTAACTTTGGAAACCAATTGTAGCCAATTGGTCAAATCTGTATGATACATGTTCATCACATGATTCCAGAGTTATAGTTGAGTAGTTGAGTAGTAATTGGCGGAGAATCTAGTTAGGTTTAAATGGGCATTTCCTAAATGGGAAGTTGCGTCATGATCCAAGGAATCATAGGGAAATTTATTTTTGATTGTATGACTTATGGTTCAAGACTTTTACAGCAAAAGGCAAAGAGCTGGCTGGTGAGGCCGATTTGAACAAGTTGGGGTGGAGCATATCTTCCTTGGCTTACTGGCATGCACAAACAGCTTGATGCTGATCGGTCCAACGTTTTGCAAGTTTACCTGCACGCACACAGACAGACACATGCACACACAGGCAAAAACATCATCTTCATCCCTGCCGTTCCCCGGCCTTCGGCCTGGTGGAGACAATAAATGTTGCTGCTCCTCTGCCAGCAGAGCCCTGCAAACTGTCAAATGGAGGCAAACAAATTCTCACTCAGAGAATAGATGAGTGTTTGTTTGTGTGTGTGTGTGTGTGTGCGTGTGCGTGTGCGTGTGCGTGTGCGTGTGCGTGTGCGTGTGTGTGTGTGTGTGTGTGTGTGAGAGAACGGCTAATCAAGTGACCGACCGAAGAGAGAAACTGCATTACACAGGTAATTCTCCCAATAATACAGTGCCAGCTGTAGCTGTCTGGCAGACAGACACCTCCACGGTACCAGCATTTACTCTGCTCCAAAGTGGAAAATCTTTTCAGACTTCAGAAGTGAAGAAGTTTTGTGATTTTTTAAAAACTTTCCTGAATACACTTCCCTTGAGATACAGGCCTGGGGTGATAATTACAACAAACAACATACAAACAAGGCTCTACTAACTTCAAAATACAAAGCTTGTGTTTAGCTGTGTAACATAGAATTAGTCACTCTATCAAGAGCGGTGTTAATCAATTTAAGTATGGAAACAATTTTCTCTAATCCCACATCTTTGTGTTAGGTGACAAGGCAGACCTTGTAGTTAAATTTAGCTTCCAGATTTGGCCTTCAGAAGTGAAATGGGAGTGATGCAAGTTCACATCTTATTAGCATACAATCAATAGATATACAGATAAGTATCTCTCATACAGTAGGGTTGGTTTCCAGCAGAAGTTCAAGGACTTTAATCTTCTTTTTTTTTGGGCTTGAGGGCGCTTCCATTATGGTAGCAATTATTTGCACCAAACATTATTCAAAATAGGTTCTCATGAAGAAAGTTCAAGAATCCCTTGGCAATTCAACCACATATAACACATGATGATGTGTTGTATATGATACTACTCAACAGATACACATGTTTTATTACAACTACTGTGAGTTTCAAGAGGAGCACATGTTACCCACTAGATACCGACAGTTTATACACTATATACATGTATAACCAGTGACTTGAGTGCTAAATCCTGTACATGTACGGTATATAGTGGTAACACTATATGGTATAAGTATATACTGTACCACTCTATATACTGTACTTAGTTGACCCCCAGGGGTCTGGTCCCCTCCTTTTTCTCCTCAACACCAAATCTCTTTGCCAAAAATAACTGATGTACTGTTGTAGAACTCGTGTTTGCCTATTGTGACATGCCCAGAATAGGAAAACCACCAGTGTCCTGTAGGAACCCTCACAAAGTGTCCAAAGATGTACTGAGCCAGGAAATAGAGAGTGTTTTAACCAGGTCAACCAGGTTAACTTTAATAACAGGGCCAGGAAACATGGGTACACATAGAAGAAATGATGGGTATATGTACAAGGATCACACTGAACATTTCGGCTGCGCGATCGTCTCTGTTCACCACCTGACTGTAAACAAACCCTGTCTGTTGCATTCCTCAGTCTGGACACTTTGTTACTTAACCAGTGACTTGAAGTGCTAAAGTGCTTTTCAGCTTGTATTATGACTCCATGTTGCCTACCAGAGAGTTCATCATTTTGTTTCTCACCGTATATAGGCCTATATTTTCATTATATTATTATTTATTCTCTTACTTAAAATATTAAATTATTACGTTTATTTAAAAAATTGCAGAACAATTCACAACAACATTTCACTGATTGTACTTATGTATAAGTTAGTGACAAATAAAACCTTCTTGATTCTTGATAAGTGGGTTACATTCGTCTACTGTATCTGTCCATCCAGTCACACCTACATCTGTGTCAAATCGTTCGTCTGTTCATTCACTCATCTGTTCATTCACTAATGGTGGTTATTAGCCTACATTCTGGTTCATCAACTCACCAGACCAGTCCGCTCATCATTATGCCCACTCTGCCCATAATGCACACAGGAGAAATGCATTCAAGTCATTTTCTTTTAACCCATTAAGACCTGAAGCAGATTCTAAAAATGTTTTCTAAATCCAAACAGTTTTTTGAAAAAATAAATAAAAAACTAGTCCATACCCGGTCGACGCATCCGTGGGGGGATATGCGCACATGATCTGGCAACCCGTAACCATGGTGACTACATAAAAACGTGAATAAACAGCTGAGATTTGGTGAAATTGAAAAACAGAATGTGGATTAAACATGTTTTGGTTTCTTTTATGTTTTTAGCCGCAGTAACGGCGGGTTCTGAGGATGTCGTTCAGCACTTTGGTCCCAAAACATTATCTCAATAAGCACTGTCTGGATCACCATTACACCTGCTAATGATTATCACGTGGCCTTTCCTCAAGTACCTCCCATAGGCCAAAATATACTGTACGATGTCACATAAGAAATCTCAAAATTAAATTGGTATATTGCCATGAAACTTCCCAAGCACATTCATGCTCCCCAGAGGATGAATCCTAACCAATTGAATGACCCCATGACCTCTCCTCTAGGGTCACTCTTAGGCCAAAATGTCAACTTAGCACAGAAGATATATCTAAAAATGGTGCCATGAAACTGCCCATCATGTTGCCCTTGATATTATTAACCACTAAACCCTATACTTCACCGTACGTCAAATAGCAAAAATAGCTGATCTACAAGCTACCAAGTGTTTAGATATGCTTCTATTTTCACTGAATGCTCTTCTATTTTTACAGAATGTTCTTATTTTCGCCGAACGTGCCCAGAATAGGGTCACTATAGGGTTCACGTGGTAACCTCAACTAAAAGTAAAAACTATTTCACATGAAAATATTGGGGGTACTTTGGCCATTCATTGTCGCCATATCATGTTGGATGCTGCAGCGCTGGGGATGGGACGATATGAAAATCACATGTCATGGTTATTGTGGACAAAATAATTGCAATTAACAATATTAACGCGATAATAATAATTGCTTAAAACTGTTACAATGCCCCTTTTGTCAACCACTTGCACCCCAGCATCCATATTTTGGGGGGAACATTAGCCAACTAGAAAAAGTGCTCCTCGGAGCACAGGTCTCCGCCAGGTCAGGTACGTTATTCTGGCCTCCTGGTGGCGCTATAATAGGCCAATGTGAAAAGGGTGCCATTTATTCTTAGGTCTTTCACGGCAATCAGACTGCATTCATGATTTGAGGCATTTTGTTCCAAAAATGTGTTTTGCTAAATTAGACCTGCTAGTGGCGCTATAACAGGCCAATGTGAAAAGGGTGGCATTTCTTCCTCGGCCTAGTGGGAATGTGTGTGTGAAATTTCACGGAAATCGCAAGCTGCATGCATAGTTTGAGGCATTTTGTTCAAAACGGACCAATCCTGCAAACTTTGGAAGCCAACCATAGGCAATCAGGATGGAATATGGGAAATCGGACAGATAAGTGTTGATCACATGACTATAGAGATACTGTGTACCGATTTGCATGATATTTGGATAAAATCTGTAGGAGTAATGTAAAAAAATGTGTTTTGCACAAATCGGCCTCCTGGTGGCGCTATAGCAGGCCCATGTGAAAAAATTGGGGCAGAGGTTCTGAATTGGCATCCAGGGAGTGTGCGTGCACAGTTTCGGAGCGAACGGACCAACGGTGCCGGAGATTAGCTGGTAACACACAGACAGGACACACACACACACGGACACACGGACGGAAGGACGGACGGAGGGTAAAACATACTCTCTCGCCATGCCTTTCGGCCTGGCGGAGACAAAAATACCAGATCTACAAGCTCGTAGATCTGGTATTTTTGGCAAAGAGCCGCCCAAGTACAGAGACAACCCAGGTCCAATGTATGACGGACAATTTCACGATAAATTTCAATTTCTGCGATATGATTATTGTGAGCGTTTTTTAATCGGGATAAACAATACTAATGATTATCGTCCCATCCCTATGCAGTACCCTCTCCATATTACATATTACGGCCATTATCTGAGTCTGTGATAACACGTTGGCCATGTTATGTGATCTGATGGTGGCGCTGTTGCACACTGGTGACACGCAGCTGCATATCATTAAATAACAATAATAAATCATGTACAGGAGAGGGTGATTGAGGCACGGCGTTGTTTGTGGGAGGGAAAGGAAAGGAAAGGAAAGGAAAGGAAAGGAAAGGAAAGGAAAAGAAAGGAAAGGAAAGGAAAGGAAAGGGGGTATCGATGGAAGATGAGGAAGCCAAATGGAGGGGGGAGAGAAACTAAACGATAACAGGGTGAGAGAGAGGGCGAGAGAGGGGGATGGGACGCAATGTTGATGCCTGAGCAGAGCCACATCAAAGAAAATGATCCACCGCTTTCAAGAATGCACACACACACACACGCGTGCACACGTGCACACACGCACGCACGCACACACACACGCACGCACGCACACGCACACACACACACACACACACAATGGAATTCTTGGAACAGAATCTTTGGACAATGAAGGCAGCAGCGTACAGAGCTATTGTTAGCGTCTGCTATACATTCACAGATGAAACGTTGATGACTGTGTAGCGGGCGTCAAATTGCTCTTCTTCCCTGGTAAATTCATTTGAACATCAAAGAGTGGGTAACTTCACTCGCCTCAAGTGTGGTGGATTGTGTGTGGTGGTTCAAAATTAGTTCATCTTCCTGCCAGCATGCATCATGTCTGCCTCTGTCTTGCTTACCTGTCGTGCCCTAGATAGGTAATTGAGTTTTCTCCAGCATGTGCATATTTATGTATTTATGTAAACATTGACCCAAAAGAACCAGTAAGGGTCCATTTCCACACTACTTCTATCTATAAATTGACAAAACGACGGTCTGCCTGTGTGCGTGTGTGACTGTCCAGGGATAACTTGGGCACCGTCCGACCAAGTGACGGCCCGGGGGTGTGCAGTGGCAAGTGGGAATTAGACCGGACCAATGGTTTCATAGAACCTTTGCGTGGGGTATGTGCTGCTTCGTCATTATAAGTGGTAGTGTCTACAACGGAACTCCGTCCATTTGTGTATACTTGTGTACAGTGCGTCGTCAACACAACGTCAGTAGTTTCTGACAACATCGAGGACCCGGCATCTCCAAATTTAGTCGATTGGTTGTATGGTAGTGGCTACTGCAATGGGTACAACGAGTATTGACAACATGTACAACAAGTACAAGGGTTAGGGTTAGCTAAAGCGGGTGGGGCATGCATTCCCAGCTTGCATCGTTCCAACTTGCATCGTTCCCGACTTGTGTGGTCCCTTTGTTTTTGCTAAAATATGGGAATCACTGTCATAGATGACTGACCTCTGGCCTCAACGGATACCTCACTAGTTATTCTTATGGGAACATTCAAGTAAGCAACCACTTTCAATCTGGCATCCCATTCCCTATATTTCAAGAAAATATTTTTTTTCCCCAAAGTTTTCAAATACAGCGGAAATCTTACAATGCGTCGCAAATCTTGAAGACTTGTGATGCTACCCATAAAACACGGAAACATTGAGGCCTAGTAGAGGTCTATTTTATTCCTTAACCATAAGAACCCTATACTATACCGGAGCCCCCAGAGCTCTATACTAGGCCTCCTCCTTTTTGTTTGTTGTGGTGCGTTGTGAGCTTGTAGATCTGCCATTTTCACTAAACTATGGCCCCAGAATAGGAACGCTAGGGTTCATGTGGTTACATAGCATTGAAGGACCATTTAGAAGTTCATGTATTGATTTCATAATGGAAATCGTCAGACCATGGACAACCTCAAAGTAGGCTGAAAATATCTGGAGTGTTAGTCACTACTTTAGTCGACTTAACTCGATATCAGACTGGCTGGCTGACAGACAGCTAGCCGCGTGGCCTCCTTTCTGTGTCAGCCAGTCAGTTTTTCTAATCACCTGTCTGTTCTTTGTACTTGTTAGTCTAATTGTCTCCCATTATGACATCTGCCACTTTGCCTTTTCTGTCTCTGCCTGTCTCTCTGTTCTGTCCTGTGACTGATGAAGAAGCAGTGTTGCAGAATAATTACTGCTCTCTACTCGGCCTGGCAAGAAGTGGGTGGTCCACAGATTCCAACTGTGTGCATTCTCTCTCTATTTCTGTATTTCACCACCCCTCTCTCTCTCTCTCTGTCTGTCTATATATCACTCTGTTTTCCTCGCTCGCCTTTAAAATGTCCTTGAGCATTCTCTCACACAGAGCTGTGAGCTAACCGCAGCATAACCACCACTGACAAACAGCTCCCTCTGCCTGTAGTGAAGAGTAGTGCAGCATACATCACTGCCTACAGAGCTGCTCTGCAAACCTTAAATCTTTAAAAATAAATGTGTTTATTTATCAAAAAGAAAAGTGGTAGCTTTTGTTTTGTCGTGCAGCAATGGGTTGCTGTATGTTGGGGTTAACTGACTTTGTAATTTCACTCAAAATTGTAACAAAGACGATGGTTATTTAATATACTGTATACAATACTATACAATATTTGGACTCAATGATTGTATCTGAACCGCCATATCATCAACCATAATATCATAAAACTGCTATATGGTCATGCGATCCAATATCCAAAACTCTGGGGCCATGTCAATTCAATAGTCTAATGCGACACAGTGAAACTAAATAAATCATTATTCGCATGATTGAAATATCCTTAAATAACTAAGAAACAGAGTTGGTGGCGTGATGCCCAGGGAATCCCCCTGCATGCACATGCACGTGCGCACACGTCAGACTGCAGCACACGTGCTCATACTAGTGGAAAGTAGGTGCACAGATGTGCATCTATCTATACTGTACAAACAGCCACATTATATGGAAGCACAAAATACACACGGACACATACGTGTGCACACACACACACACACACACACACACACACACACACACACACACACACACACACACACACACGCACACACGCACACACGCACACACGCACACACGCACACACACACAAGCCGACACTGATTTATGGTCAATCTTATGGTGGTGTTGCGTACCGAAAACAGCCGATCTATAAGCTCTCAACGCATTGCGGACGGGACGCGTTGCGGGCTTATAGATTGCCTATTTTCAGAGGTGAATTCTTACGTAACAACGCAGGCTGAGAGCCTCCTTCCTTTCAGCCACCATCAGTGCATTCTAATTGGGTTGAAAGCAGCTGTCATGCCAGCTAAATCCAAGAGGCCTGTGTATGACAAAGGAAAAGACTATTAAAAACCAACGAGGGAGGACGGAGAGAGAAGCATGATGGCTCCAAGTCATATCAATGAAGAGGGTACAGGGGAAAGACAAATAAAGAGAGAGAGAGAGAGAGAGAGAGAGAGAGAGAGAGAGAGAGTGAGAGAGAGAGAGAGAGAGAGAGAGAGAGAGTGGGGGATGTGTGACGCATGTATGTGTTGGAGTGTCCATACTATAGCTTTTGTTGCCTTAGATAGTTGGTTGGCTTTACAACAGAGTAGGCAGTGCATGCAATGTGGGAGATGGCTGCTGGGCTGGAGACCAGAGGACATGGCACAGAGTGATATAAGCTTTTGTTCCAGACAGAGGAGCCTTAATGGAGCCCGTCGTTCCGTGCCAACATCTGTGAAAGGGCCCCTCGTCCAGAGGACAGGCACCCTGCCCCAATGACACGTCGAGATGGACGACCTTACTCGACTCGCCCTCTCTCCTCCCCAATCTCCCGCTGCCTTTGATCCTGTTGCTCTCTTACCTTGGCTGTCACCCCGTCCCGCTGGCCTGTCTCTCTGCTTTCCGCTTACCTTTCTGCCCGCCCGCCCGCCTGCCTCGTGCCCCGCGCCCCGCTGTCACTCGTTCTGCTGATTTCACAGTTGCTTTCATTTGATACGCTGTGTTCTGGGCTTTATATGAGTAACCCAATGCGATTATTAAGCACAGGCACACATTTTGAGTTCATGGAGGAGGACAATATGGCCTGGTGCAAAGATAGGGCTTAACCACTTAAGCCCTAGCCTACGTTATCCCCTAAAATAAAAGGAAATGAAATAAAATACATTTAAAATAATATTCTTGAGACAAAATACATTTTCTCATAGCATGACATAATTGATTGTAACAACTGAATGTGTTATGCTGAGTCATGATGAGTCATGAATTATCACTAGTGGTGATAATTATAAACAAGCTTGTCTACATATACAAAATGCCAAGACAAATTATCCATCAAGTATTGTACATACAGTACAACGGCCCAGGGCACTGTATTAATAGTGCCCACTGCTCCAAACAGCTAGGATGGGTTAAATGCAGAGGGTACATTTCATGTGGGCGTGAAATGTACAGTGACAGATACCCCGACAACCACTACAGTATATATTACTACTGCTGATGCAATAGTGTGTCAACAGGCAGTAGTGTTGGTCTCTAAATAAGGAGCAGTTTGTCTGCCATAGGGATTCTACACTCAATGATGTCTCAACCTGCCCTAAAGCCCCTAAGACAATCACATCCAGCTGTCAATCACTTGACTGTGGTAAGAAGAGGAAATCACAGGAATAGACAGGACAATGGACGGGACTGTTACTCTGAACAATCCCTGGTGGTAAGCCATCTGAAAACATTGGTTTGTTCACTTTATACTGGTATCTGTCTCTTTTTAACCATTTTCATCCTGGTGTTATCTACCAAATAGATGCAGCGTGGTGTGAGCTTTACATTAATGTTATATTTTCATTACAATCGTAGTGTTTAACCAATCATTTTGTGGGCCCACTTCATCACAGCCCACATGTTGGGAATTGCTGCTGTATATTACACAAATAGACATGATATTCTCATTTGACCTGGAGTTAGCCAATCAAATTTCTGCTGATAGCTTACGTCATCAAGGATGAGCTCATGTGCTTCTTCTGGGGACACGTCCCGTAGAAGCTGCCCTTATTGCAGGCAAGGAGCGGTGACGTCATTCTCCTGACCGGGACTAATGCCTGTTAATCCATTAAGACCGGAAACGCAAAGATTTGAGTTACAAATGTTCGCTTTAAAAATAAATACATTCAAAGATTTGCACACTTTTTCAAGATTTTTCAAAAATAGCAGATCTACAAGCTTGCAGCACTCGGTTAAGTGCAACATCTCTCAATGGGTCTGGTCTTTAAGATACTCAGGGATCAGTGCTCAGATATCTGTCAAACTACTTCTCTAGAGTGAGTGATGCCCATGGGCATAGCACACCTCTGACCCCCGCCCCCACCCCTCCTTTCTCTGTAAATATACAATTTATATGATTCTACTGAGGTGTATTCCAATATGTTTTGTACTGTATTGTATTGCATGTATTATTATGTATTACTGATGAATTGAGTACAATGGACCACAATGGAAACAAGCTCTGTACTACCTGTACTGTTAACAATGGTGTTAATAAAGTATAAACAATCACAAAAGTGCCATGGCTATACAACAAAATCTTTACCCTCAAGGGTCGAATTAAAAACTTTCAGAGTTAAATTAATGCTCAGGAACACATCCTCATGGGACCGTGTTTGAAATTAAAGGTGCAGTAGGTGATTTATTTATTAAATTAGTGTAAAATGGGTGTTAAATAGCTCTATATTCTGACATGAATCAGTGTGTGAGTATTTGTTCACTAACAGTGGTCTCACTGTCTCTCCAGCTCTCGCATTTTCTGCTCTTCAGTAAGCAGTAAATGCATTCAGACAGTTTCGGGGTACCAATTTTATCCAATCAGGAAATAGATCTCATGGATACATTGTAAATGAAATTGGAAGTGATGACACAAAGACGTGAGCAGGCAAAATTGGTACTGGGAGTCTGGGACACTATAAAATTGATGCTGATAAATGGGTACTCTCTTGTTTTTACCTCACCCAACCTTGCGTCTGTGATTCTGCCATCACAACAAGGAGAATAATGCATACTAAACAGCAGAGGGCAAAGGCAGCCCTTTGGTCTCTAGCTTACAGCTGACATCTCTCCTGCCTTTAGCGCAACGCAGCAATGGTGCAATATCATAACCGTACCCACTTGAACCGCGTTGGACCTCACACCCAACTGGTCTCTTCTCATCACTGTCACCAAGAAACTCAGTACCTCCAGAGGAAAATGCATGAGTGCGTGTAGCACATCACAGGGCTCTCGCTATGTACACGCTGTGACATTCACCGCACTCGACATGTATGATGAACAACAGCTACATACAATACCAGCAACACCATGACCTGAATCTGTTGCGCTCGGATGATAGACAGGCATCCTGACCCGGAAAGGCCCTTTAACCACATGAACCCCACGCTGGGCAAGACCTAGTCAGTTGAATGTCTAAAGGGAAGTACCGGAATTTGGCGGAAGTACCGCCCCAGGGAAATGAGGTTGACGCTTTAAAAATCTGTTTACATTGAAACAAGTTTCCGCGAATGAAACGAGTGTTGTGATTGGTTGAAAAAGATTATTTCCGGGGGAACTACGTACGACAGAAGTCCCGCCCCTATAGACACTCTCTGCTTTAGGTCGTGACCAGGTTTTTCTCTTCGCAGATGAGTAAGGCTGGGAACGAGGCTACATGAACCCTAATACCACTAGTAGCACTCGGTGCTGTGCTATGAGCTTGTATATCTGATACTTTTTAATAGCCAAAGTATAAAATATGGTTAAATATTTTAACCATATTATTATTAAATATTTTATGGTTAAATATTTTTTTTTAAATTAACCATATTTTTATGGTTAACACATCGGGTGCCAAACACGGTCTGAACCGTGTGTTTACATAGTGGCGGTTCCGAAGCTTCGGTGCCGAACACGGTCTGAACCGTGATTTCAGTCTTTTTGTTTTTTTCGTTTTTCTCCGCGCGGGCGGGGCTAGAGCAGCTCTGGGAGCACCCATTGTAATCCTGCGAAGGAAGTGCCAGATCGCTCACCGGAAACACATTTTTTTCCCACATCCGCTTCCTGTCTATTTCCTACTTTGAAACGCCTATATCTCCGAATCTGTTTCCTGTGGGGAAAACCGGTCGTGCGCGATGCGCGATCCCTCCCCCGTTGTAACCCGCGAGGGGAATGTTATGGTTCCAGGCAGTAGCCAGGCTCATGGCAGAACATGAATCTATGCTTTTTTTTGCGTGGATTTGCTTGTAACGCACGCGGAAACTTTAAACAGCAAAGCGCAGTCAATGGGGAGAATGCTGGCACCCACGGTAAGTTGTTATGAAAAAATGCTGGCACCCGATGTGTTAAAAATGGTTATATATAGAGCACCGAAGTCTGACAGTGACGTCAGGACTTCGGTGCTCTATATATATATGGTTAAAATATGGTTTAAAATATGGTTAAAAATATTAACCCCCCCACCCCAAGGACCCCTGGGGGTCCCCGGACCCGACTTTGAGAACCAATGCCTTATACCGTTCCAATTCTGGGCATGTCATCATAATAGGCAAACATTCGGCGAAAATAGGTGAACATTCACCCGAATATAGCAGATCATTTCTGTAGTGCCACTGCTATTGTACCCTACTGGCTCACCAGTGAGGAGCTATACTAGCCCCCACTGGGAGGACGTAGTGCCTCCGTCCTACACCTCCCATTCACTGATAGGCGGCGCCCCAGCCTGTAAGAGTCACTGGAGCAGCAACAAAGATTTCCCTCCCTGCCAGCTTCCTTCCCCCGAACATGGCTAATTGTTAGCCTAGCTGGAATCCAGACTGGTTCACTCTGTTAAGCTGACTTTTTTCAGCTAGCTAATTGTGTTAATATACAGACTCTTTGCACAGTTTTTATGTATTCTATCACACACACGTGGCAATCGTTAAATGATTGTATCCCAAAAAACTGGAGAACAGGGAAAACTTCTTTGTCCTCTGTTCAGGGTTGACTGCAGGTGCTGCGGTCCCAAAAACGCAAAGGAAAACTGGCAGAAAAAGACTTGCATGCTGCACAAAATATTAAGGAAAATTCCATAATCTCCAAATAGGCTTCTCCATCATAATGATTACTCAGTGGTTAACTACTGTAGAAAGATTACACATACTGCCACTTTCTGTTTGGCTCTTCCTACACTGAGACACTCATAGGAACAGAGCCAGATGCATTAACTGCAAGCATTTTTTTTTTCCTCCCCAAACTAATTTGACATCATCTGCTCTTGGTGGTCTGTTTGAGGTGTCGTAGTGTTGTTGTCTATGACAAAACAAGTATGTTAAGTTTCTTTCTAAAAATGTAGTGGAATCAAAAGTACAATATTTCTATTTAAAATGTAGTGGAGTGAAAGTCATCAATTTCCAAAAAAAGAATACTATATACACTACTATACTGTATCTCTGCTGTCCAGCGCGAACCTGCTAACTCCAAAACGCTCATTGTTCAGGAAACGAAAAAACAAAATATACGTTTTTCAGGAATGAAGAAAACCTTATATTTTCAAAACAAAGCAATACTGCCTCATAAAAGTTGGTATAGTGACTTTATATATTGTCAGATACTTGCATGTGTCATTATATTATCAACACTTTAACCAAATCGCAGGTAAATCAACACTTTACCCAGCACAAGTGGAGTTAGTAGTGCTTCATGACACTTATTATATAGCCCTACAATAATAAACAGGACTTTAAATATTACAATAACTTCTGCAAAGAGGTAGTAGAACTAGCGCGGCAGAAATGCTATGAACGTCTTTCTTCTTGTCACATTGCTCTCCTCATTAAACACTTCATAGATTTTAGAAATATAATTACTTGTTTTCATAACATTAGCGCCAGTGCTAAGTTTGATAAACAGGTACACTGCATAGTTTTAACAGACTACGGGGAGCTTGTTTACGTGTTCCTCCTCCTCGTTCACTGCGCAGCGCGCTCTACTCATGCTGTGAAAAGGCAGCACAGGAGAGGAGAGGGGGGAGTTGTTTGTTTTTGACGGACAGTTTGAGGATCCAATGGAGATGGGAGTTTTCGTCAGAGGCGCTTTTTAATACTTTTCATTGGTTCAAATGTTTTGATTTTTTTACACAGACGTAAAGGGTGTTCAATAGCGTTGATTTATGAAAAAAAAAAAAAAAGATGAAAATGGAGTTAGCTGGTTCGTCCTGGACACCGACGATATACTACTGTATATACAGTATAATATAGAAACATATACTTAAGTACAGTACCCAAGTAAATGTACTTATACTGTCCACCACTGCCTAACTACAACCCATCTTGCCACGGAACCGTGGGTGCTCTACCCCTCTCTGGTCCTGAAAATACCAAGAGTATACATCCCACACCATTGATTGTGATACGTGCCGGAGCGCCAGTTTTCCCCCAGCACTATAGACTGCAGAGATAGTTGAAAATCACTGATGTACAGTACGATTGGAGTACATGCATTTGAATTCAGACCTGTCATATTTTTCTTCATTCACATACTTGTGTCCATGAGCAGCATCAATGGAGTTATTGGGGGGCTAAGTGCCTTGCTTGAGGACACATCAATGGTAGCTCTTGAGAGAGGTGAGAGTCTACACACTCACAACACAAATCTTGTCCCTGACACAATTTTCTTTCAGATAGGGGTCCGTGGCCTAATACATATACTGTATAGTTCATTTGGGGGTCCTTGACGGGCTATTCAACTAATGTGCTACACTGTTCTTAACCACTTAAATACTATTTCAGTGGTTCTCAAAGTGAGGTCCAGGGACCCTCAGGGTTTCTTGAGGGGGTTAAAAATTAGAGTTATGGGGATCCTTGAAATTAAAACATTTGAGAACCACTGCACTATATACTTCATTGACCGGGGCCTTCCAGGGATCTATATTTCGTCCCCTCCTTTTGTTGATTGTCCTGCGGGGGAGTGTATGTTTATGGGTATGTAGGTATACAGTATATGATTTGTTTTGTATTATTGCTGTCTTGTGTTTGTGTAGGGGGAAAAAAACTTAAATACCTAATAAAACATATTTTATCACAAAAAGGAGACAATACAGACTTGGCTCCACTGTCTGGTACTTTTGCCACTGATATGATGTTGTTGAGTTGGTCTGAATGACATTTGAGAAGCAAGGTTACAGTAGGTTATGTAAGAGCTAGTGAACATGGAGACAATCACTTGTGGACTGTTCTTCCTTTTTAAAGGTCACTGCGAGAGAAACACAGACTCACGGGAAGTAGCCGCACACAGGTGCACACAAATGCACCCCAGCATGCGTACGCACGCACGCACGTGCACACACGCACACACACACACACAGTATATATAGCGTGTATATTTATACTGACTGTACTAGAGTTCGGGCCGCTATACGGCCCTCACACCTATGTCGCACCACGATCCGACCAATATTCTGAGTCATAGTGTCAGGCGCTTTGTCAGAGTACCTGTTGTTGTACCCGTCTGTCTGTGTCCGTTTTGTCCCATATCATTATGGAGATCTCTGTATCACTGCAGTCCCTCGAGTCCTTGCCGATGCCCTCACATCTACGTCTCACCACCAATCCGACCGATATGCCAATATATGGAGATTTCTGTATCTGTCAGTCCATGTCCCTTTCAGCATATGCCCATATATGTGCATGCCCCATTTTGTGCGCATATACTGTATGGAGATTGTTCTAGAGCTCCATGGAGCTGGCTGATTTGTTTGCGCCTGATATTTGGGTGTTTTTGGGAACTCCTTATATGGTTATGGCTGAGTCATAGTGACATGAGTGTGATGACGTGCACTGTATATGGAGCTGACTGATTTGTTTGCGCCAGATGCCATGACGACACATTGAGGTTAAACACACTCCATTTTTGGCCTAGCTGCAATGGGAACTCCTTATATGGTTATGACTGAGTCATAGTGACATAAGCGGGATGACGTGGTCCATCCGCCCACCTGTCCATCTGCCCACCCCCCCATTAGCCAATTTTAATATAGGATACACTGTACATAAATACACAGTCTCAAGCATAAGCAAATACACGCACCTGACTTGATGGGGAAATCGTATGAGAAAATGACTGTATGAACTGTAAAACAATGAATTGAAATGAAAATTTAAGTACTTCCTTGTTGTTCTAAATGTCAGATGCAATCTGCGCTTTTCAGCCACACAACAAACAGCCTGCTGTTTTAAAACACTAATGGAATTTGACCCCATCTGCTTCCATTTGTTTTGCTTTCGGCCAGTATTAGTAACCTCACATGACCCATTGGTTGCTAGACCTGGTAAGCCCTTTTTCATTGAAAAACGGTTTAGGATGCTGTTGCTTTTTCACCATGTCAATCCGCTTAATCTGTGTCTGGAAACCGTGGGATCAAAAACCATGATACAGCTCCTTACTGTTGTTGCTCTATGGAGTTCAGTTAGCATGGCATGCATGGCTCTCAAACCTTATAATTTCAAAGACCCCCATAATAACTCTCAAGAGTTACAGACCTGTAAGGGTCCATTTGGAACACCCTAAAGGGACCCTGAGGGTCCCTGGACCTCACTTTTAGAGAAACAGACCTAGCTACAATTATATTAGCAATGTGTTCTTTGAATTGTGTGGTCAAGTAATGGGCAAAAAAAGTATAGACTAGACTAGACCAGTGATTGTCAACCCTTTTCATTTCAAGGACCCACATTTTGCATTAGGCTATGGACACCAATTTGATTCTATTTTTCAATCTCTAGGACCCTAATCTACACTGTAAAATCCTCTGTGCTAATTTAGCACCCGGTTCCATTTTGTACAATCTCAGAGTTACAGACCTGTAAGGGTCCATTTGGTTCCTTTCATCATTTAGATGGGGACACCCTGGAACACCCTCAAGGACCCCTGGAGGTCTTCAGACCCCACGATGAGAAGCAGTGGAATAGAATAGAATAGAATAGAATAGCTGTCAAATACAACACCCAGATTTCAGCAATGTTGAATAATATTTGGGGATAATGGGCCCAGTTGATTGGTTTCCTTTGCATTTAATAATAATAATAATAAACTTTATTTATACAGCACCTTTCATGACATGAAATGCAGCTCAAAGTGCTTTACAGAGCAAGAATACAATTACAGTTACAACTAATTTAACAATAATTTTTAGGGTCAAGTTAAAAGAGGTAACACCTGTGTTACACAAAACACAACCTTGACTTTGAACCTTGAATGTCTCTTGCAATATCTGATTTATTTATGTTTTATTGTATAGGGGGGTGTTCTTTTTGTAATGTATTGCGTTTTATGTTGTATGTTTTTAATGGACCCCTTGGTGGTCTACACAAATAAAGTTGATTGATTGATTGATTGATTGATTGATTGAGATTGACCGTAAGGTGTGAATCAATCACCGTTTGTCATGTCATACAGTACATATGCCATGTATGCCATGACAGTTTTCGCTGCTATAAATCCATGTTGTAGAGCTACATTTAAGCTGAGCCATCTTGCCTCCAGCTACGTCGTATAATGCCGCACGCTAAAAATAGCCTATCTCCAAGCTGTAGATTGGCTATTTTCAGCATCGTGTCATGAAGTATAAATCGGGCAATGAGTTTAAGATGTACGATAGATGCCTTTCCAGTTTTCAAAGATGGTTTACAAAAGAAGCTGTATCAAAGCTGCACTAGGCCTAAGGACTAAGATGGATGGTAGAAATTCTCAGTACCATATTTAAAATGAATAACGTCTTCCCAGGAGGAAAGAGACACTATCAACAAGAGCTCTTGTGAGCCAAGCCGCCTGACTTTGTTGTTTTATCCCTCTTGTCTCCGTATCTGTCTGTATCTTTCACTCCCTTGTCTGTTTGTCTGTCTATCTGCCTGTGCATCCCTACTTTGTCTAAAGTAGGGATGCACAGATGTATCGGCCGTACGTCGGTATGGGCTGATACCCATCTTGTTGAATGCCATCGGTTATCGGCAAATAAGATTTACTGTAGTTAGTGGCCAATGGTTGCATTTATACAGTTGAATTTGTGCTCATTCATAGGGTGATGAAAGGCTGGAAGACTAAAACAGTTATATTTTTTTAATAATGAAGATATACATGTATTTGTTTCCCAGGCACAAAAAGCGGAATTAATTACAACAAACATTGGATATAAGCCAAATAGTTATATAGAATTTCCCAAATCGGTGCGCGCCCAAGTCTAAAGATCTGCTTGTGTGTCTGTCTCTCTCAACTGTACATGCACCTGCTTACAGCCACCTCGTCTGAATGGCAGGCCTCCAGTATCTATACATTGCCAGTAACACCACCCTGCCAGCTCGGCTAAAGATAAATCACCTTCAATGTCTGCATTTCTGCCTCCACGTATCCTTCCATATCCTCCTGCCCTGCATATTGTCGCTGTCGGCATAAACCTCATATATCCATATTTCAACTTTTAATGTTTTTGTTGTTTTTTTGTAAATGAATGCACTAATTCATCATACAAGAGTTGCACAAAGGTAGTGAAAATATCAGATCTACAAGCACCTTGCATCGCGAGGCGTTAACTTGTGACCAAGGCGTTGCTTCCCTATTTTAAATATATATATATTTTTTAAATGATAATAAAAAGGAACAGTTTTTTACAAGCAACAATATCTCCCCTCTTACAGGCTCTTTCTGTGGGGCTTGGAGTCAGTTTGGCCAAAAGCCTGGTAGAGGTTGGAACGTGCTTGTGTGATGTGTGGGGATCTTTTAAACTCTATATACTTCATTGACTGGAGTACCCCAGGGCTCAATACTAGTTTTTTTCCATCTCTACACCACTTTGCCGCAAATAGCCGATCTACAGGCTCACAATGCATCGCAAGACGCTTTGTGAGATTGCAGATTAGCTATTTTCGCCGAATGTTCGCCCTAGAATAGGGACGCTAGAGTTCAAGCGGTTAACAATCTGTCTTTTTTTGACAGTATATCCCTGTGCACTGGCAGCTTAACATCTGTCCCACAACAATAGCTAGAAAAACATCTGGCCCTGGCACTGCCCCTGTACCAGCGTTTCCGTAGAGCTGCCATTGGCTCAGACCGACAGCGCGGATGTTACAGGACTGGCTGGAAATAGGACAAAAGGCATGAGGCCTAGAAACACACACCAAGAATAGAAAGACACAGGGATGGTATTCTAGCTTTGAATACAGATGTCTGTGGGGAGGTAAGGCGGAAGTCAAACCGTGTAATACATGCCTGTGTGCGCAGTGCAGCATGCCAGTGGAACTGCAAATAGAAAAAATAAATAAATAAGACAGGGCTTAGAAAATAGAGTACCGAAGTCCTGACGTCACAGCCATGTCCCCCTGGGTCAAACACATTTTCCCATTAAAAAAAAAGCATTTGTTTTTATTTTAATCACTTAATATAACACAAATGAGACCAGGCATTTTACTCATGTCATGGATGTCATAGGACCTAAATGCAGGACAGCAGAAAGAGCAGATGTGTGAACAGCCAATTTAATTACATGACAAGGTTCAAGACTTACTGTACAAACATTGATGAGACAAAACTCAAAGGGAAAAAAGTCCAAAGAGGCAAGAGGCACACGACCCAAAACAGGCAGGCAGAACTGAGGCAGAACTCAGAAACACAGGGAATATTCTTTGCAAAATGTTACGGTCAAAGTAGGTAGGCCTACTGTACATACAGTAAAAACGTCCCAAGAACAGCTTTATACAGGCAGGCTGATGACAGGCCAGTGGTAGACTGTAACCCCAGTACTTGAGTCAATGCATAGACACTCCTGGTCAAATATTACTCAACTACAAGTGGAAGTTGCTTAGTCTAGACTCTAGACATCCCCCCCCCCAAAAAAAATCAAGACATTTAAAAAAAATATAGTGAAAATAGCAGATCCACACGCTGACAACCCTCCTAACTCCTGACTCCTCGCCCGGAGGTAGGGCTAGTACAGTGCGAGGAAACGACACGAGTGGAGGACGCGAGGATGTCAATTTGAATATTGGGATCTGGCCATAGAGAGAGCAGAGCAAAAAACACAGAGGAAAAATAGCAGGGGAATATAGTGTATGTCCATGGGATGGAAAACATGGCCAGAAGGGGCAGAGTAGCAGATCATGACAACTCATAAGGTTACCGACAATAAACAGACGCCGGAAAAGTAGCCTAATAAAAAGTGGCCAAAAATAGTCTGCCTACAAATATAGCAGATATCATAATGATACAGAGCCACCTCCCAGACAGAATGCCCGGAGTCATTTTTATTTTTGGAAAACAGTTCATATTAAGTGGTTTAAAACCATCCGGGGTCTAATAAAGGCATGGCTTTCCTGTGATCTCTTGAAGTCATCATGATGATGATGTCATTTTGATAACATTGATGAGGCAGTGCGTATACAGAGTTTGGCGCTGGTCGGTCCAGAAGTTTGCAAGATTAGCTCCAGTCACACTCGCACGCACGTGCACACCAGGGGCGCCTAACTTTGATTTTGGGTTGGGGAGCACACTTTTACAGATAGATATTGTAGATAAAACCGCACATATCCATACCTACAAGTAGCAGTTAAACCACTGCTTAACAAAATGAGGTGTCCTTGAGGTGTTTCCAGGGGATTGAGGGGACCCCCAGCTAAATTATTTACTGTTGATATGATTTTTAATTCTGGTATAAGGGTCCACATTCAGAGTTAAATTAAGACTGAGGATTTGGATTTTACAATGTACAGTAGCATGAAACGTAGTCTTGAACAGGAGATGCTGAACTCTCTCCCCGACGGGAAGTGTAATGGCTTCGAGTTAAATAAGGCCCAGACTGGGGTTACGCTGAAATAGAAATCATATCGGGGTCTATGACAGCGCATGCTACCTTAATAAGTTCCAATAATTTAGTCCATCTTTCTCCACTGTGCTCAGGGGAATCACAACTTATGTTATTATATAAGATATTCAACTGCGCTCTTTCGATCATGTGATATTCAGTAAGTCATGTTCCAAATCCCATATGTGACGACAACAGATGCAAAAGTGGACGTGACAATACTGTTTGTTTTGGTGAAGTTACTTAGTCATACAGGCATGGATGGACATCTAGAAATAAGTAGGGCCACCTTATTTATTATTTATTAGACAACATTTTTACACTACATTTGCGTGCGTTCAGGTGCTAAAATTAGGACTTGATGTTCACTTAAAAATAACATGCCCACATGGTTAACTGTGGGGCTTACACACATTGATACTGTACATTCACATCATGAATTCAAATAATTTTAGAAATCAGAAAAAAAGCTGACACACAAAACTATACATTTACTAACCACTAAGGCCATTTTGGCTTGTGTATTTTAGGCCTGTCCCCGACTAAGGATTTGTATAGTCGAATCTGATTGACGACTAATTGCCAATAGTTGACTGGCAGTCGACTAATGCAATGATATATATATTTTTTTGCATGATTAGACTGAGATTGGCAGTCGAATCAGTCTGATTCGACTGCTAATCTCTCAGTCAAATCATGCAAAAAATATGTTATATATAGGAACATTTAGGGCTGTAGGGGTGCTTAGTGTCTGATTTAACATATACTATTGGTTTCTCCCAATAAATCATGATGTATATCGTATTTTTTGCAAACTATTAGTTAATTAATATAACAAACTAGGCCAATCTCTCAGTCAAATAATTAAAACAAAGAAAAAAGTGTTTCTTTTTTTATTATTCGACTAAGAGATTGGCAGTCGACTCAGACACCCATCGACTAATTAGTCGACTATTAGACTACTAAAGGTCAGGCCTAGTGTATTTATGAGTCTTTAATGTTAATGATTAGTTAAAACGGTGCATGCCTTCAGCCTGCCTGCTGGCTGCTGGCGGCACAAATGTCACAATCACAACACCGCCGCAGTGCTTCACACGCCACTTACATCTAAACAGCCACGAGCAATATCTCTTTATCAATATCTAAGCTATAATGATTATAACATTGGCACAGCGGCCTGTTAGTTCTGTTCATGAAGATTAGGCTACTCACCACATCAGTCACGTTTCTCCAACTTCACCATTATCATCATCATCATTTCCAGTTGATAACATGGTCAATCGACAGTGTCCTGTTTATCCATTGTCCCGAGTTTTTAATTCGTTTTTAATTAGTTGTAATACTGGCTTGCTGGTGATGGGAACTCATACAGTTGTAAAGCCTAAAGCCATGCAAACTTAAAGAATGAAATGTGTGGACAGTCAGTTTAGATTTTCGTGTCTTTCTGTGTTTGAGCTCCACTGTTGTGTTTGTATCCCGTTCATGATTGCTGAATTCAAACAGATGCAGTTAACAGCACTGCCAACAAGTTGCTGATGATAGGCCATTATGGCAGTTGTTTTACAAGTAAGATCTAAATATGAATCTGTCAGGGGATAAGTTAATTCACATGAGGTGGTTAAGAGAGTCTGGTTAAGTTTTTTTTTTTCATTCTTACTTTACAATGCATCGGTCTGAAAAAATAAAAGGCTGAAATACATCTCCACTCTCCAGTGAAACTCACCGTGGTGTGGAGTGCCGGCCCGCCCCAGTTCAAATGGATGGATGAGCAGAAACAAGCCCTTAAGAAAGCGATGTGTTTGTGTGAAAAACACAAACACATACTGTACACATACAAAAGTGGATTAAATATATATGTTACATTACGTGCGTGTGATTTGATAATAAGTCCTTTGCCGTTCTCAGGGGATGGGGGGGGGGGTTCGGCTCCCTCCAATGAAAAAGTGGGAGAGCCCGTGCACCACCTGGCTCCATGTCTCAGGCGCCAACACACACACACACACACACACACACACACACACACACACACACACACACACACACACACACACACACACACACACACACACACACACACACACACACACACACACACACACACTTTTATAGATGGCTAGCCCCCCTGAAGAGCCATGCCATAAAAACACTGTACAAATACTGTACTACACACCAGTTTTACATTTTTGCGTGGTCTGATTGTTATTTACATAACATGTAATATGTGCTTTATAATGATTTTAATATGAACTGAATCAGCACCGTAGTATCTACTGTAGGCCTACATTGAATTCATATATTCATTCAAATAGAGAGCTGAACCTATGCATGCATAATATACTGTAACACGTGTGCTCAAACACAGCAAAACCCACAAAGCATGAAGCATGTGACGGCAGACACGCATTTCCTTTCGGCAGTAAGCAGCTGCTGCAAGGTCGTTGGAAGACTGGTCTGTACCATCTCTCCCTGCTCCAGATGAGTGAATAGAAATCAGTAGGGAGTTATTGGTCTAATTAAATTCAACACATCCAGGCTAAGTGTGCAGGAGTAAAGCGGAGAGGAGAGGAGAGGAGGACATTGAGAGAGAGGGAGAAGAAAGAATTGGGGAAGGAAGATGACCAAAAAATAAATAAATAAATAAGGAAATGAGTGGATGAGTTACATAACCAGCATGTAATTCATGATACGGCCAGCTCAGTTTGCCTATATAGCCTACAGAGGGAATGTCTGAGTTAGGACATTCCATTTAAAAAAGGTTCAATATAAATCATCAGTAACAGTTGCAAAGTCTGCGACTGTTTGTATTCATGGGACCACAATGGAAATAAGCCTCTGGGCTTTATTGTGCCATCCTTTTGACTAAAATGTGCGTCTTTTGTTTTGTATATATGCTTGTTGTCAAGCAATCAATCAATCAATCAATCAATCAATCAATCAATCAATCAATCAAATCAATGCCACTCTGACTGACTGAGTGGCTGCTTGGTTGCAGCTAAAAAGTGTGGGTTTCAGACTGGGATCCCTGCTATGTTGTCTACTTGTCTTACTACCAGACGCTTTCTTCAAGCCTGGTTTATCATCGTTGCATCACTGGCTTATTCATGAGAACTGAGATTTTTAATAGGCTCACATGAACCTAAGCACCCGTACTATGGGCATGTCATAGTGAGCAAACTAGCATTTCAGCTATTACACAATTTAGCTCTCTCATGCAGAACAAAATGTCAGATGATAGGCATCCAAAACTGCAGTTGTAAGTGCGAGTTGGCGTTATTTTTATCAATAGATAAGTAATATGGATTTCATTTAATAGATAATGGACTACTTAACTTTCTGTAAAAACATATCATATAATATTGTGTGCTGTTTTGAATGCTATAACATGATGTATTAACATTATTATTTAAAATGTTGACTTGAGCTGGGATTGGCCAAGCAACGTCTGCATGTGACATCTTTCTCTTAAGTGAAGGAGTCTATCTCAGCAGTTCCCCCAACCTTTTCTGGATCAGGGACCACTTGAGAATCTTGAAAGTGTTCACAGCCCACCCATCTGACCTACGAAGTCACATGGGTGCATCAGAGAATGTTCACTTTAATGATCAATCAATAAGTGGAACTTAAGTCTTATACTTCAAGTTCATATTTATAGGTATCATAATGAAAACACTTTTTTCTCCAAGGTTTTAAGAAAAAATACAATCATTTTTTAATATTATCAATACAATCTTAGCGTTTTTCCAATTAGTTGGAGGTCCACTTGCATTGTCCTCATGGCCCACCAGTGAGCTCCGGCCCACAGGTTTGGTAGCACTGCTCTAAGTGATGTGCCTATCTATCTATCTATACAGTATATGTGAATAGCCGTGAAGACACATTAGCATTGGCTATTGTTGACAGGGTTCATGCAGATGTCACCAGTCTAATGGGGATGTTACATTCACAAAATACTCAAGTAAGAGTTGTTTTTCATGAATGATCCACCACTTGAGGGGATGTTCTTAAGACTTGCACCAACCAATCAACATCGGCTAACTCTCCGAGGCACTTCCTATCGACCCGCCAATCTACAGCCGAAAGACTAAAAATAGAATGATTGACACATCAGGGGGTGGAGGTGGATAAAAGCTATTAGTCACTGCCTCCTCTCCCTCCCGCTTGCTCTGGCACATACTGTATGCCCACAAAATGCACACAGAGATGCGCGCACACACACACACACACACACACACACACACACACACACACACACACACACACACACACACACACACACACACACACACACACACACACACACACACACACACACACACACACACACACACACACACACACACACACACACACACACACACACAGTCACAGTGAGTGGAGCTTGAAGCATTTCCACCTGAAGGAGATGAATTCAAAGAGAAAAAAAACTATGGCATACTGCGAGACCTGGACACGTGAGATCACAGTCAAATCAGTCCCCATTGACCGCCTCCCAAGACCATCTGAAGAAGCACATTAGTAAACATTAGTCACACTTTAGGAGAGGGACTGGGGCTCAGTTCAGTGAGTTTTGAACACTGGGGCTGAATTAGAGCAGAAAAATAATTGAATTCGTATCGACCCCAGCACTCCCGTCCCTCTCTCCTGTTTCCTACAGTTACTAGTCTCTGCACTCTCCTCTCGCGTCTTCTAGGAATATTGGCAGCAGGCAAACCTATTTTAAATACCAGCTATATAGCCTAATGCCATTATTTGCTGTCCTTAATCATTCCCAACACCATGCTAACACGTTTGACGTACTGCAAAAATAGCAGATCTACAAGCTCTCAACGTGGGCTTGTAGATCTGCTATTTTTGCTACTTTAGATTCTTCTTAAAGTGGAAGTGGTTAAGTCTGTCTGTGGGTTTTATACATCCAATGAAAAGAATTAACAAGAGCGTGTGACCATGACCAATAATAACTACATTGGATCCAGTGAAACACAGGTTATTATTTTTCCATTTCCTGAAAAGTAACAGTTTTGCACCCGACAGGTTTCCACCCGACAGTGACGCTATGTTTCTCGCAATGTGACACAGGCTGATGACACAGCATGTTTACAGTACAGAAAGAGAGAGAGAGAGAGAGAGAAGACAGAGAGAGAGAGAGATAGAGAGAGAGAGAGAGAGAGAGAGAGGCCAGTGTGTCGGGAGGCCAGTCATATTTTCTGTTGACCATATTTTTGGACCATATTATTTTATGTTAATAAGTAAGACGTTTTCTGGTTTTGTTTAGAGTGGAAACAAGTCACAGTTCCTGCCGAAGCTCAGCCTATTAGCGCTACTTTTTAAATGGTTGGAATAATTATTGGGAAGTAGGATAGTCGCTACAACTTGGTCTGATCTTTTGTCCCATAGTGGATCTTGTAGATCCTAGGGTTCAAGTAGCCTGGGTAAACCCCTCCCTCCGGAAAACAAATCTCCATTTGTTTTCAGGAAGGAGTCTGGTCTACAGGCCTGTATGGGCAAATTGGGAGCTGGGCTGGATTAGTACCGTTGACTGACAACCCCTTCAGCCAATCAGCAGTTTGTTACCCTACAGCCAATCAGCAGTTCATTCTCCCCAGAACCAGAGCAGGGGGACCTCTGAAAGGGCCATGCCGAAAATAGGTTGTTTTATTCGGATACATGCGTGTCACTGCCCGCCGCTGCCGGTTCTCTGAATTTTTATTTTGCATGATTAATTGACCATATATATGAAGTTAAACAACTATCCAAACGATATGTTATAAGTAAATTCCATGCCTCAAAAAAGAAGTTTGAGAGCGTTTTGAAGTTTTAAAAGAGAGTCGAAAACACTGCGGACAGAACCGATGGCTGACGTTCGTTTTTGGTCGGCTGCACTCAGGCTGCACTCGGTTCCATTCGGTTTCACTTAAACTCGCCACCTGATTGGCCAACCTTCGCTGTCAATCACAGAACAATGAGTGAGGACGCTGATAGGACAGTTCATGTTATGAACTGTGGAGAACGATTTCCGGAGGGAGGGGGTTTACCAGGCTAGGGTTCAAGTGCTTCATGTAAAAAAATAGGTTTTCTATCACATTAACATTTGGCGGGCTCCATTATACTGAGGACCCTAGGGGTCTCGGACACCCCTGTTGAAGACCCATGCCATAACATTGAACCTCAGTGCCTGCTTGTGATTGCCTCTCTCTCTCTCTCTCTCTCTCTCTCTCTCTCTCTCTCTCTCTCTCTCTCTCTCTCTCTCTCTCTCTCTCTCTCTCTCTCTCTCTCTCTCTCTCTCTCTCTCTCTCTCTCTCTCTCTCTCTCTCTCTCTCTCTCTCTCTCTCTCTCTCTCTCTCTCTCTCTCTCTCTCTCTCTCTCTCTCTCTCTCTCTCTCTCTCTCTCTCACGTTTGACTCGGTCCTACCAAACTCTCAAGCCCTCTCTTTAACAAGTAGCTAGCCTACAACCTAACCTCGCTTACTCTGGCTGCTGTCCGCGGTCCTGAATCAGCGGAGGTTGTGAAATAAACAGCACAAATTGCCATGTTGTTGTGTCATTCATTCTGCAACAACATAATGTGTTTGTGTGTCATAAAAGCCTAATGAAATTCCTTGACATAGTCTCAGAAAAGTTAACAACACAAAAAAACATAAAAAGAGGCTAAGCGCCCGTGCGGTGTGTAAATGTCATTGTTTACGCATACAAGCCTATAATGCATTTGTTTGATGAAATTCTAAAATTGGAAAAGAAAAAGAAATAGAAAAGAGATTATAGAGATTATAGTGATCTGTAATGTCCATATCCATCTAAAATGTTTTGCTAAATTGATGCCAAAATCAAGGACGCCACATGTGAGGTGCGGATCAGATGGAGACGGTTTTAATTTACAATTTGTGACCATTTTTGACTGAAGGACAGTCATCTCGCTGGTGGCCATTGTTCAGGAAAGGAGAAAAACTTCTTTTTTTTCAAAAACATTTTTTTTTACACAAAATGAGTTTATAGCCCAGTTAGACTCTTCACATACCAGAGTATGTCTGACAGAAATTTCAGAGCTTAAATCGACATGTTTTTTAAATCGGGTGAAAGGGGAAGTGGACTTTTTTTTTTTAAGAGATCTTGCTCCAGAGCGCAGGCCCCTAATCATGAGACCTGGGTTATACTGCTAAAAATTACTGAATGGTGTGTCAATACTTTTTCCAGCTGAAAAATAAAAAATAAAATAAAGGGTGACAATCAAATATGTGCACATATTTGTCTGTTGTCTGGGTCATGTGGTCATTCAAAGAAATCACTGGGTCTACCTGAAAATCTGATGTCATCTGGAGACATTATGCGCATTCAGTAGTTCATCCATTCATCCAATAATTTATGGTTAGATGAATAACAGACCTGTATTGATGTTTTTGTTTTCTGCTTGAGGTGCCCAAAGCAACAAAAAAAAAACGCTGGATGCCATGCTCGGCACTAGGAATCTTTGTATGGCAATGCGATGGCAGAAAATTGCTGGCGGCTCAAAAATACATTTTATGTGGACACAGCCCTTAAAAGCTAGTCTGAGGTGCCCAGTGTTTATGCCCCCCCCCCCACAAAAAAAAGAAAAGAAAAAAAGAATGGAAAGCCATGTGACTGTGATCTGTAAATCATACCATTACAATGTTCCTTTGATTCCTTGTAGGCTCCAAGGACCTCAGTGCCATGACATAATGTACTCTACAGGATGATACTGTATATACACAAGAACACTGACCTCAGCTACAGATCAGATGTACCCATCATACACCCGTAGGTTACTGCATGCTCACTGCTCTAGCCAATCGATGTACCATAGACCAACTCCTGAAAGGAGGTTAAGAAAGTAGAAATTGTCTGAAAACATAATTTTGTTGCTATTTTTGGTTGGACAGCAACAGGCAGGCCAGCCCTATAAATGTGAATATCTCTTGAGTCACTGAGTGTAGGCTACTGATTAGATTACACCATTGGTTTTTGCATTTCATACACGTTCCAGCCATATACTAGATTTTACCGTCTTGCCTAACGTTCTACTGGGAGGACATCGGACATAAATCTTCCCAATGCCAACACGATTTGCGTAGGCTGATGGGAGTTTTTCAAGTGTCTAGAGAGCGTGCTCTCAACACACAGAAGAGAGGGGTGTATTATGTCCGATTTCCCTCACAGCAGAAAAGTGGGAGTCAGGTAAAAAAATATATTATTATCATCATGTTATTGAATGCATATGGGTATGAGACAGACAGACTGAGAGAGAACTAACTGTGTTAGGGAAGGAGTGACATGCTGTGTGCCCTGCATTACTGTGCAGTCTGACTGTCTTGACGCAGTGGTGCCGTACAGATGCTGGAGGTCACACAGTCAGCCCAGCCCCAAGGGAGGCACAATCAATTATCTTCACATGCCTGTCTGTCTGTTGTTCTGTCTGTCTGTCTGTCTATCCGGCTGGCTGCCGGGCGACCGGCCGACCGACCGACTGGCTGACCGGACTGACTGGCACACTGACTGAATGACTAGTAGGTTGCACTGGATTTGCTGGCTGACAGCTGACTAAGTATCTGTCTGAATTAGTAGCTACCTGGCTGACTGACGCAACACACCATGCGTAATATTAATAAAGATGTCTACCGCCAAGCAGGCAGCAAACTAAGTGAAGAATCAGTCAGTCAACCGATTGGCTTTTTGTGCTTTCCGTCAGTCAGTCAGTCAACAAGTTCAGACAAGTAATCAATCACTCAGCTAACTAACCAGTTAGCAAAGAAGAAAATAAATTACCCAACAGGCAGTCAGCATTGGTTTGCTGGCTCAGCTCTCAGCGGACCAATCAGAAACTCTGATAATTCTCTCCAATGAGCCGGTCAGTCAATCAATCATACAGACAGTTAGCACACAAAACAATCAATTAGCTACTGTAGTAAGATGAGCAGCCGGTCAGAAGGGACAGGCAGCTAAGCAGCAAACACACTGATGGACTGCAGCAGCAACACAGCTGCCTTGGCACAAACAGTCAGTAAGAGTGACAGGGCAGAGGAACTGCCAAGTCTCTTGATGTCGACAAGACGGCTCGTCTGGATGAAGAGAGACGTGCGCTCTGAGAAACACCTAGTCTAAGCTGAAATATGAGCACCCCTGTAAATGTGGAGGAATTGACTTTTCTGCCGAGGGCTGAGTTCAGCATACAGCACACATATGCGCAAACACACGCACACACGTGTGCATGCGCACACACACACACACACACACACACACGGACTGATTTCTGAGCATGACTCCACTCTGCGGGAAAATTATTTTTAGCGTTCCACGGCAGGATGGAACGGCGGGGCTGAAACCCAAGGCAGCCAGAGCAACAAGATTTATCTTTACTCTCTTCTTAAGATTTATCTTTACTCTCTTCTTATTGTCTCTCTCTCTCTCTCTCTCTCTCTCTCTCTCTCTCTCTCTCTCTCTCTCTCTCTCTCTCTCTCTCTCTCTCTCTCTCTCTCTCTCTCTCTCTCTCTCTCTCTCTCTCTCTCTCTCTCTCTCTCTCTCTCTCTCTCTCATACACACTCCCAGACATAATGGCAGAGGTAAGCAGGGGGATAGCCTCGCATCACAGCATGCCGTATGCAGCAGATTCAAGCCCGTATACAGGCTCGTTACACACAACGATATCCTGAGCGGTAATTGAACTCTGAAGGTGCAAAAACTGCTCCCTTTGCCACTTTCAGAGTTAAACGAACACTCAGGATTCCACTGGTGCAGGTGACAGAAAGACATGATGAAAGCCCCGGGCTATTCTCTCATGTCAGTCGGAGTCCCCATTGCATACCATTGTTGTCGGGCAGAAACCTTGTATCTCCACGTTTCAAAGTTTATTTTTTTTTGTGGGTGAATGAATGCCCTATTTCGTCATACTACAGTGTCACACAAAAGTAGCAAAAACAGACGATCTACAAGTTGAAATAGTGAGCTTGCAGACCTGCAATTGTTTGATTCTAAAAAAAAATTCAAGTGAAGGTTAAAGTGGTTTTAAGTATAACAGTTTTGGACATACAGTACAAGGTTTCCGCACGACAGCGACGATACAAAGACAGACGGATGACAATGACGTTGTACTTACAAGGCAGCAGGGAATCACCACCATCCACTGTGACACGAAAATCCCACCTTGGTGAAGCACAGCACATGCAGCAACAAAGCTAACCACCTCAGCTGTGTGCGGTGTTATGTGTGAATGTGTGTGTGTGAGTGGGTGAGTGAGTGGGTGAGTGAGTGAGTGTGTGTGACTGTGTGTGTGCGTGCTAAGCTGCTCTCTCACTGCTAGAGCCTCAGCTGGGGCTGTCTCAATATACAGCCCGTACCATGTTGGCAGGCAGCGGGGGTGGGTGTTACTGTAGAGCACGCTTGTGTGTGTGTGTGTGTGTGTGTGTGTGTGTGTGTGTGTGTGTGTGTGTGTGTGTGTGTGTGTGTGTGTGTGTGTGTGTGTGTGTGTGTGGGAGTCTGTGTGTGTGAGTGTGCACATTCATTTATTTGTGTGTGCGTGCATGTGAGTATCTATGTGTGCGCACATTAATGTATCTGTGTGTACGTACATTCATGTATTTGTGCGTGTGTTTCCGTGCGTGTGTTTGCGTGCGTGTGTGTGTGTGTGTGTGTGTGTGTGTGTGTGTGTGTGTGCGTGCGTGCGTGCGTGCGTGCGTGCGTGCGTGCGTGTGGGAGTCTGTGTGTGTGAGTGTGCACATTAATTTATTTGTGTGTGCGTGCATGTGAGTATATATGTGTGCGCACATTAATGTATCTGTGTGTACGTACATTCATGTATTTGTGCGTGTGTTTCCGTGCATGTGTTTGCGTGCGTGTGTGCGTGCGTGCGTGCGTGCGTGCGTGCGTGCGTGCGTGCGTGCGTGCGTGTGTGTGTAAACTGTGCTGCAGAACAGAGAAGCTGTTCCAAGGTTGTGAAGGCTACATTCTGTCTTCCTTAGTGGATGGATGGGTGGATGGATGGATGGATGGATAGCTAGATAGATATAAACACAATACTTTCCTCTGAGATGTAGTGGAGGAGAAATACAAAGTATTTAAAAATGTAAATGTCAATTAGTAAAGTTAAAAAAAATGTACTTAAAGCTGCACAATGTGACTTTCCTCTTCTACCCCAGATTTGCAAGTGCTGAAATTTTCACCATTGGGCTAATAGAGCCTGCCTGCTTGCTCAGGGGATAAATGTAATCTTGACCATCAGATCAAACTTCCTGTCAGATCCTGTGTCTAGGTGAGACATGACCTTTGACACAATCTAAATGTCTCGATAGAAGAGCAGGGAGACAAAATACCACCCCAACTGTATAAGTTATATTGCATTAACATTGATTGGTTGATTGAAATTTGTATTAGGCAAAAGAATGTAAAACAACACAGTTACATTTATAATACTTTTGTCTAAAAGGTCCGGCCAAAAAAGTCCTTGCGGACTTGTTTCCGTTGGGGTCCTTGAATTAATTTCATAGAAATATATAGTAGCAACCAAACAGTTCAAAAATCAACATACAAATACAGAGGAAAAAAATACCACTATGTACAAAAAAAGCATGAAAAAATAAAGAATATATACAAAATAAGGCCATTGTGACAGGTTGCCCCATGGGAGAAGCAGGACCACCAGTGTAGACATGCACCTGGTTTCAACCACTCCATTTGGGTGGAGGGAAAGAAAGAAAGAAAGAAAGAAAGAAAGAAAGAAAGAAAGAAAGAAAATGAAAAAAGGCAGGAATGGAGGAAAGAAAGGAAGGAAGAAAGTGAAGAACAATGGAAGGAAGAGAGGGAAGGAAAGAAACGGAACGGAACAGAAATGGAAGGAAGGAAGGGAAGGTTGTAAGGAAAGGAAGGAAAGAAAGAACAAGAAGGAAGGAAAGGTTAGGAGGGAAAGAAAGAAGGAAAGATTGTAGGGAGAGATACAATCAAAGGAGAGAGAGAGAGGAGACAAAGAGAGATGAAGGATAGTGGAGGGATGAAAGAACACACAGGAAGAGAGAGAGAGGAGAGGCAGTGAGAAAGGAAAAGCACTGAGGAGAGAGAAAGAGGAAAGAGGAAATAAGGGAAGGAAGGAGGGAGAAGAGAAGCAGAGGAAAACTTTCAAGGACACACATTGTTGGTGCAACAATACCCCACACTATACTACATTAACACCACGCACACATGCACGAGCGCACGCACGCACGCACGCACGCCCACACTATCAATACTAGTGAATATCACTGAAAGAAAAGTCCAGTCTTCAACCTTCAACAGCAATTAAACCTCACAAAGGTGCATGTACGCACACGCACGCTCGCACACAAGCTCGCAACTGTGCATATGACAGCAGGGCTTGTGGCTTTAGTATTAGTCACACCTGGTTTGTGCCTTTTCAAGTCATCCATTAAAATAGTGTGTGTTCTGTGTGGAATAGTCAGTGTTCTTGTATCATCTAATAGACTATAGTCTAACCACTGGACTGGTGACAGACACAGTGGACAGAGTGTATCCTATTTCTAACACACATCAATCTGCGCTTCTGCTCACAACTGTCTCTATTCTTAGTTACAACCGTACTTGGACCGCTTTTTTCCCGTCTAAACCAAATCTATTCACTGGAAATAGCATACACTGATGCTGTATCCTACTGGCTCACCTGCCAGTGAGGAGCCCCCACTGGGAGGACGCAGCGCCTCCAACCCACTGCTCTCGCCTAACAGTCCCTGCTGACAGGTGCCGTGCAGGCAGCTTGACTTGCCTCTACGGTGGCTATGCATCTGGCCAACACAATGTGCTAATCAACTGTCATTTTCTTTAACATGGCAATTCTGTTTTCAGAGTGGCACGGTTAGAGAGCAGATTAGAACATACTGTTGGATTATCACAAACTGCAAACTGCATGTCAATTTCTGTTTGCTGTCGCGGTGATTAGGCGACTGATATTGCTTAACAAAAGACTGGGCAAGTGGGCCGGCAGGGCAGCGATTCACGCCCTCAACACCTGTCACCGTCACTGAAACGAGTCACTAAAAAGTTCTATGTCTCTTAGCGTTTGAGAGATATTTAATTGAAGGTTTGAACTACGATTCAACATTTTCAAGTGCAAGCCCCGTCGTCTCATGCTGTAGACTACATGTTTGAATGTTATTTGATTTATTTATGTTTGTAGCAGAGGGATGACACCGCATTTGAGAAGGCTTATGTTGTCTCAAGCCATTTACTCACATTGACATGTAGCCTTTGTTTGGCATACTATTAGCCTATGAGTGTTTGGTGGCCTTTGATATTAATGCTGTCAGACCTTGTCATACCTTAGCATTTACTGAATTGAGAACTGTTTAACTACAAGATGAAATGGTATTTTGACTGTATTTGTTTTCAAGTTAGTGAAAGTGAAAAAAAAATGGGTATGGCGCATGTCAGAAGGAAAACGTTGCTTTTCAACAAATTTAAACAGGACTGTTGTAGTTGAATGGGTAGAAACGACACTTGGGAAACATAAGGTTACAGGTTCGAATCCAGCCACGGCTAAACGGAATTGTGATGAAAAACTATAGCCTAATTAGAATACAAGGATCTGTCCATGTTGTGTAGATCCATGGTTCTCAAAGTGGGGTCCGGGGACCCCCAGGGGTCCTTGAGTGGGTTCCAGGGGGTACCCAGATAAATGTTGAATAGTCAGTAACCAAATGGACCCATATGTTGCTGTAACTCTGAGAGTGTACCAATGGAACCAAATGGACCCGTTATGGTGGTCCGTGGTCTAATGCAGGGGTTCCCAAAGTGGGGTCCGGGGACCCCCAGGGCCCTACATACATCAGCTATTTTCCAAAAATCTTGATATTCTTTGAAAATGTTTGAATATTTTTTTACATTTTTAACACCACATCTGGAACTCTTTTCAGATGGGGGTCCGCGACCAAATCCGCATTCATTTAGGGGTACTTGACCTGAAAAAGTTTGAGAACCACTGGTGTAGATGAAGTGAAACATTTGGCAAACTTTTGTCTTGATGACTGCATTTTTAACAAACCGACTGGCAATGTTTATGAGCTAAATAGGTTCCTTTTCTCTCTTCGGTGGTGGCGTCACTGTCTGTAGGTCACAAGGTCCCCAGTTTGAGTCTTACCTTATGCAGGCTTAATTTTAATTGCTGTGCACAAATCATGACCGTAATAATTAATGCGTGCACGCTTTGTAACATGAAATGCTACTTTTAGGAATTTATTTTCAATGTATGACTTATTTCCTTGTGAAAATAGGCAATCTACAAGCTCACAACTTCGTTTGTAATATGAAGCCGACTAACCACATTTTGTCGCTGCTATGGTGATAAAATGCAAAAGCTTAATTAGAATGACATAATCCGTCTGCGGTGTCTAGATGAAGTACAAACATTTGCAAACCTTTGTCAGGGTAACTGAATTTTTGACACAAGTTTGAAACCTGCATTATAAGCAACACAATACAGACCCTCAGCACTCTGCTCAGCTATATTTATTATTCAAATCGACTATCTATTAAATTGATTAATGAATGTGTGTGTGTGTGTGTGTGTGTGTGTGTGTGTGTGTGTGTGTGTGTGTGTGTGTGTGTGTGTGTGTGTGTGTGTGTGTGTGTGTGTGTGTGTGTGTGTGTGTGTGTGTGTGTGTGTGCGTGCGTGCGTGCGTGCGTGCGTGCGTGCGTGCGTGCGTGCGTGCGTGCGTGCGTGCGTGCGTGCGTGCGTGTCTTTGAGAATGGAAGTTCTTAAGATTATATCTGAGCAACTTTGTAAACCAATGTTTACAATCTTCATACTTTGACTTACACCACCACACAGTACTTCAAACAGATACAGAGGACTGTTACAGATATTACTGTAGTGTTTGTACTTCTCTCCATGCTGCATGATACAGAATCAAATAAAACCCATGAAAATGATCAAACTCTGTTTACTGTCTGCCTAAATATTGTTTTAAGGGGGGTGCCTGGTGGCTCAGCCAGCTCCATGTAAGCTGCAAGGACCCCAGTCCAAATTCCACTCCTGTCTTATCTCGCACGTTTCTCCTCTCTGCCCTTGGTTTCCTGTCTCTCCTGTCTGGAGAATATAGCTTAAAATGTCCAGAGGAAATTCTTTAAGAATCAAACCGGGACAATTTGTTGAATTTGCTCTCGCTCTCTCTCTCTCTCTCTCTCTCTCTCTCTCTCTCTCTGTACAGAGACCTTATCTCCTTTGGTTCTTTCCATTTCATATCGCTCTTTTAATCTATCTCCTCTCCATCTGCCTCTCCCCTGCTCTCTGCAACAACCCTTCATGCCTTTCCTGCACCCCCACCCCGCATCCGCTCCCTTGCAGGTGTGTTGTTGAAAATGTAAGATATTGAATTGTTCATGACCATTTTGAGCATATCAAAGATCTCAAGATGAAAAGATTGTCATGTCTCGTGAAATGATTTGTTTGTTGAAATGAATTTGAACGTTGAAAGTTTACTGCTGATCCATGCCTGTCGCAGACTTCACGGCTGTGCTACAGTATCTTCCCTTGTGTGTTTCCTTCTTCTTCTGTGTCACCTGTTGTTGCTTTGATCCAAAATGTCCTGTCTTTCCTTGTGCTTGAGGTCATTCCTCATCTGCCAGCCTGCTCACTTGCCTGCTTACCCGCAAATATGTCTGCTGCTCAACAGCCAGCCATCCTCTACAAATAAGGATAGCCACACATTTCCTGTTCTGGGTCAGTTTCACATACGTAGCTTCATTTTATTGGCTCAGCAGCAGATTTGAACCGGAAACACATCTGAAGATGTCATGTGTTTCCACTCCAAATCTGTGGAACCTGGACAGTTGAATAACATATGAATGAGCAGAATTTCATAGTGACTAACATTGTTAAAGAAGCACATCTGCCTACTTTGAAACTGCATCAAAGTAACTGTGCACTGTCAAATCTTCATGACTCACAAGGACACTAAGATACAAAGCTGGAAAACACAAGGAGACTATTCAGCAACACCTACATATAAGCCACACCTACATATTGCACGATGGCCAGGGCAGTTACAACAATGGAGAAGTTGAATGAACTGAAATGAAAACTTGAATAGAATAGAAATCATCCTACATGGAACTACCCTGACATTTAAAGAGATAGAGCTACAGTGAGATAAAGACAGTTTGTCTTCCACTCTCTCTGTCTAAGAGAGGACGCAGCAAATTGCAAAGATATATATACAGTAGAGAGAGAGACTGATAAAGAGAATTAAAGGGGAGAAGGAAAAAAAGAGAGAGAGAGAGAGACAGAGAGCAGTGATGGGGATCAGAAGCAGGGTCTGAATATCAATGCAGAGCGTCTGAGGGAGCTCAGGGCTGCAGTGCACCAAAACCTGACTAAGAGCACTAAAGGACATCACAGGCACTACAGTATACATACTACCAAACCACTTTGCCTAAAGCTTCATTCACACGCCATCACACAACGGTGCTGTGCTGCTTGCACTGATCTACAACCTATCAACTTGTTGCATCGCAGCTGTTGATAGCTTGTAGATCAGGTTTTCAGGGCTATTGCGCTGACATCGCGTCGCAATGAGTGTTCAAGTTTCTGTACCTATCATAGGTGAAATAGGCTTTCTCCCTCTTTCTTCCGTAAATGTTTCCCTCCCCACCAGTGCTTGACCTTACTGTGAACCATTTTCCAAATCATGCTGTAGTTTTTGCGGAAGCCACTGGAATCCATTCATTTCCATAGGTATGAAAATCAACTTGCAGAGAACTGAAACTTGCTTGAGATAGGTACAGTAACCCAGTTAATTTGAGTTTTCGTTGCGTTATAGAAGTGGGGACTGATTTGAATGGTCCGTGGAGCATGATGGTGACTCAGCCAGTTGATGCACACACCATGTGGTCCTCGTGAGCGTGAGGACCCCGGTTCTAATCTGAGTCTGAAGCCTGTCTTTTCTCACGTGTCTCTCCTCTCTCTCTGCCCTTGGTTTCCCATCTCTCTACACTGACCTTGTCTGAAATATATGCTAAAAATACATCTTAAAAATAAATAAATAAAATCCCTGGAGAAAAGATTGATTTACGACCATGACTTCTTTAGCTAATATTGACTCCATGATACGTTCAGTAACATGTATTGACTATGGAAAATGTTAACAAATGCATAATTTAAAAAATAAACACAATTTCAAAGTATTAAAATTGTCTGTTTATGTCCGACATATGGCTAAAGCTGTGAACAGAAAATGCCATGTATTGAAGGTACTGTAGTATGCAAGGTTTGATTTGCTGGGGGGGGGGGGGGGGGGGGGGGCATCAAAACCTCTGCTTTTGATCCCCCTCCTCCAGTCGCTGTGGGATCCACAAATATCTGTATTTATCTATCTGTCTGTCTGTCTGTCTACTTCGACAACAACTGGTACAGTACAAAGGGGTATTGCATAACCGAGGGGCAAGTGTTACCAACAGGTATCGCCCTTGTATCACAATTTTACAAATTAAACCTGGCGTCCACATTTTTGGCACATTTTCTACATTTGTCAGCTCACTTGTGAGCCTGTACATTAGCAATTTTCACTATGTGTTATACAAAGAAGTATATAGGGCTTAAGTGGTTAAGAAAATGTCCTCCCCTCCCTAGCAGTAGGCCTATGCAATAATTAAATGGCATTCAATCGAGGAACCCCATTAAATACATGTATAATGCTTCTTCTCTATCTCTAGCCTTGTCCATCCCTCTCTCTCTCTTTCAATGCTGTTCCTCCCTCACATAAAAGATCCAGTTCCCTCCAGGAAGGATCCGTTAAACCTATAAATTACCATGTTTATGACATGCAGACCCGGCTTGCTGTCATATAGCCTGGTGATTGGTCACTACCTCTCGACCAATAACCATTAACCTTATTAATTGAGGAAGTCTTTGGACCATCTCTTGAGTGCTCTGGTAATGCTGGAGAATGGATCGGCTGTTAATAAGATGAGCTCACCTTTGTGTGCGAGAGGTCAAGATTTTAACGGTTATCACAACACAAACCAATCTCTCATCTCGTCACTCTTCTCACGTGTTGCATCCCTTCAGTGCCTGTCAGGGACATGTGAGGTGTGTTATGATCCAGGGAAGGTCATGGGCAACTTTTTGAAATGTTTTTATTTTATACTGGAAGTCAGTGGAGAGCTGTGTTGATTTTGACAGCACATTTTTATTTAGTTTTAGTCATGGTCTTTTGGATAAAATTCTGTTTAGTTTTAGTCATATTTTAGTCATCTGAAATGTTTAAAGTCTAGTTTTAGTTAATCTCTCAAGAACAGATTCCGACCTGCGGTGGAATCTGTCGGAGCGGTTCGTCCTAACCAGTGCGCATTGGATACAAGTGGGCGTGCCTTCAGATCAGGAAGTGGGCCGCGCTTTACCCAATCAAATGTAGTGGGCGGGATTCACGTGTCCATCCACCATGATCCACCCTCCCCCCCTCGAAACTAGCCGAAACTAATTTAACAATAGCGTCCTCGGAGCGGACAAAACCACGGAAAGATATTCACATTTTAAATTACTCTTTCATCATAGAAACAAGTGGGCTTATAACCAAAACCATCCATGTTCTCTGGGAGAAGTGGTGTTAGTGTTCCGTGTAGAAATATTGTTAGTGGGAATGAAAACATGGTCGCACCAACCGGAAGTGATGCGCTATAGGCAGACATGAAACCGGTGTTTCCCTGCGCTCTAGTCTAACATTATACTCCTGCCAGACTCCACAGAATATCAGAAAAGCAGAGGTCGCTGTTTTTCATTTTCTGTGGGGTCTGGCTACGCGAGACTAAGTTTTAGTTGACAAAATATACGATTTTAGTCGACTAAAAGCATCAAAATGATTTTTACTTAGCTGTATGCCGAAAATAGCCGATCTACAAGCTCACAACGCGTCGCAATGTGAGCTTGTAGATCAACTCTTTTCGGTCTGTAACACCCACACGCACCCATGATGAATTGTTCTACTGGATCTCTTCTACTAGTCCCTCCCAAACATTTTAGTATAGTTTTTATTTGTTGACAAAATTGTCATTATATTTAGTTATACTTTTAGTCGTCATAGCTTAGTCAGTGAAAAAACGTAGTGGTCGACATTTTTAGCGGTGCCAACCGCTCTATACGTGGCTTTTGACTTTTGTATGTCCGTCCGTCCGTCCGGCGGTTTCAGCACGGGATGAGCACGGCAAAGAAGCAAACAGCTATAACTTCAGTTTGCAGCATGCCACCAAGTCCAAATTTGGTATGTGGACTTAGACCACCAATAGGGACGAGCATGAATTGATGACGTTATCAAAAAGGGGTCCAGGGACCCCCAGCGCCCGTATGAGCACGGGATGAGCACGGGATTTTAAACAGCTATAACTCCAGTTTGCAGCATGACACCAAATCCACATTTGGTATGTGGACTTAGACCACCAATAGGCACGAGCATGAATTGATGAAGTTATCAAAGAGGGGTCCAGGGACCCCCCGCGCCCGTATGAGCACGGGATGAGCACGGGATTTTAAACAGCTATAACTCCAGTTTGCAGCATGCCACCAAGTCCACATTTGGTATGTGGACTTAGACCACCAATAGGCACGAGCATGAATTGATGAAGTTATCAAAGAGGGGTCCAGGGACCCCCCGCGCCCGTATGAGCACGGGATGAGCACGGGATTTTAAACAGCTATAACTCCAGTTTGCAGCATGCCACAAAGTCCACATTTGGTATGTGGACTTAGACCACCAATAGGGACCAGCATGAATTGCTGAAGCCCCGCCCCCTCTGTCTTCCCATTGGCTGGCCTTCAAACAGCCATAACTCAAGTTCGCAGCATGCTATGGAGTACAAATTTTGTACATGGACTAAAGCCAGCAATAGGGACTAACTGTCATTACTTAAGCCCCGCCCCCTCTGTCTGCCCATTGGCTGGGCTTTAAACAGCCATCATTCCAGTTTGCAGCATGCTCCCAAGTACAAATTTGGTAAGTGGACTCAGACCACCAATAGGGACGCATTGAAATGAGTTAAGGCCCGCCCCAAAGGCACCGCTTCCTTCACACAGGGTGTGATTTTTCTTCATAGTTTTGGTCGACGAAATCAACCCTGATGGAGAGGGAAACTATGGAGCTCAAATATGGAGATGACTGTCATAGTACTGACGTCATATGACTGTCGTCATACCTGACAGATATCATAGATGACTGATGTCATAGCAATGTTTCTCCTCTATGATTCAGCAGCGGCACTCCTATTATGCCCATATATGGAGTTCCGTGCCAGGCATGTCCAAATATGGAGTCTAGGCCAGTCTATGACCTCATATTGATGACATCAGCATACACCATATGCGGATTTGCCATTGATGTTTTTTGGAGAAGCGTGTGCTGAGGACCTCATCATCCCATTCTGCACACTCTCCTCTCTCATCTCCACCCATTTGTGTCTCTTTCCCTCTACTCGTCCTTCCTTCACAGAGTGATGGAGGGCTTCATCTAAACTCCCCAAGGATGACCATAAACCATATGACTAATGGACACACACACACACACACACACACACACACACACACAGAGTAATACTCATATTCACGCACATACTGTACAACCCACAAATGCGTAAAACACACACACACACACACACACACACACACACACACACACACACACACGATATGGGTCCAGTCTCAGAGAGGTTGTCCTATACATACAAATTAATTTAAATTATCTCCAGCATACCAAAGTCAGTGGCAAGGATAGACAGAGGAGAGGAGAGGAGGAGAGAATCAATGACAAAAGTGCAGTCTTGTACACAATGTGATACATTCTGTACAAAAAGCAGAGGTAAAATAAATATATGTATACTCTTGTTGCAAATGAGTGAATTAAGCCAGGTTGTTCAGCAGGGAGTGGAACTCGAAGGATAGCAATATAAAAAGGGAAATAATACATTCTGAGTTCTGGGTTCCCAAAATTCTGAGTTCTGGGTTCTCTCAGTCATGGTTTACTTAGTTCTGGTCGAAAAGAGCTTTATGTCTGCTATGCTATGGTACAAGCCATGGTGTTTATGGAGGCATTATGGAAAACTGAGAGATGGCCAAGGACCAGTTAAAATAAAAGTCTGCTTTCACTTCAAACACATCACAACACTGGCTGCACTGCTCATTACTTGCTTAGGAAACATAAATGCAGGAGTTGTTTACAAGGTGATGAAAACCACAGCTGTTATTTCACTATACACCACTGAACCAATCATTAATTCCCATCAAACTCTGTGGCCAAGCTGTTGCAGAGTCATTAAAATGACTATGTACTGTATTCATGGGGACTAGAGCCGGGCGATATGACTTCAAATCACTATCACTATTATTTGATACTTTTGCCTCGATTACAATTAATGAATGATAAAAAAAATGAAAATAGCAGATCCACAATCTCACATCGCAACCTGATTGCTATTTTCTATTTAGATTGGCTATTTTCACCATTTTCACCGACAAAGTACAATACAGGCCTTGGTTAATCAGACTAATAAAAATTGTCGATTCAACTTTAAAAAGTTTAAAAAAGAAAACTGCTTCCCAATTATTCAATTAACGGTCGGTTATTGGTTCAAATATCAGCTTTGATATATTTTCGGTTAATTGCCCAGCCCTATATTGGCGACTGCTCAGCAGGTAGTGGATCTAGGGGATATAGCATGAACCTCAGTGTGCGTTATGCTCTCCCTATGAAACTCCCCACTGTCAGGTGAAAAGACTCATGTCTATCGGAGGAGGCATATGGTACTCCGTATCCTCCCCAGGCCAACAGTGAGGGTTGGCAGGGTTGGAGTCAGGACCAAAGTAATAGCCTTGGGATCCAACGGTTCCCAAGCTACGTATTTTCTCCAATTTTAGCCCTATCTCTGTCAACGGCCCTGGAGAAAGTCGTTTATGCTCAGTTGCAGTCGTATTTAATTAAGCCTGGCATTCACGAAAAGTATCAGTCTGGCTTCAAACCAAGCCACATCACTGAAATGGCTCTTTTGAGAGTTCTTAATGGCTTAATTCTAACTGCTGATTCTGAGAGTTCCGCTGTTTTGGTGCGCCTAGATCTGACAGCTGCCTTAGGCACTGTGGATCATAGGATTCTGCTACCACCGCTCACACCATAGGTCAGGAGCTATACTGTTTCCATAGCATGAAGCAACTTGATGTACAAGTACACCCCTTGGACACAACACTAGCATGTTGCAGGGACTTACCCCCAAAAGAACCCTTGATGCTGAGTTCTAAGTAGGGAGGCATTGGGTACCATTTTTTACTGGGATACCGGCCCAGTCCTACATCCACGGAATGTGGGCGTTTCGTGTGACTTTTTGATGATTGGCTCCGATGGTCCGAAGGACGCCAAGCGTCACATATCCCACAATCCAGTAAATGGCGATATACAGCCTCTTTGTTTTAGCTGTGTCCACACTGCCGGGAGACCCACCAGAACGCAAAAAGACAAAAGCGATGTAACCAGAGCTTAATTAATGCCGGAACTAGACGGAGCTCGGCTCCGGAACCTGCCTCTTGGACTCCGGTACCTGTAGAGGGTGCCCCGTTAGCCGTTACCTCAAATGCACCTACAATATATTGCTTTCATTGCGGGTCACCCTTCCCGTGACCCGTCGGTCATCTTTGGGGTCGTGAGCCGACTGAAGGAATTATTTCCCAACATCATAGGATGGCATTGCTGCGCACACAGACAGACTAGAGCTTGCTGTCAAATGTGCATGAAAGAATGTGCAGACGCTCTTGATATCCAGCTGTGTAAAATTGGTAAAATTGGTCAAATTCTAGATACAAGGTGGGAGACCTCCAGCTTCCGAACTGTTGATGCAGTGTGGAAAGCCTATCCTGATTTATATCAGCACTTCACCTCTGCAGCTGAGATTGACAAAAGAGAAAATGTATCCTGCCAGAGTTATTCAGGACTGGCCAAGCGTTTGTCCTCTCATGCTTTTGTCAATAATCTTGGTCTGATGTGGGACGCTTTGCAGGAGGATCAGTTGAACTATTTTACGGGGGGAAATATCGGGCTCATGGGCACCGGCACCTATTCATTTACAAATTAAATAAGCACTGGATGTAACTGTGTTTATTTCACATACACTGAATGTGAGTGTGTGTGTGTGTGTGTGTGTGTGTGTGTGTGTGTGTGTGTGTGTGTGTGTGTGTGTGTGTGTGTGTGTGTGTGTGTGTGTGTGTGTGTGTGTGTGTGCGACAGGCGGCTGTGTGCCCGCTCTGCCGAGCTATGTGACTGACCCAGTGCGCAAAATGACAATAGCGATTTTATCATTTCAGTAAATAGGCATAAACAAACTACTTCATAAACAATGTTGGTGTAATTAACAGATTTGATAAGGGATATATTTTATACACATATTTACAAATGAAAGAGCGTCGGAAAGGGTTCATGCATTAAATTACAACCCGGTATCCCAGTCACAATGACATTACTTACTTACTTTTTCTTGTTATAGTCTTTGGTATGACTCGGTTTGAACCCCCGACATCCCAATCTCAAACTCAGATCAGAGTACATAGTTGGAATTATTAATGACTTAATTGGGGCGAAAATGGGGAGAAAAGAAGGAAGGTTCATACTGAATCATCCCCATCGGGCCGGTTAGATTTTCAACTGAGAAAACCCCACCTTCGACATCACCAGACCCTGAATGAGTGGCTATAGGTTTAGAGGCTGGAGCCAGGCTAGGTGGACGGCACAAAGTCACGGCACAACATTGCAGTGCAGTGCACTGCTGATTTGCATAGAACTCTACCCTACTGTACTTCTCCTACCACATTGGCACAAGGCGAGCACCAAATAAACACCACCGTGCCTCAGGAAATTGCCAATTCACCATGCATGCCTCACGCAAGTGCACTTGCAGTAAAATAGCCCTCAGAAATATATATATATATATATATATATATATATATATATATATATATATATATTATTATTTTTTACCAGCATGTTATGTTTTTTTATGTTATGGACAGACATGGCCATCGCTTAATGCCCCGCCACTAGCCCCACTAAAATTAAAGGACAAAAGTGAGAGGCTAAAAAACTATTCAGCTACACTTTATTTTATTTTTTCCAAAATTATCATTTCGTTCCAGTCTCTTGAACTCCTTAATCACCAGGGCACTCGCAATCATGGTGATTCAAGCATGTCGTTTGCAAGTATTGCAAGTTACTGACAGCCAAATATGTACTGTAACAATGTTAAGTGTATGTTACATTATATCTTCTCTCCTACTCTGGGACCTATGCATCTAATATAATACTCTGACAACTCCCACCCAAGCCAATTAAAATAATATATGTGTTCCATGCAGGATGGATAGAAATCTATCTGTAGGTAGTTTGGAAAGATGTCTGATTTCAACCCTGGAGCCCTTGGCAACGGGGGGAAAACTTCTTGATTGACTGGCTAGTAGAGTCTTGTGTACCTGATTGACTAGCCCTTGGGAGCACGGCAAACTCTTTGAGACACATTGTTGTATTGATAGCCCGACATAGCTACTGTCGTCGGGAAGCCTATTCAGCGAGCAGGGGATTCAGTGAAGTACAGATGAGACAAGCCGGCTGTCTGGTACCATTAATCTTTCCATTTTTCTTTCCCCCATTTATCTCTTCTATTTCACTCTCTCTTCTATTTCTCACACTTCCAAATACCCATATATTCAGCTTCCAATTCCCCTGTCTGCAGGGAAATTAATGCCTGGCCGAAGAAAAGGTTCAGCCTTTTGCCAAAAGCTAATCTGTCTGCACGTCCGTTAGCTGGACAAATCTCCATACTTTATGAAAAGAAAATAACCTGTATTCAACATTAATAGTGGTATAGCCTATTATGACTGTATATATGATTATTTCTCAATGGAGTACAATATGGCCTTGAATAAGAATGAAAAATTAATTCATTTGTGTTCATTCAATCGAGGCTCATTCCTTCATTTGAATACATTCCATACGCCATAGTTGTTAGGGATGGGGCAGGTACACATTTCAAGGTGGTTTAAAAAACAAAATAAAAATTAAAAAAATGTTAAAGGATTAAAGCTCATATTCCAATTGTAATCCCAGCTATAGAGTGTTTGTACATTTTCAGGTCAGGATCATGGACTATAAACAGTATAAAGAATACTGGACGAAGGGAGCCGTGACCTCACCCATTGGTTTCTACAGACCCACTTTAAAGACACTATTTAAACTAATTCAAATCCACCATTTGTCGGCCTGACTGACAGACAGACAGATCCCACGGGGGAAATCGCCCAGAGGCGGCACATCAGTTAAGGTTACAGAGTTACAGGTAAAGAGTAAGAAAAAGAAAAAGTACTGTTGTGTACAGCAATACAAGGCAAAAAGAAAAAAACAAGAAGCATCAACAAAACAGAGCAAAAACGGTATACAGAGGTAAAAACAAATAGTGTCCATTGCAGTCATTGCTTCATAAGTGTCTCACAGAATCTCGTCATAAAACAAATAATTATAATTATCAGTGCAAAGCCAATCAAAAATAAGTGTCCATTAGGTCAGTGCAAAAGCGTGAGAAGTGAAAGTGCTCACAGCAAAAAACAGCATGGAATGTCAGTAGAGGTCAGAGTCTCTGAAACATCTATTTATTCCAGGTTAAGTTACGGTTGACCTGGCCAAGCGACCGTTGGTAACACAAAGCCATTAAGCAAATATGAAAGGCTGATGTGTACAGAATAAACATTAGCCTATAATTCTAGGAAGAAATAGAAAAGCCCAAAGGCAATACTACTTGCTTTCATCACTTCTAATTTCACTTGTTTATCCTGTATGGATAAGATTTGCATCCCTCACTGAAATGGTATTTTCTGTTTACTAAAGAGCTGGAGGGGCGGGGAGACCCCTGTTGCTGAAAAAATAAAGACATAAACCGAATGTCTGTCAGTAAGAGACATGTGGCCTGTGATATCTGCATTGTAGCTCCCTCCAGCCCCCTGAAACGTCAGTGGTTGGAATTTTATCGTTCCAGTGGATACACGGATCCCTCTGCCGACCCACGGGGACTGTAAAAAAAAGAAAAGTGTACACAACGTGGCTTCCACAGCGTTTCAACGATCGTCTAACTAATGTAATTACGCTGGCAAGGGGATAAAAAATGATGTTTAATATCAAGGCGGGCAATGTGTTAATTTTGTGGGACTGTGTGACTGTATGAAAAATGAATTCTGCCCAACAACAGCTAATTAATATCGACAAAACATTAATTGCTGTGATCTTTGGTCCACACCAACTGTGCCTCGGGCTTTAGATAAATAGATTGTAGGCCTCTAACACAGTACCATCTGTGGTAGCTTCTTGTAATCTGTAACCACTCCTTACATCACTGAAGAGACAGCACCTTAGTTTCCTTCCTTCTATTACGTTACTGTAACTGTACATTAGCCTCATCTGCCCTTAATGGTGGTAGCATTTAGCCTGCAGCACTCCATCAGACATTCTGGCAAAATGACAGACACCACGACAGACACCGAAGGCACACTTGCAGAGCAGCAACCTGGCGAACCTACAGAGAACCCCACACATAATTTAAAGCTTCAATTTTAGTGTTGTATTCATTGGGAGAGTCCAAGGCTTTGGAACAGCCTAAACCACACTGTCCAATACAATTGAGAGGAGCCACAGTGTACTCCGTCTGCAAATGAACATCATGATATACTTTCACACTTCAAACTCTATCTCAAATGTGTTGTTTTTAAAGACTGGGTAACCTTTATGGGACCCTCTGTTTTTATTTATAGTAAACTGACCGTTGTCAGGGAAGCAGGTATAGTACACTGAAAGAGAAGAGAAGAGAAGAGAAGAGAAGAGAAGAGAAGAGAAGAGAAGAGAAGAGAAGAGAAGAGAATACAGTGAGGCTGACTTGCACTGGGAGACAGACTTGTGCCTTTGCAGGAAGGAAACTAGAGAACATATATTGACTTTCAACACAATATTATTTGGTGTTGAAGCTCGTCTGTCTTTCTGTCTATAGCTATGCCTGTTCCTCACATCTATCTCTGTGTTGAATTGTTCTCACTGTCAACCTCTGCACTGATGTTCTTTTTAATAACAAGGGATTGGACATTCTGAAGCTATTATAATGTTAATTGTAGACTACTATGAAGATAGCCAATCAATGTATACGTAGGCCTATATGCTTATGCTACACTGAAAAAATATATAAAACAGACAGGCACATCCGATTCATAATACAATGGCTGCTGGAATAAACAAAACAAAACAAAACATGTAGACTAGAGCATAAATATCAGCACATCAAATAGCTCCCATTAAGAGGATTGTATTTAATGCGAGCAAGATCTCTGTCATATGCTACACTGACATAACAAGATGTATACTTAAAGTAAAAGTCTCACGCTGGGCTAAAGCACCTCAGAGTGCTTTGTAACATATGGCACGCATTACAATATACAGCCAACAAAGATGTGATGGATTTATGGCCATATACATAAAAACACAGTATAATACATTGGTATAATAAAAGGCAACACGCGCAAAGACATGCACCCACACCATTCAGATGATTGACTGTTGAAAGCGTGTTGGCAGGGATTATAACCATAGCAGGGCGGAATTTTGATACCATAGTGCACTTGGTGATACAAGCGCGAAATTTGGCACAGATGACCTTCATATGACCCTAATTGATAATCAACCTCTGGCCACGCAGAATTCCTAAGATTTCAAGATGGCCACCACCAGTTTTCAAAATGTCTGCAACTGGGCCAATGTGTTGGACTATATCGCTTTGCTGGGGCTTATTTTAATATAAGAGAATATGTTCTGGAGGTATTCCTACCAAGTAAGATAAAAAATAACATTAGGTTCCAATATGGCGGCATGTATTCCAATATGGCTGCCGATAAATTGCAGATATGTGCATCTGCTTATGGTTTATCCACATGAGCTTGTTGTACATGTATTTGTATTAATTACCATACACAGAATCCATTTATGGAACATTTGAAAGTGATTTATTAGCTTGGTTAAGCTTAGTGCTTACTTTTTGTTTTGTTATCAAGTCATTATAAACACATTTTCATTTACAATGGTGGCTGGGCAAGTGACAGGCCAGTGTACTAGCAACTGCAACCACAGAGGGGTGTGCAGATAAGTCCAAACTTAAAGCATTTGCAGTGTCCAGAACATGCTATTTTACATCCACATCGTGTCAGCTTCTGGCATAATTTGGCAAACAGGACTGCACAAGAGTCACTGGCCCCATATATGTCCTGCTTGGAATGCACTTCACTTGCATTCACTTCCTTGTAGGAACTACTTCTATGAAGTTCTATCGTACATGAGTACTATGAACTCCTCAATGACTTGCATATGTTTATCATTTATTGCAACAGGGGTTGAACCTAATTTGGAGAAGTTGTCTGCCATGCTGACCTTTTTCCCTTTCCATGGAAGGACGAAACTGTGTGGCATCCCCTGATTGCATGAAAGAAGCAAAGACCTGATGACTTTGATTCAATAGCTGATGCAATTTCATGAACGGGATCCATCTGAGATCCTTCCCTCCTTCCAAAGGCAATCCACAGCTAATTCAAGCCAAGTCTTTGAACAAGTGAAACTGTTATGTCAACAATGTCAGTATCTGAGGCAGAGCTGCAGAGGATAGCATCTGACACATCATGATTCGCAGCTCAGATACTGACGTTGTTGTCATAGCAGTTGCTCTTGTTCAAATTAAATAAGTCTGAGACTTATTGTCAGTATCAGCTGAGAACTCAGGGGTCTTATAGACCCCCTGGTATTGCTGAGGTGGAGCGCCACACTCACCGTACCTACTCATACACTGATCCTGATCGAACCCATGACCATGTGATCCGAAGGTGAAAGCTCTACCGACTGAGCAACCCAGACACAAAGACTTGGCTTGAAAAAGCTGTCGAAGGACCTCAGATGGATCCCCCTTCATGAAAATGCATCAGCTATTGGATCAATGTCATCAGGTCTTTGCTTCTTTCATGCGTTCAGCAGATGCCATACAGTTTTGTCCTTCCACGGAAAGAGAAAAGGGCCAGCACCTGTTTGAGAAAATATCCCTATATATATATCTAGGTTTTTGTATTTAGTTGCCCTAGGTCGTTAAAAAGCTACCAAATCACTTTAAAATGTGCTATAAATCGATTCTGTGTATGGTAATTAATACAAATACATGTGCTTCAAGCTCATGTGAATGTACATTTATGCAATTTATCGGCAGCCATATTGGAAAATATGCCGCCATATTGGAACCTAATATTATTTTTTTTATCTTACTTGGTAGAAATACCTTCAGAACATATTCTCCTATATTAAAATAAGAGGGAAATCAAAGATTTACAGCCCCAGCAAAGTGATATAGTCCAAAATGTTGGCCCAGTTGCAGCCATTTTGAAAACTGGTGGTGGCCATCTTGAAATCTTAGGATTTTTGCGTGGCCAGAGGTTGATTATCAATTAGAGTCATATGAAGGACATCTGTGCCAAATTTCACGCTTGTATCACCAAGTGCACTATCGTGTATTGAAAACGGCAAAATTCCGCCCTGCTACCACAATACATTAGGCCTGCCTATGATGCTGTAAAGAAGTCACCCGCCCTGCAAGCCAAACAGTAATTACACTGGGTATCTCCATCTGCTGCTGCCATGCTTAGAACGACTGGCGGGGAATTCTTCATGCATGCTCACTAACAGCGAACCAGGCTGCATCAGGATTAACCACATGGGCGCTCGGGCGGCGCAATGGTAAATCGCCTGCCCACCACCGTGGAGGTTGTGGGTTTGAATCGACCGTGGTGCATCCGGCTTTGTCGAGCGTCTACGAACACACAATTGGACTCCTCACCGGCAGGTGAGTCAGTAGTAACACACAAAATGTGTGTGGGGAGGAATCAATTGGCATAATGACTACATTGGGGAGAAAATGCGACTCACGGCTAATCACAGCGACTGGAGGCAAACAACTTTTTTTTGTTTTTCTACTTCTGGGGGCACCACCTCCTTTTTTATGTAAAACAGTAACTTGGTTTGGCTCCTCCCCTTTCTTAGTCCACTTCCCCCCTAATTATCTGTTTATTCTTAATAGCAACAACATTACATATTTAAGGTGATGAATCTGTCTTGAGAGATTAGGGACTCGCTAACACAACAGAAACCAAGGAGTATATACATTATTTAAAGAGGGAGAGGTCACAGTAAATATTTTAAACCTTTTTCCTCTGCACTGGGGGGAAAACTGTAGCCAAAAGTTTGATTGAAGGAATTTTTTTACGCATGAGTGCCGTGACTTGTTTTCTATTGCATCTCATGAGCAGTTGGGTTATTTTGCAAGTTGCCTGCGTATGCATGCCTCTGTGATATCAGTGTGATATGGTCTGATAAGGGCCTATAAACCAGCAGCGTGATCCATGGCTCTGTGTTTTCCTGATGCTTTATGGACACAATAGCAGTGAAATCATTTTGTTTTGTTTTACGACCAGGCAAGAAACAAACATCAGCTCATCATTGAAATAGTGTTGGTCCCCATAAATGTCGGGGCTCAGCAGTGGCTCAGGAGGCAGAGCTGTTAATGCTTTACCTCCTGTAGCTACATCTCCTACCTCCCGGAAAGGTTCCCGGTTCGCCCCCCCCCCTGCCCAGCGTGAAAGTGTCCTTGAGCAAGACACTGAACCCCTAGCTGCTCCCAATGAGCAGGCTGGTGCCCTGCATTGGCTGCCTCTGCCATCGGTCAAGTTGATATTATTTATACATCTCCAAATCATGACAGTTTACATGTAAAGCAGGTCAAGACCATATTTACAGACACCCACCAATTCCCCCATAAGCACACTCGGCTAACCTCGAGCAGAACCTGACCCTTGGTCGGTGGCCATCTGCCTTGACCGGTTGGGTTGAGAGAGAGAACGAGAGAGAGACACACACACACACACACACACACACACACACACACACACACACACACACACACACACACACACACACACACACACACACACACACACACACACACACACACACACACACACAGAGTGTCTAAGCACACTGTATATCCCTGTGTTTCAAGGTTTAAAGGCAGACCATTTACCATTTACAGTATCTCAAAGGCGACATTTCGCATTTTGAAGTAAGATTAGTTTTTCATATGTGCTCTTTACAGCCTACTTTAATAATACACTCATTGATGTTCTGCTGTTTTGCAAAAAACAACATCCAAGCAAACAGAAATATTGCTAATTTCCATTTCTCTGAAATGAAAGTCTATTTATCATCACCGGGAATATCCACAATAGTTAATCTGAATGAGAACATGGCTTATTCAGGGTTGTGGCTTTAAGTAGCAGCTCTGGAGCAGAAATAGCAGAAAGTGTCAATTGCAGTAAGGAGAAACAGCTCTATTTAGACCTTGCCCCGCTGCATCCAACTGTTGACAGCAAGCCATGCTGAAAATGTGACAGTATCTCCAACCCAGCGCTCCACAATTCTTCAGCCAATTGGAACATTGGAATGCAGTATAGGACAATGCCACAGCCAAGGCTGTGCCCCAGTATCTTCCTTTGTGTTTCTGGGTGTTTCCCTTGTGTCCCCTGTTGGTCTCTCCCTATGTAATAATAACTTGAATTTATATAGCGCCTTTCAAAAACCCAAGGACTCTTAACAATACAAAAAATAAACAAACTATTTGCCAAAAGCCTGAGTAAACAAGTCTCTCTTCAGTGCGGACTTGAAAGAGTCCAATGTTGGCGTCTGGTGAATCTCCATGGGGAGAGAGTTCCAGAGGGCAGGGGCTCTGTGTGTGTGTGTGTGTGTGTGTGTGTGTGTGTGTGTGTGTGTGTGTGTGTGTGTGTGTGTGTGTGTGTGTGTGTGTGTGTGTGTGTGTTTGTATGTGTTTCTTCTTTGCCGTCAGGCTCATACGGACGGGACGGACGGACGGACGGACATACGGACAAAGCCACGTATAGAGCGGTTGGCACCGCTAAAAAGCAGCTCCATCCACTCCTTGTTTAACTTATAACTGAAAAAGGCTGTATCTCGCTTCCTAAGCACTTTTTTTTTTACTTTGAAAAATAAAATAAAAAATGCTGGCACAGTATGAACATATTTTTTTATTTCATTGGCTCTGAGAGAGTTAAGAACTACTGCCTTAGAAAGCATTTGTAGAATCAGCCTCAGGTCTTAATGGGTTAAGGCTATTTTCACGGTTTTACGGTAACTTATAAACTGTACTGTTTTATCATGGTTTTTCAACACAAAGAATTAAATACATAAATGAATACATTTCATACATTTTGGGGTCCTGATAAGGCATACTTTGTCAAATACTGCCTCTTTTCATAGTGATACAGGTGTTTGTGTTTGAGGGAGTGTGTGTTTATGTTTTGGTGGTGGTGGGGGGGATTGAGGTACTATTAAAGCTCCTTTATGGATTTTTTTGGGGGGAGAAAAATAACTGATTGAACCGAGATTGATACAGGATTTCTGAGGATTTAAACCACACCTTGGGTTAAGTGGAATGGGTCTTAACCCCAGCCCTTCACCCACTCATCATCAGACAGTGATGATTGCTTCTTGTTTAACACTAATGTGTATCCCTGGCTTATTTTAAGGCTACACAATTCTACTTCTAACAGTCACAGGCTTTTTTGTTATTATTTCTTTAATTTCTTGCTCCCTGGGGAAAGTAAGCTCGTAATCACATTCTAACAGAGCAGTTTAATATAAAATATGTTGTTCGGCTATATTATATAAGAAACACAGAATAAATAAACATTCACATTCAGAGCAGAAACTGAACTTAGCCTACATTTTTAATTGGGTGCGAGGGAGTGGTAAAGGGACCAGGATGTTGGATAGAGGGGTCCAAAAAACATTGAGATTCACTGGTTTAAGGCATGACTAACAAAATAAAAAACATGATTCATGAGGTCTGAGTGCTTTAATAATGTGTTCCTTTTTCATTTACATTTTTGGATGTTTATTTTTTGTGTTTGTTTGTTTTTTGTAAGCTGATGACATTCTCTGCTACGTTTCAAGTAGAAATATTGTACTTTTGACTCCATTACATTTCTAGGGAGGGGCTCTTGGGACCGAACTTAGAATATATTATAAATTAACCACTTCACCTATTTTAAATCTAGTGAAAATAGCAGATCTACAAGCTCACAACGTGTCGCGCTTACTTTGTCCACCACTGCGTATATCACATGTTAATCAATAACCAGGCAAATACAGAGGAGGGAGCGCACACCTGTGTTGATGAGGTGCTGACCACGGCAGGTAATAGTATTGAAAAAGGATGAGGCCGCACAGCTCTTAGCCACGATGCAAAAGTGTATTAAAAATAAACCGTTTCCTCAGGGTTTAACAGAAAATGAATGCACACATCGCTTATAAAAGCCACTGGGACAAAGGTGAACTCATTACATGGGAGTGTCCTCAATCTACCCATCAGCATGGGTGGTCAATCAATAACCAGGAGACAGCGTTGACGTGGTGCTGACTGAACCATTGCAGGTGAGATTAGCAGAAGGAAAGAACAACATGCAGAAGAGAGAACGCTGGAGCAACACGGACAGTTTAGGCCTTTTATTTATTTCGGTGCAAGTAAAACAGATAGACTGACGTTTCGGTCTTTCGACCTTCCTCAGAGTGGAGGACTCTGAGGAAGGTCGAAAGACCGAAACGTCACCGAAATAAATAAAAGGCCTAAACTGTCCGTGTTGCTCCAGCGTTCTCTCTTTTGCATATATTGTCCCTACTCTTGTGACGCACCGGACTGGCCGTTAAAGGCTGAGGCGCAACGGTAGAATCCCTTTGTGAAAGAACAACATGCCTCAGAGGAGGCCAGAGGGCCAGGTACACAGGTAAACACAACTGCTAAACTGACAGTTGGTGGGGAATTTCACTTGGAAACAATTCTGGGGTTATTTTCACATCTACTCTGACTTTTGTGTTCATCCCAGACAGTTTTTAAGGTGCTTGATACAATATTTAGATATTAGATATTCATTTGGTCAAACATACCCGTCCTCCGACTATAGTACATGTATATAACATTTAACTTCAAACTCCATGTTAGACTTAAAACCACACATCTCTGCTTCTGGTGACTGATATTGTCCTTCTAATGAGATGAGTGTGCTTGTGTTTGTGTACATGTTCATATGCGTGTGCGCGTGTGCGTGTGCGTGTGCATGTGTGTGCGTGTGTGTGTGTGTGTGTGTGTAATAATAATATGGTCCCCACTCCTTTGGGAATCTTTTGTCACATTGCATTTTGAAATGTTGTCCTCAGTAATTAACCCATACTATCAGGAGCAATGGGGCGATTAACACCGATTAGTGCCCATGGGAGCAGTTAGGCAGTTAGGGGTTAAGTGTCTTGCTCAAGGGCACTTCGGCACATAGACCTGGATGCGAACCGGGGACCTGTTTCTGTTTCCCAGGCAGCATCTCTACCCATGCAGCCATGGCTGCAGATGTGCGTGCGTGCGTGCGTGCGTGCGTGCGTGCGTGCGTGCGTGCGTGCAAGAGAGAGAGAGAGAGAGAGAGAGTGAGAGAGAGAGAGAGAGGAGAGAGCAAAGGTGCTCATTCCTGCTGCAGTGGCATTAATTAAACACATCATCACCTGTACAGCATCTCATCCAGAATGAAGAACAGGATGAAGGTCACACCGTACAGCCCCTCACAGACATACTGTACTCTACACACAGTACAGCCCCTCACAGACATACTGTACTCTACACACAGTACAGCCCCTCACAGACATACTGTACTCTACACACAGTACAGCCCCTCACAGACATACTGTACTCTACACACAGTACAGCCCCTCACAGACATACTGTACTCTACACACAGTACATCCCCTCACAGACATACTGTACTCTACACACAGTACAGCCCCTCACAGACATACTGTACTCTACACACAGTACAGCCCCTCACAGACATACTGTACTCTACACACAGTACAGCCCCTCACAGACATACTGTACTCTACACACAGTACATCCCCTCACAGACATACTGTACTCTACACACAGTACAGCCCCTCACAGACATACTGTACTCTATAGTCACACAGTACAGCCCCTCACAGACATACTGTACTCTACAGTCACACAGTACAGCCCCTCACAGACATACTGTACTGTACAGAAAACAGAAAACTTCTTTGGATAACAATCGTATTTCAGACTAGAGCCTGACCGAGGCCACATGTTGGAGTCCGATGGCGATCCTGATTTTGGAGAATCCTAGACCACCGATTACAGACTACCGATTTTGTAGACAAAAGTACAATATTTTCTATCAGTTAAAAAAAAAATCACTACAATTTATTTTATATAAACACTCTATAAACATCCCTATTCACAAAATGTCTAAAATAGCCCATTTTCGAATGACATGCACAAAATATAGGGACTAAAAGGTTGAAAGTGATTAAAAATCGGGCTTCAGACTGTTGCATAGGTTTCCTCCTTGTGTTAGATAGGTACAGTACTGTAGGTGTTTTATTGCATGCTATGTAGAAATGTATGCTGATGCGTTTGTGAACATCTTTCTTGTTTCCCCCTCAAATTAGCCTCGCGTGGCCAGACAATATCACACGACACACTGCGTGGATATTAGTCTGGTCCCTATCAACAATAGATTCTTTTCCAAGGGGCGGTTACAAAAAGATCCAAACGGACTCTATTGGTTAGACCTAAAACCAATCAGAGCAGTGCTTCCTGCTACGTCACACACAAGCGCCGGTACTGAAATAGTAAACAACGAAAGCTAGCTCCACTCGTATTTAGTCTGGTAACCAGATGAAACTATTCTTAACACATCTTTCTCAAAAGCTTTAAGGGCAATTGTTTGTTAGTCTTTTAGAAAATAAATATATTCTAACGCGTTTACTACCGATGCTATGGCGGCGTCCATCTTTGTTGTGAAAAACTGAAAATGAGTCTCCTGCATTGTACGTCATTGCTCCAAATAAGGTGATAAGCCCGCCCACATTTAGATACTGGGCATGAAATGAACTCTCTATTGAGGGGGGCCAGACCTAATCTGCCGAGGGCTAAAGTGCGATGCAATTTTGCAAAGGCAGATTCGTCTGGAACCAGGCTACCCTCAAATAGCTCAGCAATGCTATTACTTTGCTGCTTGTATGTATACTACCATGTGTTTTCACTGTTACGACCATTATTGTCTTTAATGCCCCCCTCCCCCCTGCAATATTTGTCAATGGCTTCATTGTAGAGAAAAATGCTACAGATGTACAAGACCACCACTGCATATACAGTACAGAAATACAGACACGTGAGTGGCACACACACACGTGCGCCCTGCTAGGTCAGCATTATAAAGGATCATTAACACCTCTGAGCTCCCATTTCCTCTGCACGCACGCACGCACACACACACACACACACACACACACACACACACACACACACACACACACACACACACACACACACACACACACACACACACACACACACACACACACACACACACACACACACACACACACACACACACACACACACACACACACACACCATCTATTTAGTTGAACTCTCCATTGCAAGAGCTGCCCTGACCCAAGTTGGATGGATTTCTTCTCTCTCTCTCCCTCTCCCTCTCCCTCTCCCTCTCTCTCTCTCTCACCTTCTTCCTCTCTCCCTCCTTCTTCCCCTCTCACTCTTTCTCTCTCGTCTTGTACTTGTGTTTGACACATATTCCACTGGTGAAAGATTTCCTGTCCTCAAAAAGTTGCTGTTGCTATGCAACAGATCTGCCCGGCACCAAGAATAATACTGGTAGCTCTTAGCCTACATCCTATACTGTACGTAGTACATATAAAAATATATATAAAAAAAACTCGGGGCTATTAATCTAGCATTAACCAACAAAATAGCTTTAATCTCCATTGTTTTTGACTAAAGAAGTATTTTATATTACAGCTATTTTCATTCCCTCTGGCTAAGACTAGACTGTATGATTAGACATCACCATAAAATAAAGTAGGCTATATGTGGTATTTCTGATGATAGCCACAAACTGGAAAAGCAAAAAAGTCGAGCATAAATCCTATGCAGATCCATGGCGCTTGTGTGGTGCAAATGGTGTCAACGCATCTGTGTCATTTTAGATTTGAGCTATAACCATTATTTTATACTTAATTGGGTATTCAAAAATAGCAGATCTACAAGCTCATAGCACCGCACCGAGTGCCTACTGTCCTGTCAACAAAAGGCATAAAAGCCCAAAAATAAATCTTAAAAAAATAAGAATTATGTATAATAAGTATAAGTGTCATTTCCATTGATCCCAGACGGAACACAATCGACTGATTGATCATTAAAAAAAAATATCCAAAAGTGTACGTGGCCCCCCCATCTGACCACTTAACACGGCAGCCGATAGGTGGGCTTTGAAATGTTCAAGTGGTTGAGTCCATATTCTGTGTGCACGTGCACGTACACCACACACACATACATGCAAACACAGAGATGCATACTGTACTACACACACATCCACTTAAAAAACAAATACATGCAAACTCATTGAGAGAAAGACAGGGAAAGGGGGGGGGGGTAAATGCAGAAGGAGAGAGAGAGATGGAGAGCAAGGAAGGGAAGGAGGGAGGGAAGAACGCCAATCTTCAAGGACAACCTTCACGGCACTAATCAGACAAGAGCACCAAATCCATTTAGGTAATAACATTTATCTCTGTCATTCCGTCATTACCCATCTGTATTGGAATGGAAGTTCCTCGGGAGGAGACTTGAATACATCCACTCCTGGCTGAAGAAGAGAAACAAAACGAATTTGCAGATAAGGTATAGAGTTCCTGAGGCGTTGTTGAGACCACAGGCCAATCCGATTTGTTTCTCCAAGAAACGAGCTTTAGGACTGACTGTCCACACTGTTATTTGCAAGTGATCAGATCGAATGTATGTATTCTAGACATCACCAACCATAGGAGATCCACTATGCGAGCTTGTAGAACGTCCTAGAACGGCTATTTTTGACTTGATCAAAACAATCTGATTTGAATGTGGACAGGCCATAAATCTGCTTTGGTCTGCCAGTCTGAACATAGCCTATGCCTCACCATTAGAATGTCTCTGGAATTCACTGATAACGTCCTTCTTCCACCTCATCACAGATGTTACTGTAATAAATACTTTATATCAACATTGTCATCATTATCCCCGCCAGGCCAGAATAGCCGGGGATGGAGATTACGTTTTCACTGACTCCAAATTTGGGCAAGGTTTCAGTACCATCTAGCCCTGTGGACTTACATAAAAATATTTAAGTTAAATATTTCAACAAACAAAATATATATATAGGAAAACAATAGGAGGTACAATGTTAGCCTACTAGCATTATAAACAAGAGTGCTTTGCGAGATTAGCTCGAGATAAAACAGACAGACACACAGAACGACCCTTTTAGACAGCGAGCCTCCCGCAGGGCTACACCTGTTTTGCCATTCAATTATGTGTATATGTTCAGTTATTTGTTACATCTAGCCAGCAATTTTTGTCTACGAAGCTGAAAAGGCATACAGAAATGCAATTTTGATTCACATGTTACAATGTTCGACGCCACTAACACAATTCAATCGTTAATCGTCAATTATTTGAGCAACAGTTAATCGCCAATTAAAATGTCATGATCGTGCCAGCCCTAGGGTATTGTTTATTATTGCCTCCGCCAGGCCGAAGGTGTCGCCGAGACTATGTTTTAGCCCCTGTTTGTCCGCCTGTATGTG
>NC_139944.1:22994796-23113303 GCF_963454915.1 Gymnoscopelus microlampas | reverse complement strand
GAAACCAGTGACATCATCGATGGGGAATCCAAGCTAATAGAAACTGTAGGCTTTCTATTCCTGGGAAGTTAGCACGCTATAATGGAAGCCATTGTTCTCACGTTAATAAAAATCGAAATGAAAAAAAAAAATAGAAACCCTGCCTAATGATGATGTCACTGGTATGTGGATTTCTGAAGTGTCCACTGCCCTCCTATGAGACACAGACCGAGTAGAAAAAAATGACAACATTTTATCATTAGGCCTACACCAATTATATGGAGATAGGTTGAAAACAGGTGAATTCGTCCTTTAAGTTTTCAAATAATTGCAGTGGAGTAGAAAGTACAATATTTGCCTCTGCGATGTAGTGGAGAAGAAGACATGTAAAGGAAAATACTCAAGTATGGTAAATACTCAAGTAAAGTAAACACACCAATTTGCACTTAACTTATACTTAGTAGGTAAATGTGTTTGTAAGTTACTATTAATAACTGTCCATATACCACTGAGTCAGAGTCGCATTATACTTAGTTATGCATCCGAGTAAAAGAGCAGATCTACAAGCTCACAACATGCTTCGACATGCTGTGAGCTAATCTTGTAGATCTGCTACTTAAACGGCTGGTTCACCCAAAAAAAATATTTTTTTCTATCTATTAGTCACCCCATAGAGACTTGAATTGAGTTTTTGTCGCATTCCTAAGCCAATAATTTGATGACCAGAGGACCAGTAGTTTGATGACTGGCAGCGGTTCTGGTAGGAGACGCAAAGAGTCTCCTTTGTGTCTCCTACCGGAACCGCTGCCAGTCATCAAATTATTGGCTTAGTAATGCGACAAAAAAAAAAAAAATATCCATGAATTCAAGTCTCCGTGGGATGACTAATCGATAGGAAAAAAGTCATTTTGGGGGTGAACTACCCTTGAGGTGTGCGATGTGATGCTCCACCAAGTGTAAATCTGGCCTAAAGGACAGCAGCAGCATCATATATATTTTATACAATATGGAGATACAAGGTTTCTGCCCGACAGCAGTATATACCTTAATAGGTATTGATTTCTGTGTGTGTGTGTGTGTGTGTGTGTGTGTGTGTGTGTGTGTGTGTGTGTGTGTGGACACACTCCAAGGAAAACAATCGCTGGGGGTATAATTAAATGTGTTTTGAGAAGAAGGTCTTTAAAGTCAAAGTGTGTGTGTGTGTGTTCAAGACCGTCTCAGGAGAATTTCCAGTCCCTTCATGTTGTCACAGGGGTCTGGCACTGGTCTCGTTTCTTCCAGATGTTCCCACCATCCTGTCTCCTCTCTCTCTCTCTCTCTCTCTCTCTCTCTCTCTCTCTCTCTCTCTCTCTCTCTCTCTCTCTCTCTCTCTCTCTCTCTCTCTCTCTCTCTCTCTCTCTCTCTCTCTCTCTCTCTCTCTCTCTCTCTCTCTCTCTCTCTCTCTCTCTCTCTCTCTCTCTCTCTCTCTCTCTCTCTCTCTCTCTCTCTCTCTCTCTCTCGTCTGCCTTCGCTCCCACTTTCCATTTTCAGGGATGAGAAACTCACTTCTAAACTTTCCATGTCCTGCTGTCTGCTCTCTCTACTCTCTCTCTCTCTCTCTTCCTCCCTCTCCCTCTCCCTCCCTCCCTCTCTCTCTCTCAAATACGCAGTAAAATCCTGAGTGTTAATTTAACCCAGAGAGTCCCGGGGATAAATCAAGACTCTGGATTTTTTTCAGCAAATGCTCCACTCGGGTGCCTCCCACCATCCTTTCCCTATGAAACAGCGGAGCAATAGAGATGTTTCCCTGCACCAGAACACAACCGCAGTGTTTCCCCTTTTAAGTGCACTGTTATGATGGTGTATTGGTCAAAAAAACATGTTGCCAGGGACACAGGGGTATGTTTTACCGGTAATAGCTGATGTCATCGTTGTTGTTGATGATTTTACAACACGGGCTGAAGGGAACACATTTCAACCACATAAACCCTATTTTATACTTTGTTGTACAACGGTGTTGCCCCAAAGCTTGCAATGCTTGTGCTTGTGGATCTGCTATTCTTGGGAAAATGTATGAATAAAATGTCACCTATGACATGCCTAAAATAGGGATGCCAGGTTGAAAGTGGTTAAACATGACACAAAGGCAAAATTTTCATGTCAAGGACACCCAAATTGCTACGGTATATACATTAGGCCATAGACCCCCATTTGAAAAGACTTTGTGCCAGGAACTCCCTTGAGAGAAGATTTGTGTTGTTAGATTTTAGTACAGAATACTAAAGATTAGAATACTAATCACTAGTACAGCATTTTACAACTTTATACGGTAGGAGGGGAGATAACAGTGGAGAGAGTGAAAAGTATGATGTAAATCTAAATGCACATTCTTATACATTGTCTCATTGGGTAACTTCAAAGTCAAATAATAGAACCTTGTTCCTCGTTTTGCTGGTCACCCCCTGAACCCCCCCCCCCCCACCCCACACACCCCCCAAGGACCCCTGAGGGTCCCCAGACACCACTTTGAGAAGACCACTCTTAAACAAAAACAAAACAACTTTTTGAACCATAAACATCACAAGAGACTAGAATAACTACTGTGCAACCCGAAGGCAGCCTGTATCTGAAGAAATTAAACGCGCCGAAGTTCCTTTTGACAGCACAGTAGAGAGCAGCCGTATTGATTATTGCACCCATGTTCAAGAGATTTCTGTGCCCACGCAGGTCAGCAGAATCTGACACATTCCCACAGCCACCACAGATCTTTAGTTAAAATGTGTAGTTACAATTAAAGTGCTTGCAATAAAGCCACCCCAACTACAGTACCACACATAACACCACACAACACCATTCATCATCACCGTTCATCCTGCATCCATGGCTAAAACAAATGTTGTAAAGGATTTACTTACAAGGAAATAGAGAGAGAAGGATTAGATGTAGCAGCAATAGTGTCTACAGTTTCCACAGATTTCACTTTCTCCCCTACTGGTGCTGATGGTGGTGGTGGTGGTAAGCAGAGTTGGCCCCGTCCAAGGCTAAATATAACCCAGAGAGCTTGCAGCAGCAGGAGAAAGCGGGCCGGCTCGGGCTTTTCCGCGCCGCGCGGACAATGCATTTGTCATGAGAGAGCTCATTCTGAGAGCCCTAGAAAGCAGCACAGCAGAGGAGAGGAAAGTACAGCACAGCACAGGGAGCTACACGCTGCTGGGGCCCTGTCCCTAGAACAAGGGAGGGAGGGAGGGAAGGAGGGAGGGAAGGCGGGAGGGAGGGAGGCAGGGAGCTGTACTGGAGTTATTTGGGATCTGGTACCATTTCCTTGTGTGTAGAGCCAGACCGATATATCGGCCATTATTTGACTTTTTTGACGGTATCGGTATCAGCACTTATTCAACCTGGTGTACCTATTTTGAACGTGAAATTTTCCGATAATGTAGTTTTGAGAAGTTTTCAAAAGTAGTCCATTGACAAACACCGTGACGCGTTGTAAGCTTGTAGATGGGTTATTTTTGGGGTTAGTTGGGGTGCTGATGGCCGAGTGGTTAAGGTGCATACCGCTGACAGCAAGTCGCGGGTTCAATTCCCGAGCCCGACGACCTTTGCTGCGTGTCACTCCCCGTCTCTCTCCCTGTTTCCTATCAATGTTCCACTGTACTATCTAAATAAAAGCAGAAAAGCCCAAAATATCTTTAAAATAATAATACAGTTTGTGTTTATTTGTATTAATTTGTTTGCTTATAAGTTAAATATTCTGAAATTTAAATTATAATCAAGTTTTTCAAATTGAGTATAACATTTTGCGCTTTTTGACAAAATATCAGTCAAAACATCGGTAATCGGCGGTCAAGGACTTTTCCAAAATCGGGATTGGACCCAAAACTGAAAATTAAATGTGAATTCGCGACCGGGATGATTTACCAGGCTACCAAAATTGGGCATTGGTCAGGCACTACTTAACTGAGATAAGGAAAGTGAAAACTTCAGTCCATGAATAGTCATTAAACCATGAGTCAAGAGTTGAGTCATGGAAGTGAGTCATCATTGCACTGAATTCACACATAAACCTGTGATTAGATGCTGTAAACAGGTTGCAGATTAGGGCTGTGCAACATTACATTAATACTGTCAACATGATTATCAGTCGCAATCATTTTGTGAATATTGCACTTCTTGTTTCCATCTCTAAACATCGAACACATGCAAATGTTTTCTATCATTCTCCTAATTGGCAGAAGCAGATCTCTTCCATGAATAAGCTCATCATGAATAGCCATGGTCAGAGCAATTGAGAGTTGTGTCATCTCCGTTCATTCCATCAGGTCAATTATTTTACAGCTATGGCAGATCATGTAAACAAAGAATATTCATATAATATTCAATAGTCAATCATTACACACACCTGCATATGATGCTAACCTTCTGAATATCTTGTATATACCTGCTATCACACACGCTATCTGTATTACGTATATATCTTTATTTAATCTATTTAACCAGTTTTCTTTTCTCTTCACCTTTGGTCTCACTCTACCTCTGTCTCTCTCTTCTCACGGAATACTACAAAACACTGGAGCATGCACAAAAAAAATATTTCAACCACTGATTTACACCTGTAAAACTGTGACGTGACAAATTAAACTGATTCTGATTCTGCCAAAACCAAGTTGATTTAGAATGTGTATCAGTATGCTCAGAGATAACAACAAGAACAAGACTGTGGAAAATCAGACAACCAATTGTTCCCAACACCTATGTGTAGTTCCAAACATTCATTAGTGTGGTTGCCCTAACAGGACCATATATTTCCCCATCCACTTTAATGGAAAAGTGAAAAAAATCAGATTCAAGTTTTTTTTTCTCTAAAACCGTAAGAGCTAGAGTTACCAGATTTGATGGCGAGGTTCATGATTTAGTCCGAAATTATTAAAAAAGAAATGACACCAGTCGGCCTCATGGTGGCGCTATAACAGCCCACTTTACGTTTTGGCCTATAACTCGAGAATAAAAATTCCTTGGGTCATGACGCAACTCCCCATATAGGCCACGCCCACTTGCGTCAGGATAGATTTTCCGCCATTTTGAATTTTCTTCAAAACACACTTTTAGCTCCTCCTCCCACATATTTTGTCCATATTTCAAAAAAACAGTACACATGATCTCTGGGTCAATGCGATAAACATATCCAAACGGCATTTTGATAGTCCTTACCGTTTGTCCGTAAATGGCTTCCAAAGCTAGTGGGAGAGGCCTGTTTTACAAAAAATGCCAGAAATCACGAACGAAACGTCCAATCAATCCCAAATTTGAATCACATGTCAAGGGTGGTTTACTCAACAAATTCCCAAAAGCATTTCTACTTTGATCCATAGGGGGCGCCACAAATGCCCAAAATGTGACCGTTTGATGCAAAAACCTAATTTTGGGGTGGATCAATCCTCTCAAAATGAAACGCAAGCGATCTCAGGAGTGACGTGACAATATAATTGGACCGTTACATTTATGGGAGGGGTTTATTTCTTTAGTGGGAGGGGCCTATTTCCTAAAATCAAAACGGCACGCATCACGAATCAAATTCGAATCACATGTCGCATGGGCTCCGACGGTATTCCTTCCGGCGTATTCCTCGCGTCCAGGTGGCCGCGACCCACGACTCGCGTCGGCGCAACCACACTTTGCAATTTCCCAGAATTGCGAAAATTCTAGTTCTATATGTTTTCCCCCCTGTCCGTCTGTGTGTGCGTCCGTCTGTCCGTCCATCTGTGTACAGCAAATCTCCGGCACCGTTGGATCGATTGGTGTAAAACAACTTTCACATGTTATAGCACAAGGAGGCCAATTTCTTTGAAATTTCTTTTTTTTGTATTACTCCAACAGATTTTGTCTAAACATCACGCACATCGGTACACATTTTCTCTATAGTCAGGTGATCGAGACAGATTTGTCAGATTTTTTATATTCCATCCTGATTGGCAAATTATGGCTTCCAAAGTTAACAGGAGTGGCCCGTTTTGAACAAAATGCCTCAAATCATGAACGCAGTGTCCGATTGCCGTGAAACTTTTCTCATAGCGCCACCAGGAGGCCAATTTTTGCTAAACAAATGTTATGCTATTTCTCCAACAGATTTTGTCCAAACATCACGCAAATCGGTACACATTATCTCTATTATAGTCATGTCATGATGTCATCGAGGGGGACCTGTCCAACTTTTCATATTTCCTACTGATTGGCTAAGATTAACTTCTACGATTTGCGTGATATTAACTTCTACTACCTGGCCTGGCGGAGACCTGTGCTCCGAGGAGCACATTTTTCTAGTTCATCATGAATTTATCATGAACTCATCATTAATTCCTGGTCCTCACCATTAAAGGACAAGTCCGGACTAAAATAGCACATAGCCTTTTTTTTCCTACTTATATTGATCCCAAATGACTGGCTGTGGGGTCTATTTGCAGAATTGCCCCTGATGTCCAGTTTCCCTAGCAGCCCCCATAGCATAGAGTGGAGCTCATTAGCATATCAAACGTTTTTTTTTCTCCATGAATCGGTTGTCATTACACACGCATCCATGCCTTGGTTGTCCCACACGAGTCGCCACAGACTCGTAAATCATGTTTTGGGGTGAGGGTTCGGCACAGCTGCCAATCAAAGTGACTGTACTGGCCAATCACAGTGCATCTTTTCCGGGACTTGGCAAAACACATAACAGCTGTATATACGCTGTTGGTCTGTTTAGCAGATTATGGCGGCGGGTGTGGGACAACCAAGACATGGATGTGTGTGTAATGACAACTAATAACAGATTCATTCATTCAAAAACTTTTGACCGCTAATAGTATATTAAGTAGTGATATGCTTATGGGCTCTGCTCTATGCTATGGGGGCTGCCTGGGAAACTGGACGACAGGGGCAATTCTGCAAATACACCCCATGGCCATTTGGGATCAATATAAGTAGGAAAAAATGGCTATATGTTATTTTAGTCCGGATTTGTCCTGTAACTAATGGTGAAGTCACTATGACTTAACCAAGTGTAATATAGCATTAGTTAAGGACGTTATTCCACAGTTCCACTTCTATGCCCTGGATGATTGCTCATAATCATAGGCGGGTAGGAGTAGCGAGGGAGGGTCGGTCTCTGGTGGTCGTTCAGAGTCCAACCCTGGTCGTTCAGAGTCCGAATTTGCATACTAAAGGAAAGTGGGACTGTGGAGGAAAGGGGTTGGATTTCACAGCATTTCTGGCAGAAAGCCCTGAAGGGAAACTTCTCCCATGTGTCATGCACGATTTGACAGAAAAAACAAACAAACTGGTATTTAGATCTAAAACTTAGTGGATTACATTCTGTTGCACCCTACATTAAAGCCCCATTGGACATGTTCAAGAATGTACTGAATCAAACCATTAACCTCTTAAACCCTATACGTCCTATTGGGGTTTGGTACCCTATTCCTAATTCCTAATGTAATGTTATTCCCAGTTTACTTTTATATTCATTTTTTTAACACGCCACAATACGATGCACTTTGGGCTTGTAAATCTGCTATTTTCGTTATTATTGAACATGCAGTTTAATTTACTGATTCAGCCTACAATGTTATTCTTTCACCCATGACATGCCCAAAATAGAGACACCTTAATGTTCTCCTAAAGGCCCTCTAGACCAGGGAAGTCTCTCCTCTCTTTCGGACAACACCTCCTGCACCATTTACTGTGAACCGGCTTCCCTGTCCACCTGCACACACACCTCAGCATCCAGGTTCTCACTAACCAAGACAATGTGCCCCATGGGCCGTCCCAGCTGTCTGACCACGTTGAAGCGTCCTGCCCAACACACGTCCACTCTGCCTGCTCCCACTTCTCAACAATGATGGAAGGAAAACTCACATATTGGACATAAGGGTAAAAGCAGCAACGCCACAAATACTTAAAGTAAAGTACATGTCCTGCACACAAAATCTTATTTAAGGCAAAGTACAAAAGCCTAATAGAATCAAAATATATTTAAAGTAGCAAAAGTAAAAGTACTCAGTGTGCCCTGTGCAGAATGCCCATTTCAGAATCATATCATGTTATTGTAGCCTGGCATGGCCAGGCTAATATCACTGCGTAGATATTAGTCTGGAATCTCTGTGTGGAACCTGCATTTCCGAGGGGCAAATAAAAAAAATGCCTCTGGTGATAAACCCACCCCATATTTGCATACTAGGCTCTGATTGGTCCCTCACAACTTTGGAGGGAGAGAAATAAAATCTCTATTGAGAGGGGCCAGACCTAATCTGCCAAGGGCATTTTTTTTTTGCAATGGCAGATTTGTCTGGAATCAGGCTAATGTTATTGGACTATAATTATTGATCATTAATGTGCTCATTGCTCTAATGTCGCAGCTGGCAAGGTTGGAGCTCATTTTAATGACGCTATACAGCTGGGCAGTTTAACCCAAAATATTAAATACTTAATTCGTTGATTTATTGTTTGAATTAATAATCTAAATCTGCAAATTAAACTGTCAAATAATTGTAGTGGAGTAAAAAGTACAATATCTTCCTAGTGGAATAGAGTATCAAAACATGGAAGAAAAGTAAAACTAGCCTACCTCAAAAGTGTACTTAAGTACAGCACTTGAGTAAATGTACCTCAAAAGTGTACTTAAGTACAGCACTTGAGTAAATGTATTAAATACATTTACTCAAGTGCTGTACTTAAGTACACTTTTGAGGTAGGCTAGTTACTTTCCACCATTGCTACTCAGCAGCACAGAGATGGATCCACTCACTGTAGAAGTCTCACTATTTACTTGTTACTTGCTGGCTGCACTACAGCTGTGCTGTTGCTCCACTCAGCATGGAAAATGATAAATGTTTTATTATTTTTTCCTCTATGCCAACAAACATGCGCAAGTCTCATTCTGACAGTTGGACATTTGAGAAAAGAAATGCATAGATACAAGTGCTATTCCTGTTCAGAACACATGCCTGTTCAGTGCGGACCGGTTCTGGAGAACCACTCATACGATTGACTTCACATTCGATACCGCACTCCCTTGAGACCTCAGCTATATACCCAGCAAGTGGGAAGTTGATCAAATGAACTGTTCTCTGGATAATATTCCTTCACATATTGTGCGAAAGAAAGACATGCAGCAGATGTATACATACATACATACATACATACAGTACACACACACACACACACACACACACACACACACACACACACACACACACATACTGTACATACATACTGTACATACAGAGATTCCTGAAATATTTAGACATAGATGTGTCCTTCTTTCGTGTACACAGCGGGTTCACCATTTCGCTGGCGGATCTGATGATGCTTATTGCTATGGATACCACAACCAACACATCTTCACATGGACCAAACAGAAGCTTCCAATGTGATGCAATTAAAACCCACTGGCTTTTTGCCGTTTCATGATCGATATCTTATGTTTAATTCTACTGTGATTGTGATATATCCCTATTATGATCGCTAAAGAAAAATAAACAACCTTATTCAAAGGAAAATGTAAAATAGCAAATTAATTTGATCAAAATAGGATTTGCTCCTCGCTGTTTCTCTCTGTCTTCCAGTCACAATAATGAATGCAGTGATTCAGTGAAACAGCGAGAGCTCAAAGTATTTTACCAGGGCATCGTGTAGCACGGGGCCCCGTCGTGAGAAATGTTCAAAGTGTGTTGGACAATTATTTTGCCTGAACAACTGCGTGCATGTGGGCAGGCAAATGTGTCGAAACTGTTGCTCGAGCACAGACGATGCTGTTTTCTTCAGCAATCATGCACACTAACAGTAAAATCCGTGTTGATTTAACTCTGAGAGTGTACAAATGGAACCAAACGTACCCTTACAGGTCTGTAACTCTGAGAGTGTACAAATGGAACCAAACGTACCCTTACAGGTCTGTAACTCTGAGAGTGTACAAATGGAACCAAATGGACCCTTACAGGTCTGTAGCTCTGAGAGTGTACAAATGGAACCAAACGTACCCTTACAGGTCTGTAGCTCTGAGACTGTACAAATGGAACCAACTGGACCCTTACAGGTCTGTACCTCTGAGAGTGTACAAATGGAACCAAACGTACCCTTACAGGTCTGTAGCTCTGAGACTGTACAAATGGAACCAACTGGACCCTTACAGGTCTGTAACTCTGAGAGTGTACAAATGGAACCAAATGGACCCTTACAGGTCTGGAACTCTGAGAGTGTACAAATGGAATGAAATAAACCCTTACAGGTCTGTAACTCTGAGAGTGCACAATTGGAACCAAATGGACCCTTACAGGTCTGTAATTCTGAGAGTGTACAAATGGAACCAAATGGACCCTTACAGGTCTGTAGCTCTGAGAGTGTACAAATGGAATTAAATAAACCCTTACAGGTCTGTAACTCTGAGAGTGCACAATTGGAACCAAATGGACCCTTACAGGTCTGTAACGATGAGAGTGCAAAAATGCAACCAAATGGACCCTTGCAGGTCTGTAACGATGAGAGTGCAAAAATGGAACCAAATGGACCCTTGCAGGTCTGTAACTCTGAGAGTGTACAAATGGAACCAAATGGACCCTTGCAGGTCCATTTGGTTCCATTTGTACACTCTCAAAGTTAAATTAGGCCAGGTCTTAGCGGGCTGGGAGGACATGTGAAGCGGAGTGCAGTGGTGGTCTTCCCATGCCCCCCTGCCCTTTCTGTTGGACTTGGACATCTCCCACAGGCTGAGCCGTAAATAGACACACACACACACACACACACACACACACACACACAGCTATACTTAAATGCCTAGGCTGCCACCAAGTACTCAAAGTCCCCCCCCCCCCCCCCACACACACACACACACACACACACACACACACACACACACACACACACACACACACACACACACACAGTAAAACTTGACCCAAATGGCCATTTTTACACACTTAAATTCACACTGAGGATTTTATTGTGTTCTGTAATTTGGGATTGGGTTAAACTGAAGCGGTGCTTAAACTTTTACCCTCAGCGCCAGCAGTAATAACAGAAAATGCTCTGGTTGCTCAAAAGTGCTAATATTTAAGGGATATTGCAGATGATGAAATATTTTTGAATATTTTTTAAACATTTTAACTACACAATTCTTGTATGGGGGTCCCTGGCACAAAGTAGAACCACTGCTGTGAAAGATATCAACCTGTTAGAAGAACTTAGTTTTGACAGAGCACAGTAGCACTGAGGAATCCACAAGTTAGTTCAGACTCTGTACAGTAGTTTTAGCTCGTGGCAGAGACATCTGTAACCGTTTGTGTCCAAACAGATCACAGTAATAGTTTATATGTCAGGGGGAGCCTAACAGCTTCGCTACACAAAGTAGAACAAAATGTTTTATTGAACCATTTGTCAGCATGCCGCCGCTTAAAACGGAACGCGGTGAATCACTGTATTAAAACACAGAGATGGCCAGCCTACAGTACAGTAAATTAATGGAGTCCGAGATATTGCTCAACAGGGGGATGTATAATTGTCACCCATGGCGGTAGACGAGGTGCACACACACACACACACGCACACACGCACACACGCACGCACGCACGCACACACAAACACACACACGCACACAAACACTGATTTGTTTTGACATCACGTGAGATTTAAAGCCAAGGCGCGGGTCAACCACTTAAATGTGTCCCCTGCAGCCAGTGAGCATGCCAAAAAAAGGCTCTGTTCCAGAAAACGTCAGTGAAAATGGGTTAGGAGCAACGCAACGGCATGTTGCCTGCAGTGCAGGAAATCATTTCATCCACTGTGAGTTTTTTCTTTGCTTGTGGATGTTATAAACTAAAGTGAGGGAGGGGGGCTCACACACATTATCTATCATAGAACCCTGGCAGTCATATATGCTCAGTAGCGGTAGCAGCCATCACCATCACAGGACTTTCTGTGTCTAATGCAGTGATTCCCAACCTGTGGGCCGTGCTGAGGATATTGCATGTGGGCCCCCAAATAATTGGCAAAACACCAAGATTTTAATGATAGCGTAATAAATAAATACAAAAAAAGTCATGGTATTTTTGTTTTCTTTGTGATACTGATAAAAAAGTATACCAAGTTATTTCCATTGAAAAAGCCGGAACACAATTGATTTAATGATCTTTTTTCTTAGAAGAACGGCCAATGCACACCTCAAGGGTTGGTGACAGGTGAGTAGGACAAAGGTGCAAATGTTCAAAAGGGGATCTCTGATAATAAAATCAAATTTGCAAAAATGTTGCTCTTTATCAAATCAACATTTCGGGCATTAGACCTTAGTCAGGACAGACAATGTATTGATCATTAAAATGAACATGCTCTGAAAATGCAGGCCGCCCAACCATCTGACCACTTAAAGGAGACACACCATGAATTTCACTTTTTTTTATTTATTTTTTATTTTTTGGCCTCCCCAGTGTCTCTTGTACCCCAAAAATTTTTTTTTTTAACATTCAGTCATTGTCTCCGCCAGGAGACTATGTTTTCACTTTCCGTCCCCCCCCCCTCGGCCAAGCTAACATTGGTCAAGCCTCACGTGACACGTGACAATACACTGAAAGAGTGTGCTCTGATTGGCTAGTGAGACGCATGACGTATAGCGGCCTATAAATAGATGTGTCACTTTGAAAGAGTCTATGCCTCTTTCAAAGTGAGGTAAGACAGGAGTAATCACGAAATGGCTGAGAAATGGCGGAGTAACACTTAAGACAGGATTAATCAAGTAACACTTAAGACAGGATTAATCAGGAACAGTACTGGCGGAGACCTGTGCTCCGAGGAGCATATTTTCTAGTTCATTCTCATTTCAGAGATTTTCAGAATGGGCGTGTCTGAACAGGCCATCTCAGAAATGGCATGTTTGCTTACATCACGAAACTTTCTGCCCATGTATTTTGACAGACAGAATTGCTCAGTAGCACCCCTCTGCCCAACAGGACGTTTTGGTATTGCAGCTGAAAGTGCTTTATAACCCCGAGAGAATTGACTTGGGATGAGTATATCTGAGTGTTGATTTAGGCTCAAACCTTTTGAAAATGGTTTGAGGGACATACACCATATGATATTAAATAACAAATATTTTTTTTTAATTCATGGTGTGTCTCCTTTAACACGGAGGCAATTCGGCTGCCCATGACGAACACATTCAAGATTTTCAAGTGTGCCCTGATCCAGAAAAGGTTAGGAACCACTGGTCTAATGCTGCTAAGTAGACATTAATACCCCCTGCGTGCCGTGCACCCCTGACACCTTATGGAGGTTGAAACAAGCACAAAATGCAAGATTTGAAAACATGATATCTTATATGAGAAAACTGCAGTGCAGCACTTCCTCTAGTGCTGCAAACTTGTGGGCCTTATAATGTAATATGAGTAAATCTGTATCTTACTGGAAATGGGTAATGCATGGCATACATATAGATGGGAACGATTCTGAAGATGCTAAATAATTGAGATTATCTGGGCCCTAGGTGGAACCCAACTAGGCTATTCTATGTGGTACCGAACCTTATTCGACAGACAGGGGGACAGACACACAGGGACAGAGAAAGAAGGGAGCACAGGACACTCAGCGTTGCCATGTCATCTGATTATAAGCGGATTTGCCTTACTTTTCACCACAGTGTTGCTATGTCCAAAGATTATAAGCGACTTCGCCCTACTTTCACACAATACTCTTGCTCACACTGTGAGGTGGCTGCAAGTTGGATCTGCGATGCGAAGTGTACGACGCGTCACGCTAGATGTGAGGGCCGCGCAGCGGCCCGAACTTCTAGTCCCATCAATAAAGGCAGAAAAAGACCCAAAAAATATCTTAAAAACTAAAGCTCCACTGGCTAAGAGAAACAATCCGCAGATGGTATAAAACAACAAAAAGAACGCTTCCGCCCTCCGGTGAAAACAAATGGAATTCTGGGTAATGCAGGAATCCGCTAAAGACCTGCAATGACGGTAGTGACCAGCAGAGGTTGCTAAAAATCGTTATTTTGGGACTTACCAAGTATGGCTTTAAGTAAATAATTTGAGTACTTTTTCCACCACTGGCAAAAAGGATAACTCAAAAAAAGTCCGGGGACTTTTCCAGAAAAACACTTTTAGAAAAGGGGAGGGGGGCGGGTATAAATATTTTACAAGTGTTGTATAAGCAAGAGAGGGATTTATAGTAGACAACAATCATAAAACACACAATTTGTTGGACCAGCAATACAGCACCAATGGCTCCCCATTGATTGGCTACAGCTATAAAACAGTGGAGAGCCACCCTGACCCCTATTAATGAAAACCATGCTTAGTGAGCCGTGCTGAAAATGATCACATGCTATTTTTAGACAGCAGATTGATTCAGTGTGTGTGTGCGTGTGCGTGTGCGTGTGCGTGTGTGTGTGCGTGCGTGCGTGCGTGTCTTATTTGCTTGGCTCCCACGCTCATGGTAATGTACAACGTTGAGGTACATTATTATTACGTTATTTTACTTGAGTATTTCCATTTTTCGATATTTCATACTCCACTGCAATTATTTGAAGACTTTAATTACTTTACTTGGCAGAGTTTTATTATGAATAGAAAACCCCTATTCTAAGATATTTGAAAATAGCTACAAGCTCACAATGCGTCGCGAATCGCAATACGTTGTGAGATTGTAGATCTTAGTGTGTTGTACTTTTACTTTTGGTACGTTTTGGTGCCAATACTTTTAAAGTATTATAGTATGAATGCAGGACTTGTACTTGTAACTGTGTACTTTTATACTGTGGTCTTGCTAATTTTACTTAAAGGAGTAGTTCAACCAAAATAAATCTTATTTTCTATCAATTACACACCCCATGATGCCTTGAATTCATGGGGATTTTTTTGTTTTTTGTCACATTCCTACATGTAAGCCAATAATTTGATGACTGGCGGAAAGTCATCAAATTATTGGCCACGATGGGCAACACCTAACCGGTTGAGTGTCTAAACGGAAATACCGGAATTTGGCGGGAAGTGACGCCCAAGGAAATGACGTTGACGCTTTACAAATATATATATATATTTTTTTATGTGTGTACCTCTTCCACAACTGCATATGACTGAGTTCTCAAAGCAGTTCTGATCAGAAAGCCTACACCACCTTCTCCCTTTTTCCTACGGGTCATTATGACAGTGGGTGCTCAGTACACCACCCCCACCCTCGACAGTCAGACATTCTGAAAGTCACATGGTGTGAAAAGCGGTAGGATAATTGATTTGAAGGGATGAAGGAAAATGATAGGTTGCTGATGTTAGCATGTGAAAGATGTCCATTTCTCTGTGAGTGCGTGTGTGGGCGCTGGGGCTCCTATGAGTCACCACAGCTACGTTCACATGCACAACACTGCAACGCTCTGAAAGGCACCTATAGCAAATTCTAAGTATGCATAAAAGGAGATGCTTCTATTCAATATGTGGAGATGTAATTTAAAACCTTTTAAAAAGCTGATGTAGACAGTGCACATGCGCTCGCACACGCACACACACACACACACACACACACACACACACACACACAAAATTAACTCTTAAGCCCTATACTTTGAGTACGAGGAATAGCAAAATATTGTTGATCTACATTCAAGCTCAGAATTCGTCACGACGTGAAAAATGACGTTTTCATCTAAATTTATTATGATGCCCATAACAGCGATGCAAGGTTGAAAGTGGTTAATCCATTCTGATAATGATGAATAACCGTAAAATAACCTGTTTGAGTTACTGTACATTTGATTTACACGCACTCTTTCCCTCCTGCAGCTAAAACAGATACTGTGCTTACCCTGTAAGGGTGACTTGGTTGCCTTTCATTATTCATTGTGGACCAGCATTGTTGGCTAATTGATGAACAGTGATGGAAACAGTGGAAGAGAGAGAAAGAGAGACACCGAGCGATACCAGGAGTCAAAAAGGTCTACAAGCAGAGCAGAACACGAGCATCGCTCGGCATCCGCAGAGCAGATGGAGTTTCTGAATCACTTTCACCCTGCAGGAGTCCTGTTCCACAAACCACCAGGTACAGTATAGGGCTGGACAATTCACTGAAAATATATCCAAACCCATATTTACAATCTCTAACCGACTTAAACTTGCTCATGTAGGTTAATCAAATAATCGAGACGCATATGGACCAAGGACCCCCTAGCTGAAAGAGAGATGAAGCAGGGACCCCCTCTATATTATATAAAATTGTGGTTCTTCTTTTTTTTTACTTGGTCTGCTCTGTTTTCCTCTACACCTATACCTTTTGCCAAAAATAGCTGATCTACAAGCTCACAACACCTCGCAGCGCAAGGCGTTGTGAGCTTGTAGATCGGCTATTTTTGGCTAAAGTTCTCCTCAGAAAAGGGATGCTAGGGTTCAAGTGGTTAATGTAAAGTAAAAATCATATCACATGAAGATTTTGCAGACCCCCTGTAGTAGCTCTGAGGACCCCCTAGGGGTCCCGGACTCCCTGTTGAAGACCCCTGAACTAAATCGATTAGTCTGATTAACCACTTAAGTCCAGTATTATACTTTGTTGTACAATGGTGCCTTTAATAATAGTGATATAACAAAATATTGAAAATAGCCGATCTACAAGCTCAAAACGTGTTGGGTTGTCATTTGTCAACGTGATACCCCACGATCAAACTGCTACATGTCTGATCACGGTCTGGAAAATCAAAGCCTCGATTTTCCAAAAAGTCAGGAAAAACAGGCAACTTTACACCACTGGTCCTGTCTGAGCTGGAAGAATGGGTTGAGATTTCCGTTCAATTCATCTCTTTTTTTCCCTGCTGTCACCAGCCGCTGATTGGCTGCCTAACAACCAGGAAATGGAAAGTGGAAGTAGTCAAGAGAGTGGAACCAATCCGTTCAGCTGATGTCTTACTTACACCAGCACTGTTGTTGCAATTTTTACTCATATGTTAAGTAAAAGCTGCTACAGTATGTCCAAGTATTTGTTTGACAAAGGAGGCATACGGGCATGAGAAGTGCTTTGGTGATATACAATATATATGAGAGAGAGAGAGAGAGAGAGAGAGAGAGAGAGAGAGGGTCCTAAAAAACAAAAACTGGTCCAATATATCAGTCAGGCCCTATCACAATGATGTACAATGTGCATGTACTGTAGACAACCATGTTATAATCTACAAATTGTCTCCACAACCAGTATGTGTTATGCATTAATACTAGAGGATTCTCAAAACAATTTCACATTGTTGACATCAAAATCACATTGTTGACATCAGAGTCGGTTTTAGGTAGCGGTCATAATATTTAAAAATAATTCCTGGGGGGAAAAGGCGCATACCACATAGGCTCTGATGCCTGACAGTGAGACCAGAGTTAGTCAAATCCTGAGCCCAGCGGACCTTTGCTGCATGTCACTTCCCAAAGTTCCCATCTCCCTATCCCTGTTTCCTGTCAATCTTCACTGTGGACTATCGCTGAGCATGGACTAGTCACACACAGTAGTAGTCGACACCATTTGAAAAGGACAGGAACTACAAGCTGAATGGAGGTAGCGAATATAGAAGTTATCAACTACAATTAAACAACATACATAAACAATCTATTGCAGTATTGTGAGAGCAGCCAGGGATCGGTAGTGATACCGCTGCCTGCATCTCTGAAGGCAGCTTGAGCAGATAGGCCCCGGAGGAGAAATAGAGACAAACCCGTTGCTGGACTCTCGCAGCTTATTTGTAAACAACCTCTTATTTGCAGCCGGTCATGTAGTTGCTCAATATTTCTTAATATCACATGTAGAGCTGCAGGTTTAAATCTTTGTTTTCAAAATGCTCTACTTCATCTACCTTACAATTGGAATCTACAGTCATGTGCCAGAACGTTTGTACGTGGGTCAGTTGCATCAGTGTTGCCACATTGCGCGCGGGCAACAAGCAACCAGCTTCGTGCAAAAACACCGCCCTGCGCACTGCGCATGCGTGGCCACACTTTCCCTAACCAATTACACGCCACTTCACGCTTACAACTCCTGGACATGGCAACCCCGAAAACCCCGCCCATCACCGAACGCCTACGGCCCCAGCCGAAACACAACAAAGCGACGGCCATTCAAAACACCAGCTCGCTCGCTCCACACAGCTCCTGCACAGTTAACTCCTCAATGCTCAAATAAGCACACATTTCGAACCAATGTGGAAATATTCTCACACAAACAAGCCCAACTTAGATTTCTGACCATTACAAATGTCAATAGACACGCAGGACACGAGGCAGTGGCCCTGCGGAAATCGCGGCCTAATGCGCAAGAATAAGCCTCGGCTGGTAGTGACATCGCCGGGGCGGCCGACGGATGTCGGCGGCCCGGCGATAGCGTTAGCATGCGCCTAACACTGACGCTAATGTTAACCAACGCTGCTGTCGTCACTCAAACGGCTACGTTAAACATCTTATCAACAACCTGTATGAACGTCAGTGTGGTCAATGTCATCACTGCTAACTAATTAGCCCGTTGAACAGTGTTATTTTGGTGACTTTTGTGGGTATCTGTGACACTATGTCACGATGTAGCATCTCAGAGTGTTATGTAACACGGAACGGAATGAATAGCTTAGCACTTCCGGTGGTTCCTTCACAATAAAGGTTGCAACAAATACACACACCATGCTACACGAGAGCCTCGCGCCAGCGACTAGACGGAAGGGTCGCGTAGCGACCCGCACCTCTAGTACAGTACATTTTCCTCCCCAAGACACAACGCTGACAACGGTTGATAACCTCATCCCATTGGCTACCGTAAAAGCCAATCAATATCTGTGACATGTCCCGCCTATAGCCTACCATTTTTACATGAATCACGTGATATGTAGAATCAAATGTGATTCCTGGCCATGTCATGGATGTCTTTAAAGACTGGACCAAGACTGGTGGCTCACTCAGTTATGCACAGAGTAAGACCATTATGCTCCTCGTGAACACGACAACCCGGGTTTGAATCTGACCCCTGTCCTATCTTGCATGTCTCTCCTCTCTCCCTGTCTCTCAACAGGTTTGAATCTGACCCTGCTTTTGTCTGGCATGTCTCTCCTCTCTCTCTCTGCCCTTGGTTTCCTGGCTCTCTACAATGACCTATCTGAAATAAAGCATAAGATGCTAAAAATAAACCTACAAAAAAACAAAAAGAGTGGAGCAACGCACAGCAAAGGTAGAGCAACAACAGCAGCGAACCGGTAAAAAGTGAGACATCTCTGACAGCTACATATGTAAGCTATACCTCAGTGCTTCCAATAACAGCTGCCTCCGTTGTGATATCGACATTCGACATACAGTACAGCACAAGGACATCTTCAACGCTGCATCATTTCCACATTCCACAAATAACTGTGTCCCGAATGGCATATGATTGTCAACCGCCACATTAAACCGTTAAGACCGGGAACGCATCTGTGTCATTTTACGATTTCTTTGGGCTATTTTTGAGTGGTGCCAACCACTCCTACATTTGACTTTGTCCGTTTGTCCGTATGTCCGTCCGTATGATTGGTCAAGCTTCACGTGACACGTGACAATATGTTGTCACGTGTCACGTGACAACATATTCACTGTGACAACATATTCACGTGACAACATATTCACTTGTGTTGCTGATTGCAACACAAGGATGCAACCAGTTACACTTTCAAAGGCACCACTCTCTTCACACTGGGTGTGATTTTTTATTAAAGAATCGTGAAAATGTGTACAAATCTTTGAATATATATACATTTTGAATTCAAATCATTGCTTCTGGGGGTTCCTGGAACAAATTATTTTCAGATGGGGGTCCACGGCCAAATACATATCATTTTGGGAGGTCCTTGACATGAAAAAGTTTGAGCACCATAATGGCAACATACGTTTTTTTCTCCAATTTTTTTTTAGGATTTAGAAGATTTGTAGAATCCCTAGAAGCAATAAGATTTGAGTTACAAATGTTTGCTTTAAAATATATATATATACTGCTCAAAGAAATGTAGGGAACACTTTGATCCCTTAATTATTTTTTAGTTTTCATGAACTGTGTACAAAAAACTGCTCAAAAGAATAAAGGGATCAAAGTGTTCCCTTAATTATTTTTGAGCAGTTATTCAAAGATTTGCACAAATTTTCATGATTTAAAAAAAAAAAAGCAAATCTACAAGCTCATAGCGTGGCACTCGGTGCCGCGCTATGAGCTTGTATATCTGCTATCTTTTTAAATAGCCAAAGAAATCTAAAAATGTCACATATGCGTTCCCAGTCTTAATGGATTAACGACTGGTGTTCCGACTGATTTCATAGTCCTCTGCTCTACTACCACCCATCTCTCTGGTCGAGATCAAGGTTCTTTTCTCCCTTTCTACCAAGCTTGTTGGGGAACACAGATATTGCATGCCCTTTAATATGGCAACCCTGTGACCTGCACTATAACACTGAGATAAAACCGTGTAATACATTTTTTATTGCCCAGGCATCTTGATACAGTATTCTCTATCGATGCAACATAATAACTTCAGTGGGTATGTGAGAGGTTGCAAAGCGTCAATCCAGAGGTAAATCACTGATCATATCGTCACTGTCACCTTGTATCTCTCAACAATTCAACTTTATATATTTTTTTCCTAAATGAATGCCCTACTTCTTTGTCCAACAGTGTCGCACAAAAACAGTGAAAATAGCCGATCTACAAGCAATTTTTCTTTTTTTCTTTTAAATAACGTTGAAAGCAAGTGTTAGTGGTTAAGTGTGTCTGTGGGTTTTATGAATATTGAACCAATGAAAAGTATTAACAAGAGATTGTGAGTAACTAATAACTACACTGGAACAATGGAACACATGTTATTTTTTCTATGTCCTGAAAAGTAAGGCTTTTGGACATACAAGGCTTCCACCCATGACACGACAGCGACGACATCTCTAGGACTGACCTCTGTGACTGGCTACCAATGACCATGTCCAGAACACTATCATGAGGGTTGCCTATATTACATATTGGAGACAAATTACATCCATGCAGCACATGCCAGGCATTCAGTAAATCTGGCAACCTTGCAACGTAGGAATAACATTCTGTCTCAGCCACGGTCACGCCACAGTATCTTCCCTTGAGTTTCTGTGTCTAACTCTCCTTCTGTGCTAAATATTGAAATGATCCTGATATTGATTTGAACTGAAGTCCTATCGCCCAGTTCTAGGACTCGCTGATCAGGGCATTTTGCTCCCATAATATGATATGCATCCTAACCAGTTGGCTATCAGGGTGCCCCATGGCTTGAACGTTTGGCTGACATCTCAATGTTGAACCACTTGCAATACTAGTACTGCCATGATTCCAATTGCTCCTGGCACACAAAGATTACTCGCTTAAGCACAAACCCTGATTTGCACTTCACTGTATGGCAGTGTGTACATTAAGTATGAGCTGAGAATGCTTTCAATCAGCAGCCATTGAGCCCAGTGATATAAAGCAAATGCGTTATAATCTCCTTAGCAACAATCCTATTTCACCAGAGTGTCATTGTATGTTACTGCCACACCACCTCAATTACAATCAAATACAATGTTGCCAATGGGCACTTAAGCTATCTGGACAGTTTCATTATTGGACTAACACTTTTTTATTTCTTTACCAGAGCAATGCAGACATGCATCTGAGGAGTGGATTCCATTTCATGGGGAGTGCAACACAGAAAAGGCAAGTCAGCATTAAGGAACTTACTGTAGGTGACCACTCAGGAGGTAGCTGCTATGCCTCATGCATGGCAAGAATTTTAAGCCCAGAAACAAGCCGTATGAAAGAAAACAAGTCTGCAGAAGTACTGTAGGTGCACCATACACCAAATAACAAAGGAAGACAAATGAACTAAAATAACCCAAACACATTTAAGCACTATGTGTGTCTGTGTTGTCTCCTTAGTCCATTGTGATTTTTTTTTATATCATCACAGGATCAGTGCTTCAGTGTAGTACTCCAGTGGTTCTCAAAATGGGGTCCAAGGACCCCCAAGGGTCCTTGAGGGGGTTCCTGGGGGTCCCCAACAAAATGAGTTAATATAGCATCAAAATCAGTTTAACCACTTAAACCCGATATATGTACATCGGCTATTTGAAAATAGCCGATTTACAAGCTCACAACGCTCACAACGCTCACAACGTGGCAAAAGCTTTAGTCAAAATGCTAAAGATTACTTTTTGTTGCTCTCCTTCATGGAGCTACTTGCGGATTATACCAGGGTCAGTCCACCCTTAGGTGAACACGCACTGACCCTCTGCACCTTAATCCCCATGTATAACGCACAAACTTTTTTAGATTTTTTATTATTGCGCTCTTTTTCTCTCTAAGCACCTTAGCGTCTATAAGTATATCATGCACAGTATACATACATTGCTGCTATGCTCAGGCACCTTAGTTTGTCTCTTATCTCAGGTACTTTGTAAATATGTAGATAACTTGTTTTTTGGCCTTCTATTGTTCTCTGTTGATCTCCTTCCCACTTAACCCCCTACCCCTCTTCTTTTTCTCTCTCCCCACTCTTCTTTCTACGGAATTTAACGTTGCGATGGGAGTGTTGTACAAAAACGAATTTCACCCACTTTTTTACCTTGTAAACCTGTGATGTGACAATAAACCTGATTCTGATTCTGATTCTGAATCTGTCGCATCGTGACGTTTTGTGAGCTTGTAGATCTGCTATTTTCAAAAAAGATACATTATTTTGAATATTTTAGAAACACATCAATGGCACTCAATGGCACAAAATATTTTCTGATGGGGTCTGTGGTCAAATATATTAATTTGGGGGTCCTTGACATGAATAGTGTGAGAACCACTTCAGTACTCGACGGAAATGTATCCTACAGCGTGTGAAATTATTACAAAGTTAAAGTTTACAAGTTTCTGTGAACCATAGGTTCTGTGAACCATTTCTAAAACCAAGGTTTTGACCTTAATGCCTGTAAGACAAACAGGCTACTGTAAGCATTCCAATGAGTGATTTACTCAGCATTTGACTGGAAATGCAGAGTCTAAATCCTCTACCTGGAAGTGCTGAATATCAACATGTGCCAAGTATCAGGCTAGTTGACACAGCATGGCTTACAAGACCATGCTAATCAGGACTTTACTTACGTAACAAAGAGAACAGTAGACCAAAGTTGAAAGGGGAGATATAAGGTCAAAATGGTGAAAGAGTGTTTATGTGTTTATTTCAGGTTAGAGACTCGACTGAGATGCTTTGTAGGCTATAAATAACTACAGTAGCTAGCAGTGTGAGCGCTTTGTTCAAGGCTGATCAATGGTTTGGAAAATCACAATCTGGGAACCCATCGGCAAATAAAAAAGGAAAACCAGCGCCCTCTGCTGTTTTTTACTATTTCACTTAGCTCTGGGGGGAGCAAAATGGAGCACTCGTGCGCAAGGAAACCAGGGTTTTGGTCTGCCTTCAGCCTTTCACTTCCGGTGGTGCGACTATGTTTTCATTACCACTAATAATATTTCTACACGGAAAACTAACACCTCTTCTCCCAGAGAACATGGATCATTTTGGTTATACGCCCACTTGTTTCTATGATGAAAGAGCAAGTTAAAATGTGAATATCTTTCCGTGGTTTTGTCTACTCCGAGGACGCTATTGTTAAATGAGTTTCGGTTCGTTTCTAGTGGGGAAGGATCGGCAGACACGTAAATCCCGCCCACTACATTTGATTGGGTAAAGCGCGGCCTGCTTCCTGATCTGAAGGCACGCCCACTTGTAGGCCAGTGCGTACGCGATATGACGAACCCCCCCGACAGATTCAAGCGGAGAGCAGAATCTGTTCTTGAAAGATTAGGAACATCAAAACACCTTCACACACTCATCCACGCACACATGCAAGGAAACACGCACGCACGCACAAACACACACGCACGCACACACATACGCGCTGATCCTGTATCAGAATCCCAAATTTACAGTACCATTACAGCTACCGTGGTGGAGCCTATAGCGGGGCGCAGCTCTGAAGGTGCAAATGCGTGCCCGCGAGAGAGGCGGCAACACGCCGTTAACACCTAGCACAATAGCCCAGACAGAGTGCGAAAGGGGATTCAGCGGCCAGATGAATTTAATCATCAACCCCCAATCCTTGAGGTTCATCAGGCCACCTATACTAACTGGGACCCTACAGATTACGTGATAAATTGGATGAGAGATCCCATTTTTCTGGCATTATTTTAATGCCATTATTTTAAATGATTTTTTAAAAATTGCCAAACTGGTAAAAAGATTCGCAACAGCACTATTGGAATGACCCTCTATCATATTTTGTAAAAATGTGACTCTGCATTTATGTAGTTAGGGGCAGAGGAATAATTTTCATAAAACTGCAATATTCATTGGCTCATAAGGCTTAATATTTTTCACGTACAAACTTTTCCCCTCAGTTTTTTTTTTACATTTTGGTCCAAAATTGTGTAGAAAGTTTCATGCAGATTGCTCAAAAATCCCAGGATGAAGGTAGAATTGAAATGTTGTTCATATAATTCAAAATGGCGGAAGATCTAAGGGTCAGAAGTCATAGGTCAAAGAGGCAAAGTTGTTCATCATAAGGAAGTAATGAAGTTTCATGGCTGTAGGTCAAACAGCTCAAGAGTTATACCTGTTCAAAGTCTATTTTATTTTTTTTCAATTGAGTGCCACCCTTTAGTCAATGGTTGTGGTTTTGAATTTCTCTGTAGTTTTTTATGAATAAAAATCTACAGCACGGTTCTGGCTGCAGTGGCGGTATAATAATAATAAAACTAACAAATACAAAAGGGTGCCTACACATTGCGTTCTTGGCCCCCTAACTAGAAACAGTCCTCGGAGCGCATGTCTTCGCCAGGCTGAGTTGCCTACCCCAGGGCTTGCAAACTTTGGAAGTCAGTCATAGCCAATTGGAATGGAATATGAACAATCCGAATGATATCTTGATCACATGACAAAAAAGATAATGTGTACCGAGTTTTGGGCAAAATCTGTAGGAGTTGCAGTAACACATACAGACGGACTGACACACGGACAGACAGAAGCGAAAACATAAGTCTACGGCATTCATCCATCCGGCCTGGCGGAGAGGAGACAATCAATTTCATAATGAGCATTAGCACAAGAATAATTGGCTAACACTGTTGATGGGAACTGTGTATTAAACAGCTTACATCTAAAGTTTTAATTGTCACATCTGGCAACCCGGTTCATCAGAGAGAGCCCAGCAGTGGAGCAGAGAGCAAAAGAATTAAAATACACGATTCCTCATCCATCTGTCCATCAATTCCATAAAGATTGAAGAATGACTTTGATAGTGTTTTTGATGATTGCTGTGAGGACGCCATGGTATAATTAATAATGACATGGTGGCATGATATGCAAATGACATGCAGAGGAAGCACTGAATCTTGAAGCCATAATTAACAGTCTCAGCTGGCTCATTAGCATAAGTGATTTCATTAAGTAATGAGTCTGTTATTTGAGAATGTAGAAATCCTTATTTCACATTTACATTAAACAAACGGCTGGCAAACTGGTTAACCTATACTTTTTTCTTTTTTTTCAATCAAAAGTCAATGACCTTCTCCAATAGGGCTGGGTGTATTTCTAAAAGCTTCACCAGAAATTGTAGAATTACTTACAATGCAAAAATATTCTTACATCAACGAATCAAAAAATTAAAAAAAATAAAAATTATGATTGACTAAATCGATTAGTCTGATTAACCACTTAACCCTTCCTGTATTATTCAGCCCAGCCCTAAGTAACACCCTTAGCCTGGCCTGTTAATGTGCTGCCGCTTGTGGCTTGTCCCCCACCCACCTTTGACGCTGACTTCCATATTACACAAACATAAATCATCATGATTATTCACTCGAATGCTAAAATGATAGATTACACTGTTTACCAGTATAGTAATTTCATGTTAATGTACAACAAGTTCGATCACGTGGCGATCTCAAGATCCACATGGAAATGGTGTGGCTTCATGTGGATCTCAGACTTCATGTGGCCAGCCTGTGATGTTCACAAACAATATTCAATTCAATATTGATGTCTTCCATTATAAAACTAAAGAGAAACACAGGAGATTTGGCTCTAATACGTCCAGATTTGCGCGATCAGCTCAGACACAAACACACACAGTCCCTCTTATAGACTCCCACAGAGCCATGCAGTAAAAGCAATGCATATGACAAACAGTGACATTATGCATTATTCATTAGTGTACTCAGGGATCTATTACAGTGGGGAAGAAATGGAATATGGCAAATCCCTTGAGAGCACAGAATGATGATATGCATCTCACTCACATAAGGGCAGATTTGACAGAAAACATTGCTTCAGTGAAGCCTAATTTTTTCTTCTCACGCGTCAAAAATAGCAGACCTACAAGCTCAGCAACGTAGTCTATACGACGCGTTGTTGAGGTTGTAGATCGACCAAGTGTGAAATAAGCTTTGACCCTCCAGTTTCCATGTTGAATTTGAGAAACGTCCTTCTCTCATAACTGGATACACATAGTAGCAAACCATTATGATGGCCATCTCTTTCATGAGACTTAATGCAACATTAGCTCAACCAACCAAACCAACCACATATTTAAAGACTTAACAAAGCACATGGAGCAACTGTAGCTATACAACATCACTACAGAAAATTACTGGAACTATATGACAATAACAAAATTACTTTGAAGACCAGTTAAGTAATAACTGTATGGACTCAGGTGGGGGGAGGGTATATCAATGGATATGTTGCTCGCACAATGTGCGAAATACAGTGCAACATAAATCAAATCCCTTTCTGAACAGAAGGTCCATTTATTTCATATACACTTTAATAAGTCTATTTGTAATAGATAATAGATGTCTATTTCAGTGGTTCTCAAAGTGGGGTCCAGTGACCCTCAGGGTTCCTTGAGGGGGTTAACTTCCAAATGGACCCTTATAGGCCTGTAACTCTGAGAATGTATGGATTTAGTTCCATTTGTTCCATCTCTCTATGAAATTAAAAGGTTTGAGGACTCATTGGACTGATATAATGAACTGTGTAGCATTAGCGGACAGAATGCATTTGGGTAGCAACATAGCCCTGAAACATGACTGTCATATCATCATGCTCACGGATGAACTTCAACCTGGTGTTTGCACTTTCGCCATTTATGGCCCGTACATCTACATAAACGCTCATATTTCAAATATAAAGTGCTTACCCCATGGCCACAGATGTTACAATTACACTCGGGAACGCAGAAGTACCCGTATCTTCCGTATTGTTCAATAAAAATCATTTTAATCCAATCGGTGGCCATTTTCTTCGTATTTCCTCCATGTGCTTTCAACTGCGCGACCTTATCGGTTGGGAGGTGTACTGCACTCTGATAGATTATAACTCTGAGAAAATGGCCACCGGCCGGATTAAAATATTTTTTATTGAACAATTCGGAAGTTACGGGTACTTCTGAGGGCCCGTATAAAATTGTAACATCCGTGGGCATGGGGTAAGCACTTTAAATTTGAAATCTGAACGTTTATGTAGATATAAGGGCCATAAATAGAAGAGGTGCAAACACCAGGTTGAAGTTCATCCATGACGGTCGTGACATACGACCGGTCGTGTGATCCATGGCTAGGTAGCAACAGTGTGTCAGTGCCATCGACGCATCTCATTAGCGATGCGAGGAGCAGGAGGGCATCTCCCATCGTCACGAGTCAATCATTTTGACAGTCGCTCTCGTGGACATTAATAACCACACAAGAGGCACAGAGCATGTCTAAAAGCGAAACGAGGCGCACTATTGTTCAACTGTACGCCACCAGTGACAACAAAACGTTGGATAAATGGGTGATAATGTACATTGAATGTATGGTGTTCGTGTATCCTCCTACCTGTGTGTCCGCTGGCTGTGTGGACTGACTGGAGGGAGGGAGAGCAGAGCAGGCGCATTGGGGCGAAGATGCTGCATTTAGGAGAAGTGTACATTGTGGAGTCAACGTGTTGTAACTAACCGACACCTCGCGCGTCACAGCGTGTGCATTAGTTCAGTGGTTCCCAAACTTTTTAGCTCGAGACCCAAAAGATAATTTAGACGTTTGCCCGGCAGCACCCAAACTAGTGAAAGGGGTGCTCCTTCCAATCCGACATCTCGCCACTCCGACTAGTGGCTTCCGCGTGCGGTTAGGGTTAGGTATAGGAAAGGCGAAATGCACCCCTAGTGAAAATAGCAGAGCTACAAACTCACAACGCGTCCTTCATGCTTTGTTGTGAGCTATTTTCCACTACTTCTTAAACGTTTTTTTTTTCTTTTATTTATGGAAATGTTTAGATTTTCTGATTTTATTTATGAAATTCTTTTGAAAAAGATGGACTTTTTTGTTTAAACTTTAGTTCTTTCACTTCTTTGAAATATTATTTTTATGTAGGAAACAAAAAAAAGGGGATATTTACTTGCGACCCATACAAATTGGTCCGCGAGCAATCTCTCGACCTGCTGTTGGGGAACAGTGCATTAATTAGTTCGTTTTAAATTTCGCGCACCGCTTCTCAAACATACACATTCAATTAAGGAGCTGGGTTTCTTGACATGTCTTAAGAACTGGGTTTCAGAAAGTCAGTGTTGAGAATACTAACTTTCTGTCAATGCTCTGTTGCGCGAGGTGTCGCAGATATTATGTATAGTAGGCCTATACTATACATCATGTGTATGTGTGTACAAACAAATATAGGAGCTGTGACTATCATTACATATTTTTCTGTACAAGCCTCTTTCCTTACCTGCCATATTTTGTTTTGCGTTCATCGTTGCCATTGAGCTCAGCAGGCCTGTCAGATGTAGGCTACAAAGAAAAGAAAACAATATGTCTTTATCAAGACATTAATTAGCGAATGTTTCTACTTTGCTCTGTAGCCTGTATCAGTGATAGTGGCGTCGAGCGAAAAACACAACGAACTAATATTACTGGCTGCCTGCCTACTACATAAAATGTTAATGTATATAGGCTACTTAAAAACACATCTTCTTAATGCTGAACTGTCTGGTCTGAAGTTCCGTTCACTCATGATGACTCATGCCAGGTGTAAGTCAGAAGATAATTGAAAGTGGCGCAAATCTGTGTCCCTCCGCCAGAGGAAGTAGTCCTTTCTTGTATACCACAGTCTTTATTTGGAATAGTCTATGAGTGTATGAATAGTTTAGATGACGTTCATGTTTTTTGTGACTAGGGCAAATCCTGAGGTTGAGTACTTTGTCCACCTCTGCATAACGAGATGAATGGAGGAGTGTGTGCTGTCACTTATACATGATGATCTTGTAAATGGTTTGTGTGGTGAGTGTATCTATCAGCAGATGGCTAGGCTGACCCACACTGATACCTGGACCAGCAGGACCAGATGGGAGATAGAGGGATGAAGGTCAGAAGAGAGGAGGACATGAGGATGATGGGACATGGATGCTAAATAATATACATTCAGAAAGGCTATTATCCAGGTAGATAGATGACGCCCAAATCTTCAGAGGGATTTGTGATTTCAGTGAGGCTGTAAATCTATAATCATAGATATATGATAATCTATTTAGGAGTCCCATAATAGATTTGTCTTAAATGTATCAATTATAACAATGTATCCAAAATGGACGATCTACAGTACAAGCCCGAGCTTGTGGATCAGCTATTTCGAATAGGTAAGTAGCCTTGCCCTGCCTTGAGGTTGACTGATTGACTGAAACCAGTTTGATTAACTTCAACTGCTTCATGTTTAATACACCATGGGTAGTGTATTTGTGTACATATTGACAAAACAAAATTGTGCATCAGTTTGACCCGTAAGTGCAAAAACAACACTTGAGTTAAATTAACACTATATATTATGTTATGTACATAATCATGTACTGAACTGTATGCATTTGAAGATACTGTATGTTATGGATATTTTGTCTGTCTTCCAATGTCAATCTTCTAAATTAAGAAATGAAAGACACATTAATTGCTCGGCCAACACACAGACCGTGGTACAGAATGGTCTTGTAAATAATCCTCTATACATTTCAAAGTACTTTTATGAGAATAAATATGTGTTATTGATCATAACACTGTATGCTCGAGTCCACACTACCCCGTAGTGCTGATAAATCCCAGTAATAAGAGAACACGCAGCAGAGTACAGTCTGCTGTCTTCCTTCACATCCAGATGTGAATGTTCTTCTGCAACAGTGCCCCCAACAGGTGTTCCTACTTCTCTGCTTGTTCCCTGGTCCAGTTGGCAGTGCACTCAGCGCTCCTTCACTGTCTGGTACCAGGCTGTGTAAGGAAGAGTAGGAGCATATGGCTACAACCCGTCAGGCTGCAGCAGCCCCACTGAAAACAAGATCCACAAACACTGGCCCAGGATTGGTACAGAATATCTCCATTGCAAAAAAATACATAGTAGTCAGATCTGCTTTTTTTCCCCTTCAAAAAACTAATAACTCATCTACAAGCTAAGAACACATTGCATCATTGCGAGCGCAACACCATCGTATGACAAAGTATAAAATAGGACAGAGGTAGAATATTTAGTGGTGTGGACCATGGCTAAGATTTGACATGGTAAAACATTCACACAAAGCATATACTGTATGCAAGTACTGACATGAGGAACATTATACGCTATAAAACCAATATCTCCTCTATGATAATGGCAAACTAAAACCAATTAAGTGTGTCAGTCAGAAATATATTTTCCTTTCTAATATCGCCATAGGAATGCCATTATAGAGGATTTTTTTAATTGTAAAAGTGTTTGGCATCTTTTTCAATTCTTATGTCTACACTCTGGAAACAACTCTATGCCTTTAATGCAGGGGTCTTCAACGTTTTTCAGCCCAAGGACCCCCTAGCCGAGAGAGACGAAGCAGGGACCCTCACTACATTGCATACAATTGTGTTGCAGATAAAACTTTTTCATAGATAGCTTCATTGACTATCATCAGTGGTGTGTAAATTAATGTTTTTTGTTCATTTCAGACATTTAACCACTTAAAACCTTCAATACATGGTACTTGATTTGCGCCTTTTCCCCCCTATACCAAATCTCTCTGCCGAAAATAGACAATCTACTGTACAAGCGCACAAAGCCTCGCAGGCGTGAACTTGTATGTTGATGTTCCTAAGAATAGAGATGCTAGGGTTCATGTAGAAAGAAATATCCTATCACAATGATTTGGCAGACCCCCTGGAGTAACTCTGAGGACCGCCTAGGGGTCGCGGACCCCCTGTTGAAGACCCCTGCTTTAATGACTTGGTTTGTGTGTCTGTGTGTGATTGTCCAGAGCTAATCTCCCAAACTGCAGCACCAGAATCAGTGCCAAATTCCTTGTGCAAACTGCCAGCAGGCAGTTATATCCATTGCAAATTTGGAGTCAAACATTGAAGACATACGTCATAGACGACTGACATCATACTAGATGACCGACATCACAGGCTGGTCACATGAAGTCCAGGATCCATATTGGAGCCGTGCCGCTCCATGTGCACCCTGAGATCAAGAGGATTCGATTTATTTTCTAGTAGCCATTCCTTGACATTTAAACAGTCATGTTAGTGAAATTACAGGAAAGAAAAATGTCAGGCTTTCAAGAAAATCATTAACAGCAATAACACAATATCTCTCCAAAGGAAAAAAAACAAAAGGATTACACGGCCCTACTGATTTAGCGTATGCTATATCTATGTTTTCACATACTGTAAGATAGGCCTGCTTGGAGGAACAGCAAATGAAATACATATTTGTTGGTCATCCATGCGACCTTCTTCTATTTCTTAATTTTTTCACAAAGAAATGCATTTTTTCTTGTTACTCAGACTATTACATTGCTAGATCTTTTGTCCATATGCTCCAGTTGTCCAGCATTTGCTTCCTATGCTCCTCTGGATTTTCTATGAGTGAACACGGCAAGGGTTTGCCCACCAAATTCAAGGGCGTGCAAACACAATGGCCACAGTTACATGGACAGTTGTATTCGGAATGAATACACTTCTATTCGGAATGGATGAATGGATGAATTCATTCCGAACAGATTTGCTCATGTAAACACCCCAATTGGAATAGAATATTCCATTCCAGTCTGACCCGAATGCATTTTCATTCGGAATAGGAGGGGTGGTATAGACCGTTTGAATCGGGTTAAATCAATCGGAATTGACCACGTAAACACTTTATTCCAAACGCTCCTGTCCGTTTGGAATACATGCATTCCTTTGCGCATGTCTGTGCTTAGTAGGGCTGTCAGAATTGTCCAAAAATGACCTATCAAATCTCTAATTCAGCCACGGTTGGTGCTGAGAAGCGCTCGCTCCTGCGGGATAAAATTAATGATTCTAATAGCGTCATTTAATAAGCCTGTAATGGTTAAGGCCAGACTTGTCCAGGAGAACGGACGCTCTGAGGATTGCTGGGATCTTTTTCTAAACAGGTATTTTAGTCCTCAGTTTTTAAAAAGAATCCCTGGCCACATCCCTTTCCACACGTAAACGCAGAAACGCATTGATCATAGACTGTAGTGTTGCTCTCTCTCTCTCTCTCTCTCTCTCTCTCTCTCTCTCTCTCTCTCTCTCTCTCTCTCTCTCTCTCTCTCTCTCTCTCTCTCTCTCTCTCTCTCTCTCTCTCTCTCTCTCTCTCTCTCTCTCTCTCTCTCTCTCTCTCTCTCTCTCTCTCTCTCTCTCTCTCTCTCTCTCTCTCTCTCTCTCTCTCTCTCTCTCTCTCTTATTATTATAATGACCATGTGCGAATGCGCGATGACATCATCGTACGGTACCTACATGAGAAATGTGACAAATACTATAGGCTAGCCTACGTTTTACCGTGTCTGGTACCAATACAAAAAAAGAAACTGGTCTGAACTTGTAGATCTGCTACTTTTGCATTAAAACGGCGATGACAAAGGAACACAGGCTTGCACCGCATACAACGCTGCCTGGCCAGGAGTCGGTGCGTTGCTTACCGGCCTGCCTACGACCGATAGACCTCCGCCGCCGCGGAGGCACAAGCGGGCTATTGCCTCCTCCCATGCCCACCAGGGGAAGCTCTGCTCCGGGTAGTGGCCCCTGGTCCATGCCCGGGCGTAGGCGGGAACCACTTTGCGCATGTCAAAAGTTATATTCTGAATGAATGCTTTGGTCGTGTAAACGAGGAATACTTTTATTCAGGTCCCATGTAAACAGGTGAGTGGATCAGATTCCTCTATTCAGAATGAGTTCATTCGGAATGAATTCATTCTGAATGAATACATGAGTGTCCATGTAACTGTGGCCAATGAGTTCCAATGGTTCCCCAAATACGGATGGAGTCATAATTACTCTGAACCAAATTAACTTGGTTAGAGACAGCCTTGATGGAACACAGGCTGCATAAAGGGCATCATTAGCATTACAAAGGGAAAGAACCTTCAGAGGTAATATTGACAGTTGGACAAACGAGGTCATTTCATCACACCATTTCATGCTATTAGCGGAGAATAGAAGGGCTGACCTGAGACCAGTTCAGCAAGTAATGGCGCAGTTTAGGGCTGCAACTGTCTATTATTTTCTTAGCGAATATTTTATCGTTTACTTCTTTGAATAATTAATTAATCGAGAAGCCCCTTTTTCATATATTGATTAGTTTTTAATATACAATCAACCAATTGATTAACCATTTAAGTGTTATGTTATTATACATACAATGGTGTTGTGCAAGAATAGTGAAAATAGCAGATCTACAAGCTCACAATGTGTTGCATCGCGACGCGTTGAGGAGTTGGGAGCTTCTAGATCTGCTATTTTCACAACTTTTGAACATTTATTGTTTTAACGTTTAGCCTATAATGTATACTATTAAATTACTATTTTAAATTAACTATAATATTTATAATCAATTAAATCTATTAGTTCCATTAACTGCCATACAGTACTGTTAGGTGCAGTCATGTGACTTCACCCGCCTAGATCAGTAGTACTATTATGAATAGATTCATGACAGAAAAACATGGTTTGTTGAGTGAAAAGAATAATTCAACACTATTGTTTGGACAGTTTAATGTTTTGATTGAACAAATTAAAACAAAAGAGATAACAGACTTTCGCCTCTAACAAATAATTTTGCAAATGTGGCCTGACCGACAACGCAATCTGCTTCAACAGTACTTGCAACTTCCTCTTTCAGATAGCAAATATTGTAAAAGGAATGAAATGTGATTGAAAACAGTAAATAAACAGCTGTAACCTAGGTGTTTGGATTTATTTTTTCCCAAGAACAAAGAAATGCCTCAACAGTATACCGTAGGGAAGGTAAGTGTTTTGTCTCCGGGGGAAGGCCTGTAGGTTTATGCCTCAGCGGTGGTGGGGAGAGCTCTCACATAAATGGTTTTGGTGTTCAGACTCTTCACGGAGGAATCGCCTGGTAGCTCTGAAAAAATAAAAAATAAAATGTTACATGTTTATTACAGTGTAGGATGATATCCACCTCATTCAAGTATTTTTTGTGACTATAACATGTGAGAGGGAGAGAGACAGAGACCATAAACCCATGCAATTCAAACTAAAAGAAATATACTAAAATACTAAATTAAAATCTTTTCCACCATTTCTCACTTATTGAGCTTCATCAAAAACCTACTTAGTATCTCAACAGCCTGTGTGGTTTATTGAAAACATTATTTAGTCTGTTGGAAATCTCAATCAACGAGCCGTTTGCTTAGCAAACATCGTATGCAAAAACAAAAAGTCAATTTACGAAGAGAGATTTGGGACATGAATTGATATGACCTTTAACCCTGATCATCCCACCAGCTTTCTTTTGTTCTACCGTGTAGGAGTGAGATGTGTTCCTTTTAATGAAGTTGACAACACAAGTTCAAGAGTTAAGATCACCCTCTACGTATCCATGATACTCCACGTCCGCAATCACCACAGCATTAATTCACCTGTGTTTGCATGAGTCACTTGTTGTTTTCTGCTTCACAACCAGAATGAAAACGGACATCTCAGTGTAGTTCCATAACACGGAGAGGCAAAGCAGGAATGTTATTATGATTTTATTGCTTATGGATACTGAATCTCTGCCCATCTGCCAGCATTGGCTCCGGAACTGTACAGTAATTGCGCGGGGATGTTCCAAGAATCAACAGGCCTCTGTAGTTCTACAGCTGCCGTTCCTCGCCTCTGTTACAAGGTTGGCACTCCTCTGATGCTAACAACCTGGCTGGCTGAAGGCTATCTGTACGCTTCTGTCCGACACATGATTTACCACCTCCTGTTTAACTGGAGCCTCTGTTAGTGATAGTTAACCCTGACCTCTCAAGCCCTCGGTGCAGGAGTTAATGGCACACTCGACCCTGCGGCCTAGCAGCTCCGTATCGGAATGCAGTGTACACATAATGAGGACCGAGGCTGAGCTTCCAGTGGACCCGTTACAGATATGGTGCATATGCAGCCAGCTCACATCATGAAAAAACCTGGACAAAATTGGCAATTGATATATCATATTTATATTGCCGCATTTTACACGAAATATTGGTTATGCCAATTGCCAAAGTAATATAGTGCTCCGATTGGTCCTTTTCGCCCGACATGGAAGCAGCTGCAGTATAGCCCACTAGGATAGCCTTTGGTTTCTCTAAAACTGAACAACCCCCACTAATTGGTAATGGCTTAAACAAGACCTTACGGGTGACTGTAGCCAAGTGGGTAGATAGGCCGTCTGGGAATCGAAAGGTCCCCGGTTCGACCCTCGGCTCGCCCAGTCTACATGTCAAAATGTCCCTGAGCAAGACACTTAATTAACCCCTGAGCCACATGAGCAGCCATCTGCTGGGGGAATGCAGGAAAGTTATTTCCCCCTACCGCAGGGACTAGTAAATACACCAGCTCTGGAACAGCACTGACCAAGTGTAATAAAGTGAGGAGTAGGGACCAGGGCAGATAGAATAACTTTACAGTAGGTGCTTAACTCATACGTGCCGACACAGAAGCGGCATTGAGACATGTTTAGAGGTTTCTAAAGGGGATGTTGTTTTTCTTTGATTATCACAGTGATTTCACAGTTTGTGAATCAGTGGTGTATTACTACACCACTGATTCACAAACTGTAGGCCTACAAGTGGGCAGTCAGAATATTGCAATTGGGCCCCCAAATAATTGGCAAAACACTAATGATAATGTACAATTAGTAAAAAAAATAAAACAAATGTCATGGTTTGTTTTCTTTTCAAACACGTCATAATAAATAGGAACTTGAAGTATAATACACAATCGATTGATTGATCATTACAATAAACGTGTTCTAAAAATGCACACCAAAATGTCCATCAATCTGACCACTTAACACGGCAGCCATATGGCTGCCGTGTTAAGTGGTCAGATGGGAGGGCCGCAAACACGAGATTTTCAAAAAAATAAAAGGTTTGAAACCGCTGTACAAGTCTACACTACACCGTTTCCTCTTACCCTGAGTAAGGTCCTGATTCAGGTAGAGTTTGAGTCTTCTGTTCCGAAGCCCAAACACCTTGGCAGTCTCTGCCAGCAGGCCTGTGTGGCTCAGCCCGTTGTGACCCACTGGGTTCTCCAGGAGAAGGGTGGCAACCTCTCCAGTCAGGCACTCTGAGAGGAGGAGGAGGAGACAATGTGTGAGAGAACTGAAAGACAACGACATTAGGGATGGGCGATATGACTTCAAATCAATCACGATTCTTTCAAACTTTTGCCTCGATTACGATTAATGAACGATCATTCTGTAAATATTGAACAAATGAAAAGTATTAACAAAAAGCTTGTGACTTAATAATAGTCATACATTATAATAATACATTGGAACACAGGTTCTTTTTTACATTTCCTGAAAAGTTACGGTTTTGGACATAAAAGGTTTTTGCCCGATAGCGATGATATGAAACTGGGGGTCCTTGAAAAAAATATTGTTACAGTACCAAAGTAAAAGTACTCAAACTTTTTAAAATGTGTCAAAATGTTTTGAAAATAACCGATCTACAAGTTCTCAACACGACGCACAAATAAAAAGTACAATATTTGCCTCTGAGATGTAGTGGAGTAGAAGTATACAGTAATAAAAAATGGATTATACTCAACTCAAGTAAAGTGAAACTACCAAATTGTTTAACTTTAGAGTAAATGTAGTGATGGTTACAGTGCACCACTGGTGGTTCGTACCGGCTGGCTGTGCGTTGCAGAGCAGCAGGTTGATATAGGGACAGAGCAGGCCGTCTGTAGTGGGGGCGGGGCTAGGGGAGGAGCCTGGTGATGTCACTGACAGAGTTGTACCACTGAGAGCCTGAAGGTCTGACGCATTATTCAACTCTGGGGGTGAACACGTACATGTGCACATTTATAGGTAAACAGAACAGAACAGGAAAAACACACACACACACACACACACACGAACACACACACACACACACACACACGAACACACACACACACACACACACACGCGTCTTGTTCACTAGCATTCGCTACTTCTTCACTAGCATTCGCTACTTCTTCAATCACTGTGACCTTGATTCGGTAGCTTGGTTTGTACTTGAAGTGTGTGGCTACAGATGGATAGATATTTCATTTTCCCTCAAGGAGGAAATTATTTTCTACAGCAAATGCTTACATAACACAAACACATAAGTCTTATACAGAATTAAACAAAATACAGGATTTGGAGGAACACTTAATGAGAGAGGGTACATAACAGACAGTCATGGATTGATACTGGAATTCTTTCATTCTACTCTTTTAACTACAAGGCACATGTATGTCTTTACTGGCTTTGCCATCTACAGAATGTATTACAGTGAATTTGGGAAAAAACAAGAACTTGGGCGGAACATACAAAACAAGCAAGGTGACACATTGACACCCACCAGAGAGCGATTGAAAATAATGAAAAGAAAAGAAAAACCCATGCAGCATTTAATCAGAGGTCATTCAAGAAATCACGAAATATAGCAGGTGCATTAATAATTTCCTACCAGCTAAACAAAAGTGAATTTGGCCTGTAGTGTGAGAATAAATATATTTCTGCATAACACTGCAGACCTAAAATGTGCGCATTGAAACAGGCGATACCTATAACATCCATCATGGCTTGGAAACTCGGTGCTTGTCAGCGTGCGAGGCTATCGTTGCGGGCCCTCGCTCACCTGACTGCTCGCTGTCAGCACGCCTCACGACACAAGGCCTTGCTGTCAGCACACCTGACTTGTTTTCAGGTAATGTAAAAAGTCATGCATGTAAAACTTTATTCAGTTGAGAGCGAAACAAAACAAGTAATTTCTTTGCAGGTGAATTTGCAAATGTTTCCAAATTCCCTGTCCTTGCGTGTGCATGTGTGCAGTATGTGATCATTCATTTCACTACTGTATTTGAGGTGAAAACTAGGTCTCACCAGTATTGCCGTTGAAGAAAGAGAGCTGGGTGTTGTTGGTTCCAAATACACTGCTGCACACCTCCCGAAGCTTGTTCATCCCCAGTCTGTTGTCTCCAACTGGGTTCTCCAAAAGAACCACCCCCGCTGTAGGACAACCAATCACAGTCGTTTTTTTCATTGATCCTTGTCAATCAAGGAGACTCTTTTTCCACATTGACTCCTGTTCTTCTTTGTTAGTCATACTGTGTAACTTGTTCAATTAAACAAAAGTTATTTCTTTATTATTATCTTTCACTGGTATATTTTCCACATAGGTGCTTTTTGAGACGGAACACTGCATATTAATGAACAATACATGTCAATGTAATGTAAATACACCGGATTTAGCAAAAATGCTAATTTACAGCCACAGTCCCCACAAAAAAAGACCATAAAACAAGCAACAATAAAATACATTACATTACACAGGGAAAACAAAGCATAGATACAGAAACAGGTACAAAAGGTGCAAAGTATTTCTACTTTAAAGTACACAATGGATTCAAAGTGGGCTTAAATTATACAAAATAATAAAGTAATTGCATATCCCAGTTGGTAATAGCATACCTTGTTCCTTGTTGGCGAGTTTGACCCTGAGATTGACATAGGAGCACGCAGGTCCATTCAGGTTGATTTTGGGAGCTGAAGACCCCTTCAATATGGTCAACTCCAAATCTGAGCCCTTCAGCTGCAACAGGAGACAGACATTAACCACTTAAACCCCCCATAAGAGCTTCCCCCAGAATTTGGATGCTGGGGCTTAAGTGGGTAAAAAACACTCTCCCTTTTCACAGTTTACCGTTGTCACACACCGAAAATAGCGATATACACGTTCACAACGCGTCGCACTGAGGCACGTTGTGAGCTTTTAGATTCAGTGTGCGGCACCGGTACGCAAAACCAAGTATAACTCATCCTTTAGAGAAAGCCAAAAGTTAGCCGACAGAAAGACATGCTGCACTCTTATGAAATCTAAATGACTGAAATCAGTCGTGGGGACTGAGAACTTTAATACAGGTTTACAGTCTAGATTCGGGTCCCAGAGATTAAAATAAATAAATGAAATGTTTATTTTTTTGTGGCGCTCCTTGCTTTTTCAAATTCCTAGCCCCCCAACAATGTAAGCGTCTCTAACCTGAGTCTTCTCCTCTACAACGATGTTGGCGGTGGAGGGAACGGGGTAGGGCAGCAAGGGAGCTTTAGTGGTGGCTAGGATGAACTCTGTGTGAGCCTGGATCACAGAGTCCAGGTACTCCCCTGCTGGCAGGCAGCGGTAGTACACTGTTATTTCATCTGAAGGCACCAAGTGTCCCTGGATAGAGCAGAGACATGAGGAATGAGGAGAGAAAAAGTAAATTCAGTATTTTTTCAATTACTATTGTAATTGTTGTAGACTTGTAGATTTTCACAACGTGTGCATGATGAAGTATACCGTACACGAAAGCGGTTAATTGATTTGTTGATAAATAAAACATTTACAAAATATTTAAATAGTGCTTCTCGATTATTCGAAGAAGTGATCGATATATTAATCGATAATCCATAGTTTCAGCCATAAAGTGATGTATAAAACTAATAAAAGAGGACAGAAGACATTTAATAAGTGGTGGATCACAGCCTGTCCATCTGCTGCTTCCTCCAACCTTCAGACACTCAAACATATTGATCTCATCCTGATTTACAGTGTGTGATTGTTGTACACACACACACACACACGCGCGCGCGCTTGCACGCACGCACGCACACACACCAACTTCAGTGTCACTCAAGGGCAGAAGAATAACATTAGTTAGATACAGAGAAGCAGTCAATCAATGGCGCAAGATTTATGGGCTGCTCCTGCCTAGTCAAGGTACTGACCCCATCCTGAGGAGGTTCACACTGCAGTTGTGTTTCTCTCTCTCTGTGTGTGTGTGTGTGTGTGTGTGTGTGTATGTGTGTGTGTGTGTGTGTGTGTGTGTGTGTGTGTGTGTGTGTGTGTGTGTGTGTGTGTGTGTGCGCACGCGCTTCTCTCAGAGAAAGCTAGAGAGATCAAACACAGTCCTATGCAAAACAATCTGGCCTTCTCTTTCTTCTACCGCATGAAACGCGTGCGCACACACACCAACCTCCCCCCGACCACCCCACCCCCGCAAACTACCGCTTACAACATCTCGAGGAATTGTTAAAAAATTAATTCCCATCTCCCAGGGTGGAAAAAATTCCAGATCTCAGTTTGAAATAACAGGAGGAATTTAGCCTGGCCGGGAGCCAGCGACCACCGCCACCATAGGACGGAAAAAAACCTATTTGTTTCTTGAGAAAACAAGAGGCTGATGGCTAATCCGTCTTTACTCCTCAGACCACTTCAAAGCCTCAAAGTCAAAGTCAAAGTAAAAAAGAAAACATAAAAAAAAATAGGGCCAGTCCATAATTAAGCTTCCCTTAAGTCTGCCTTATGATGGAGACATTTCTCACTGCGGTGCTGCAATGGAAATACTTCAAGGCTGCCTCGACAAAATTAGCATGGGAAATGTAGAGGGGAATATGAATATATCCAGTGTATACACTGTAGTCCAAATGAGTGTTGTTCATAACACCACACATGCCATCAGAAGTGACATTAGTTTAACAGTTCATTTATTCCTGCCTCCAGTGGCTGCAGCATTTCATGTCCTGTCAAAATGTAAATGTCATCCCGGCTCTGCCGTCATACATTACTGCAGGGGTCTTCAACGTTTTTCCCCCTAAGGGTCCCGGACCCCTTGTTGAAGACCCATGCATTACAGTATACACCGTTTCCCAATCAATGAGTGGGTGCCCATTTTTGGGTCACGGACCCATTTTTATGGGTCGTGACTTGTGAGTAAATATCCATTTAATTACGTTTTCTACAAGATATTTTTTAACTATTTCATAAGAAAGGAAAAAAGTGAAAATATCAGATCTACAAGCTCTCAACGTGGCGCATCCTGAAGACACCGTTGTACGACGGTATGAATTAAGCATTATTTCCAACAACCTTCTTTCGTAGCTTCTGGATGCGGTTGATGACCTCTCTTGCCACCCCTTCATCCAACATGGACTGGTCTGGGGATACATCCAACAGCACCAACACCTAAAGGAGGAACAGACCAGGACAGCAACATGGGGTGTTGGGTTATACCAGTGTTGTGCAGTGAGACAAGGACGGGTGTGCCGTAGGACTTTGTGACAACCACACCATTACTGCAACATACAGTATACAGCTATACAAAAAGTTATGAATTATCTTTCAATTTACTATAGCATTTTGTGCATTTCCCAATACAGAGGCAAATTCTATACCCTAAAATAAATATTTTCAACTTTCAATCTGGCATCCCTATTTTGGGCATTTCAATATAGGCGAACCTATTTGGTTTGTAATTTCTTGACAAATGTAAAACAATAGCGAAAATAGCAGATCTACAAGTTCACAATGCATTGTGAGCTTGTAGATCGGCTATTTTCTTAAGACAAGTGTGTCTTAAGATTTCTACTTTCCCATTGGTGTACCTTGGGCACAAAGAGTTTGAAAACCACTTTATGCACTTTTGTTGTACAACACATCAAACTGTTATGCAAAAATACCAAAGGGAGGAATTGTTCCAAAAATATCAATGTATTCTCACTGTTTGGCACTGTGAGCAGGTTCATATGTGGTCCTAATCTTAAATTATTTTATTTTGATCCTCAAGGGAGACTTGTTTTTTGAGTCTTGGCTCACTATCCCTCGTTTGCAAATAGTAGTCATGAAAGGCAAGATATGCAATTTTAACAGCAAGATAATACAGGGCATTTTGACTCAACAAAGGCTCACTGAATAAAATAAATTCCTACCTCCATAATGGCTTAATCCTTTCACCTCTTTATCTATATAAAACATTTTTCAATTATAGATTATAAAATTGGCAAAGGATTCTCCTTAGGCCAATGAACCATCACAACGCATCCACCAGGTATGTGATGATAATGCACGTTTGAGATGAAACCACAACAGCAAAATAGAAAATACAGTATACTGTGTACACTGTATATAAAAAAGGAACTGCATGTGTCCTGTGATCCAGTACTAACAAGTCCAATGAGTAATGTACTATTATTATGCGTACAGTGCGCCCAAAGAATTCCAAGTGTTAATGTGCAAATTGGTGTTGTGCTACTAATAAGTGTCCATGAACTAGCGCTGAAATGACTGGCATGTTCCATAAGGTCCAGCCAGAATATTGCACTCTGAGAAGGACGGGTAGAAAGGGAGAGACAATGAGAATGAGAGGAAGCGAGTCAACAGACGAACGGTGAGACAGAAACAGAGAAAGAAATGAACAGTGGGACAAGAGGGGGGAGGGGGGAGAGAGAGAGGGGGAAAGAGAGCGAGAGCGAGAGAGGGAGAAGTGAACACGGATGAAGTGAGAGAGAAAGATGGGAACAGACAGGGTAGGAGAGAACAAGTGCAGTGTGGTTTGTGTACAGTTGGAGGAGCAGTGATTAGAAAGAGCCTGTGGGCATATGCATACTGCTGGTTCCCACTTAGCCATGAAATTATTTCCTACACTGACTGCACAGGCACTGACAGCTGTGACATCGCCTCTGACTCCACCTGCTGGCTGTGTGTTCTGTTTTTGGTTGTTCTCGTCTGTCTATTACCAGGTACAGTATGACAGTGGTTCTCAAACTGTGGGTCGGGACCCCCAGGGGGGTCTCCATATGAATTGGGGTGGGGTGGGGCCTAGATGACAGTGGAGTGACAATTTAAGGACTTTTAAGACCATTACTACAGCAAAAGTAATGAACAAACTATACTATAAAAACGGTAAAACATTGGCCAAATTGTCAAATAATATAAGAAAGAGGCAAAATATGTGAAATTAGCCTATCTACAAGCTCACAACGCCTTGTAGGTTGGCTATTTTCACAATATTTATCTGTGGAACCGAGTCAAACTAAATGTAATGCCTCAACTCCTACAAGTGCTTATCAGGGTGGGGGGGTCAAATATGATTACTATTTGGGGGGTCAAGGCCTTAAAAGGTTGAGAAACACCGCAGTAGGAGTTGGGGATCGTCAGTGCTTATGAGATTCACCTGGGCCAGGTGCACCCAGTTGCAGATACACAAGCTGTCCACTCAGTCATATCTCTCTTTTGTTTTTTAAATAGACGAAAATAGCAGATCTACAAGCTTATAACACATTGCGATGCGACGCCCTGTGAGCTTGTAGATCGGTTATTTCAAGCTTTTTAAAATATATTGAAATTATAAAATTATTATAAATTATAAAATATTTATGCCATAGTGCATTATTTATATTGATTATTGGTACCAGTCCTTGCCAGTCATTTCTTTGTATAGTCAAGTTGTCATATGCCCTGTGCAATTCTTGTATTACGAAGCCTAAAAGCCAAACAGTAATGTAATTATTTTATTGTTTCAATGCCCAGAAAAAAAAAAGTAAAATGTCATGATGATGACAGTAGTCCTAGTTAGGATTTGAGTGCATGTGTTATTTACCTGTGCATCCGAGTGGGCCTCGTACTGCACGGCTGTGCCAGAGCTCTGTTCGAAGGTGTACATGAGCCTCAGGTCCTCCTGATGAAGCTCAAGACCGTCCACCATGATGGAGCCTGAAACCAGCACACAACAGCATGGGTACACATCCTTTTACAGCGGTGCTTCTCAACCTGTGGGCCGAGGCCCCAACTGGTGGGCCGCGAGGGTATTGAAAATGGGCCCCAAAAGAATTGGCAAAATCCTAAGATTTTAATGATACAGTAATATTATAAAATTATAAAAATAGAAAACTCATGGCATTTTTTCTTTGAAACCTTGAAAAATGTGATACAGATGAAAAGGACTTAAAGTATACTGTGTTAGTTGCATTGATCCAAGCCGGAACATAATCGATTGATTGGTCATTAAAATGAAAATGCTCTGACAATACATGCGGCCCACCCATCTGACCACTTAACACGGCAGCCGGCCACCAACACTTTTTGAGATTTTCAAGACGGCCCTGATCCAGAAAAGGTTGAGATACACTGTTTTACAGACATGCATGCAACGCAAAACATACTGTACAAGCAAGTGATAACACAACGCCACCCCAACAGAAATATAACGTCCATCAGTGATCCATATTGTTGTGTGTGCATAAAAACGTATAACAAGATTTATGAAGTATTATATGTGCCGGTCATAATGCATTATAAGGTCAGCGGAACGGCACATTATAAGTACCATAACGTAGCCAATTATAAAGTGTCTGTTATAAGTTATGCATAATTATAAACATAAACGAGTGTTAGGGTTAGTATTAAGCCTTATAAGCGCATTATAAATGAGCTTATAGTGCATTATAGACCTGACCTTAATATACAGTCTTGCCGTAATTTGTTGAGACCCCCATGGGTCTATATGTTCCCCTACTTTTCCCTCTATACCAAATCTCTTTACCAAAAATAGCCCATCAACAAACTCACAGCTTGTGGATCTACTTTTTATCAAATGTTAGCATAATATAACATGCCTAGAATAGGGACGCTAGAGTTCCTGTTAGGGGTGGAAAATATAATCGATTCAGCAATTAATCGCGATTCGGACAAGGACGATTATTAAAAAATAATAATCGATAATTTAAAAAAAAATCAATTAAGAGTTTTTTTTCATCATATCACCAATTGCACAGAAGGCAGCCGTATTTTGGTTGGTTATCATAATATTGAGAAGCCTTTGTTATAAGTCAGTATTATTTTACAAAAAAAGACTTGATTATTTTGTTGTTTTCTGCAATTGTTGATGTTGGTAAATATAACCTTCCAGCTGACAGTGACACATCTCTTCCTTTCGTTTTTATTATCAATAAAAGATAATGGAAGTAAATTAATCACGAATCGCAATAATCGCAATTTAATTCGATCGTAGCCCTTGGAATCGGAATCTAATTTAATCGTCAGGTACCTACCAATTTCCGCCCCTAGTTCCTGTGGTTATTATCTAGTTCATTATTGCTACAGTAGTAGTCAGATGTTAGGAAATGTGAAGGAAAATGATTCATCCCTCCACCATCGGCCCTAAATATACTTGAACAAACTGACTACGGCTGTCTACTGTTTATTTACTCAGGTTAGTCTCTTGAGATGAATTCTCATTTCTGTAAACACCCTGAAAATTCCACAGTGAAAAGGTGTTTCTCTGAGCGCGTCGCACAAAAAGCTGTGCCACATCTTTGAACTGGCCACGTTCTTTACATGTGATCTTACATGGCGGCAGTTCGTCCGCATGTCAATTCCAATTCCAGTAGTGTTGGATCAGAGACTCCAACCAATGAGTTCCAGGGGGGCCCCAACAAAATGTGTTGATACAGCATCACAATCATTTTAACCACTTTATCCATATTTTATAAGTTAGCTATTAAAAAATAGATATACAAGCTCACACGTGCCGCTTGTACATTTGCTATTTTCTGGGGAAAGAAATAAAAACTTGAAGGTAGTACAATTTGTTTTTACACAGATCTTATCTTCTGGGGGTCCCTGGCACAAAACATTTTCAGATGGGGTTCCTCGGCCAAATACAATTTGGGGATCCTTGACATGAAAAAGTTTGAGAACCACTGCAATAACTATAATCAATCTAGTCAAGCCCCCCCCCCCCCCCACCCCCGTTTTGCCAAGAGCCACATTTACCCACGTATGTGTTCTGAGTGAAAACCATGACCGCGTTCTCTTCCCGTCTCTGCTTCTCTCCTCCTCCACACCCGCAGGGAGGGTGAAACAGTCAACGCTGTTCCTCTAATCCTGGATTTCCGCGCTATGATTTCCCGGCATATACCCTGGTCCCACCCCCACCTTACCTTCTCTTAACCACACTACCACCTATTTTGGGAATGTCATCATTATAGGCAAACATTTTCAGAAATGTAAAGAATGTTTTATTTTCTATAGGGCTTAAGTGGTTAAACCCTTCCCTACCTATGCGTTCAATGTTACAAGTAAGGAATTCACGTGTTAGCTGGCTTCACACAGAGATAGGTGAGATACTTTCTATTTATTTTTGTATTTTTCCTGCTTTATTTAGATTAAGAGTGTAGCGAGACAGGGGTGAACCGATACCCAAGTGGTGTTAGGGTGCATAACGCATGGGGCAATGCCAGCTGGCCCGCCCATTTGCCGAATGTCATATCTCTACCGTCTCTCTTTCCACTATTGCTGTCAAATACAGGCTTAAAAAGGCCCCAGAAATGTTGGATTCTATCTTGGGTCCTCACAGCTCACAAGGAGCATGTGGACAGTGCACTAGTTGAGTCACCAGGCACCCAGAGAAAAGAAATCTCATATGTTATTGGCCAAATTGGCACCCAGAGATTACTGCAACATCATAGGTGACACTTCAGTGATTACATTTTTTAGTCCAATGGTGCAGCAAGTAATGGCTCGGCTCAAAGCATCAGCTGTGACTGTTCGACCGTGACATCATGTCACCGATGATGTACCGTTTTGTTGTAAAAAACATTCCACAAACTGGCTGTAGCCAAGAACATTTCTTCTCATTTTATGACCCATTCCTTGTCATCATGTGAAGATGCTTATACTCTATAGGATCCTAAAAATGGGTTCTACATCAGCACCAAACAGATATCCTCTATCAGTCTTGGTGCTTATTTGTGTGCATTCCTCCTCCCAGCCTGTTCCTCCCTGCTCCATCGACCCTTATTTTTCTCCATCCTTCTACAAACTCATCTGGACTTCAAAGAGGTTCAGGAGATTGGAAATGGGAAATTCCCACAGCCCTGCTGACCCCTAGAGCTGTGTTCCCCTGAGGCCCGCAATTCTCATCCGGTTTCATTCCTAATTGGAGAGACAGGATACCTGACACTGCTTCAGTCTCTCCCTCTGGCTCTTATTACCGTATCAGAGCAGTTTTGCTTTAGTAACGTGCAGCAAAATGGTTTTAAGCTTAAAACCCTATAAACTGGACCACTAATTTGTTCTTAACCACTTAACAACCCCCCCCCCCCCCCCAAACAGTCTCCACCGCTGTTCTTGTTGCCTTCTGGTTGTCTACAGTTCTGAAACACGCTTCTGATCTTCCAAAAAAAACACAAACATATTGTTTGCAAGAAGATGTACATCATGCTTCCAAGTACTGTAGGTCTGCATCCCGCATCTCTAATACTGGTTTAAATTTGCATCTTTAGGAAGTTCACTAGTCCGTTGTTCGCTAAATGTGGCTGCTGCCCTTGCATATATCGCTATACATAACTACTAATTGGTCCCTTGCCGTTTGTTGATCAGTTCTATGACTGACTGATATGACCACACACACACACACACACCTGTCTTCTGGAAGGCCTCCAGCTGTTCATTGGTCAGCTCCTTGATGGAGGCAGTGACAGCTTTGAAGGCCCCCTTCAGCCTCTTTCCCAGCACCATGTGGTCAGGCTCTGCCCTCAGACGAATGCCATACTTGTCCTTGTCAGTCGATAGAGTCAGCTGGCGCACATTTAGCTCCTGAATGACACCACACACACAAGGAAAGACATGGATGGGTAAAGTTAGACAGTGTGCTGTAATTGGGTTTGGACAGGGCCAGTTCCCAAAAGTAGAGTTGGAGAGACAGAATGAGACAAAATGAAGTGCAATGATTCAGTGTGCAATACTGCCATCCAGCAATCACCGTCACTCAGATAGCCTATAAACCTGGGAGTCACACAATGAATCTTCAGCAAGCTATTCCTCCTGGCCATTCATTCAGACAGACAGACAGACAGTACCTCTGCCCTCCAGTTCAATATGATCAATAACTCATATTGTAAAGAGAAAGATGTGTGTGAAGCATCAGGCATGTGTGATGTAGCAACGGAGGTACTCATATACGACACTGGCCTGTTGTGTGTGTCTGCAGCGCACTTCACCCAATTACTGAGAAGAAAACTGTCTTGGACAGGGCTGGCTTCAGTTCTAACGTAGGAAGATTTAAGGCTGCATCATACGATTGGAAATGAAGTACATGAGGAGGCGCGAATGTTTCGCGGGGGTCCCCGTGTATGGAGATCCCTGATGTCATGAGTATATAGTCAAAGTATTAACAGACTTTGGGTTATGTGTTGTACATCAACAGTACTTTTTGGCCCCAAGGACCCCTTCCAATATATTGCGCACTCTTTGGGGGTCCCCGGCAAAGTTAAGTAAGTGGCAAATGTTTAATTACTATTAGCCATTTTGGCTACTTCTCGCTAACTGCATTCCCTTCTGGTGTGGTTCGTACTGAGACAAAATGTTGTTGAAAGAAAACAAATATGCTCCAAAGAGCCAAATGTGAACAATGAAAAGTAGACAAAACAAAGCCAACACAAACAGGACGTTGTGTGGCAAACATTGTACTGAAATTGTACATGTTCTTGTTGTATAACATAGCAAAACAATTAAAAGGGAGACTGATAACAGGACACACGGAAGCGTTGAGTTTTGCCAAAATGCAAAGATAGATTATGTTGTTCAACACTGCCTTTCTCAGCTCAACTGTGGAATTTGAAGTGTCTAAGTGGACTGGTCTCCTCTTTTTCTCACATTATTTGCAAGTACAGTGGATCTCTAACCCAGATTCATATACTGTACAAGTTATCAATGGGATAAGAGCGCAGAGACCAGGCATAAATGGCATTTTCTGATTAACAAGTGCCTAGATTAACAATCTGCACAGTCAGACAAAGCAACTGCTTTGAAAAGTAAATTACTAAAAACGTAATCATACCAGCTCAATTCCTTGGGACGTAATAGCATGGCTATAAATCAAAAGTCAATCAGTACATGACACACATCTGTAATACAAATCTAACCCAAGAAAGGATATTAATAAAACAATTAAACAAAACCCAATTACAGATTCCCCCAAAGAACAGCATTATCAAAGCAAATGGAAGCACAGTAATAAGAGACTGCATGCTCACCTCCAGGATGTATTTCTTCAGAGACTGGATGTCGTTGAGAGCTTCAGGGTCCTGGTGGATCACAACCACCTCCTTCAGAGGGTACTGTAACACACACGCAAATGGCTGCTGGTAAATAGTGAAAACATGCCTCTTTATATCCCGTCATGTGCCGTATGCCAGAAGCTCCCAACATTTTTAGCGTGAGACCCAAAAGACAAATGTGTTGTCTCCCCGGGGATTATGAATAAACCACTTAAGCCCTATTTAATGAGAGAAAAAAGCCTATCAAGCTCACACAAAACTTCGCATTGCGACTCGTTGTGAACTTTTAGATGTTTTATTTTCACATTTTTTTAAGTTTAATTTTTTTTTCTCTCCCTGAAATTCATTTTCATTCTTGAATTCTTTTATGAAACTTTTTTGAAATATGTTTTTTAGAAATTGGGCGAAAAAAATGTACATGATCTGACCGATAAAAATGGTTGTGGGACCAAAAATTTGGTCCCAGCCCATTGTTTGGGACACACCGCCGTATGCCACTCCATAAAACCATATCAAAACACGGGGTGCACTTGGTTTACTGTATATCACGCTGAGGGTAATGACTTACCTTTACAGGTAGTGTTTTCCTGTCTCGAATCACTCTGCCCAGCTCGATCACCGACTGCATCTGGGAGACGGCGCTCTCAATGCGCTTGTCAATCAAACCCTCCCTGCACAACAGAACGGGGAAGTCAGAAGTTAAGTTGATGGACGGTGTGTTATCATCACTTTGTACGGTAGTCGACGGGGCGAGAAAGTATTAAGTATGCTTTGCTTTGACTAACAAATACAGGAATACAGACAGGGAATGAGTCAGGGCCTATGATTAAGTACACGAACCCTAGCATCCCTATTCTGGGCAACATCTGAGCATCATTACAATATGGTTATGGCCGCTTTAGAGTAAACACATGCTTCAATTCAAGAGTGGAAATGATAAAGTAACACAAAGACCTGCTTAAGAAGTAGCAACATAACAATGAGAGTACTGTACCGTACCAACAAAGTAGCTACGCTGTCTCTTCAACCTTGTTCCATTTCTAAAACCTGTGTTCCTAATTCTAAGTAGAGCTGTGTTACGCACAGCCACTGATAGGGACACATAATAGTGCAATTAGCTAGAGCTGTCTGCAACGTGTGTGTGTGTGTGTGTGTGTGTGTGTGTGTGTGTGTGTGTGTGTGTGCGTGCGTGCGTGCGTGTGTGAGAGAGAGTGTAAGTATGATTAAGGTACATCACATTGTAGTCAAAGGGACACCAGGGACAGCCAATCATTTAATGAGTTGATTGAGGCACAGCTGCTGGCACTGTCTGATTGGTGGCTGACCTTTGGGAGAGGGTGACGCTGTCACCCGGTTGTCAGTAGGTAGGAAATACAGTTAATAAAGCAGACGGGCTGAATGCTTCCACAAAGCTCAGGGAATGTGTGTCAACCAATTATTTGACTTATTTTTTGAAACCATGCAGACTCCTTTTCGTGTAACTCTGCAGATAACATTTGCAGTATACTTGTTAAAGGATGATGCAACATGGCTGAGATAATTATGTGCTGCTTCTCAGACCTTTTGAGAAAATGGGACCAGATAGAAGAGGTGACGACGTCTCAAACTAAAACAATCTAGAGTAGATTTTTAGACTTAAATTTGTTTGAATGATACAGTCGGTCTATACTAGAGCATATTTTGTTGTTCATTTGTTGTATGTACAGTATATTAGTATTGACTCTGTACTTAACGTTTTTGTTATATTGTCATTTCTCTGTGGACTGTCTTTCAGTCTTAGGCAGAGTTTCAATGACACTTTGATGCTTAAATGGATAATTGAATCATAGTGGAGCTCCAAACTGCTATGTCCTACCCAGGAAATTAACCCGGGGCTCCAACATGAGTGCCGAAATTTCTACTGCTGAGCTGAGATGGAAAGCCCATTTGGGCAGAGGAGATCTTACTCTTTGAGCTCCATGCAATACCACTTGTCAACCAGTAGTGTTCCTACCCCAAAACAGGGTGTTAAGAATAGGGAGACTACCTCAAACCACCACACCACATACTTTACCATTCAAAAGATTGGTTAAAATAACAACGCTTTAAGGAAACTTTACCCATTGATGCGCTGAGTGTGTCCATGAGGTGCACTAAATCATTGATCACTTTTATATTTTAGCAAAAAAGCAAAAATGTCATATTATTTATAATAACTCAATATTTCTTCCTGGAGGCTACAGTGTGAACAAACATGTTTGATTCTGAACAAATTGGAATTTAGCAGCATTTATTTTAGGCATTTAGCAGACGCTCTTATTTGGCAGAGGGTTTGTGTCCCTGGACTGGCTTACAGCTGGGAAATTAACACACTATGCTGATGATCAAGATGGGCCTCGAGCTGTGTTGCTCAGTTCTGTTTGTCACTCTTTGTCAGGCGCTCCCCTCTGTCAATCTCCCTCCATCCCTCCTTCAAAAAGGACAACACTGTGCCACCCCCAGATAAAAACACTAAGCAGGATAATTGATGGACCTGTGACTTTATTTAGACTTTTTAAAGATAGCTGTATATTCTGAAACTAACGAGAAGGCCGCAGGAGTGTGTGCACACACTTAAAGACAGGTTAAATAATTTGTATATTTGTACTTGCTATCCACGTTATCTATTCTAGTTGTTTTAGTAAGAGGCTGATTTTGCGTGCAGCAGTGGAAAATGCATTTTCTGTGATTCCTTTTCGTTATACCACAAGAAAGATCCTATGAGTTATATTAGCTGCACACATAATATATGGCAACTTATACCAGCAAAAAAATGCAATCATTCTTCAGAAAACAAGCAAAAATAATCCTGCTTACAATGAGGACAACTAAAGGGGACATATTGATCTTAGCAGCAAATGGCAGAATATAAAGTAGACTGAATCAGGGTAAATACAGTCTGACAAGAACACGATGCTTTGTATGCGCAGAGGTGGTTGGGGGCTGCAAGAAAGAACAACGCTGGTACTAAATGACAGCTAGCTGTCCGCAGTGCGCTGACCACATGACACAAAGCTGGACAAAACACAAAGAGAACAGCTACTGGGGGGAACACCACCAACTAGTCCATAAATCAACAGACATATTGCAGAATGAAAAGATTCTTAACTAGAAGTGTGCTCTGAGGAGCACAGGTTTCCACCAGGCCGGGTTGCCTACCCGAGCCCGCAAACTTTGGAAGGCAGTCTTAGCCAATTGGAATGGGATCTGAAAAATACCCCAGAGATAATGTGTACCGATTTCTGTAAGTTTTGGAGAAAATCTGTAGGAGTAATAGCATATAGTGTGTTTTGAGGAAAATGCACTATGGCAAAAAAATTGCCTATAAATTGCGTCATGATCTGATGAATCCAGGGAAAAACATATGTTAATTGTACGATCTACAGTTGTATGACCGACAAGCCCCACGCAGAAGGAAACTCGCAGCTATTCACATAGCTTGGCGGAGCTTGCTCCACCTCTGAGTGCATCTGTTTTCACCCCACTCGGTTTGGCATTGTGCCATCTCGTTTAGGGGTTGTGTCGATAATAGTTTTCGACGTGTACGTACAGGCGACACACGGTCCGGTCAAAACCTGTGTTGTAGCGCTGTTTTTTTTTCATTGTCCTTTATCCAAAAAACCCTCCCGTTTGTCTCGGTGTGGAGACTGTGCTTTCCCTGTAACGAGTTGTGGGAAGCTACGTTAGCCGTACGTTTTTTTTCCTCCTCGATGCGGCGGTGCCGCTTTGTTATATTCGCGGATTTGGTTGTGAGTTCCCTCCAACCTTGGCGAGTGATTTGACCAATAGTGTGTTAGCAGTGTGTGTTTTTTCACGCAACAGGTCTGTGTGTTCACTGGTAGGTCTGAGTCCTGTTGACCTAACGGTAGGGTACATTTGGTTGAGACACACAATTTCCTCCCGGTCTATTGCCACGGGCTATACGTGCGGTCGAGTGATAATATATGTATAGCGGGTCTGGGAAAATATTTTTTTTCACTGTTGTTTTTTCCACGCTTACTAGCTTCTTGTTAGTGCGTTGCTATTTTTTCCTCCCGGTCTATTGCCACGGGCTAGACGTGCAGTCAGGTGAAAACATAATACAGCGGTCTAGGAAAATATACACTGGGGTTTTTCAGTTTTTTCCCCCACGCTTCGCTAACGTTTCTCGTTGATATATTGCTAAGTGTGTTGTATCACAAGGGTGTTTGCCTGCCAGGATTGCGGTGCCTGCCTGGCCACGACGGATTTGCATGATACATGCATGCGTTGCCTTGGGTTGGAACATGCACGCATGGCTTACAAGTCCCCTTGGGACCTGCAGAAATCAGGCGCTGCATCATGTGTGGCATTTTGTGAAAAACTGACCCCTCCAGCAAACTCTGAATGCCAATCTTATTCAATCTGAATAGAGTCCGAAAAATCTGACGGAAACATCTTGATCACTTGACTACAGAGATAAGGTGTACAAATTTGGGTGATGTTTGGACAGAATCGGTAGGAGTACAGAAAACACAAAATGGTGTTAATATTGTCAGGTGGAAATTAGGAGAGTTGCATAAAGAAGTAATTCAGGGGAACAATCTTTTTGATTGTATGATCTACGGTTCAAGAGTTATAGGCCAAAACATTAATCGGACTGTTATAGCGCCACCATGAGGCCGATTAGAAAAATGTAGGGTGTGGGAATGTGCGTGCAATTGGACGCTGTGTTTATGATTTGAGGCATTTTGTTGAAAACGACGGGCCACTCCTGCAAACTTTAGAAGCCAATTTTAGCTAATTAGGATGGAATATTAAAATGTTTACAGATCCGTCTTGATCACGTGAGATAATGAGTACCGATTTGCGTGATGTTTGGAAAAAATATGAGTAATATATAGGATGTCATTTAGCAGAAATCGGCTTTTGGTGGTGCTATAACCGAAATAAATTTGGGCAGAGGTTCTGCTTTGGCCTCCAGGGAGTGAACATGCACAGTTTCACCCCGATCGGTCCAATGGTGCCGGAGTTTAGCTGCTCACACACAGACGGACACACGCATGGTCGCGAAAACATAGTCTCAGCCACGCCTTCGGCCTGGCGGAGACAATTATCCTGCTATTGGACATTTTCAGTTTTCACATCACTCGCTTAAGGGGGATTATCAAAGAGGCTGTCCCAACCTGACTTGGGGCAGCATGAGATAGTGGATGCTGCTGCTGTCCTTCTCCTCCACAGAGGCTGGGTCAATGAGGTGAACCAGGTTCTGGTACATCATCTCTGTGATGAACGGAGTGAGGGGAGCCTGAGGGACAGAAAGAAAAGCAAGAGAGAAAATTTAAAAAATGGAGAGAGCGAGATAAGGAAAGAGACAAAGAAGGAAGGAAAAAGAGGCAAAGAGAAATGGAGATTAATTATATTCCCCTTGTCTCTGTAATGAAGGGACTGAATTCTCAGGAGGATACCAAGCCAGTTCATTAAAATGCATTTGTTTTTGCGGTCTTGCAGTCGGCACAAAAGTTCAAATGCTGGTTTGCAGTAGCAAGGGTAATTTTAATGTGTTTTGTATTTCTAACACTTGTAAAGAAACGTCATTAGGTCATAAGTTCATTTGTATTGATCTAGCTTACAGAAGATCAACGTGCCCTTAGCTTGCATCTCCCCGCACGTGCAACCGGCCTCAAGTCAAAGTGTTATAAATAAAACCTCCTACAGCTCATATATTCCTCATGAACACATATACAGTATACACACAGTAAAATCTAAAGTTAATTTAACTCCGAAGAGGGGCTTATGGGTGGCATAGGGGTGAAGTTTCTGCCCACCATCACCAAAGAGACTAGGGGTCGAATCCTCCACGGTGCATCTGGCTACGACGAACGCAAATGCCTATGTTCAAACGGTGGGCAGCCAGGCGGGAAGGGAGATCTCTGTCGCTGCACTTAAGGTTGGTCAGGGCATCTGTTGAGTGGGGTGTGGAACTAGGAGGGATAGCGTGTTTTTCTGCTTTATAGCCTATTATAACCTGACACTACCAGATCCAAGAAGCTTGCTCCACACATTGTTTCACAGCTCAATACCGCCACCTCTGGCAGGGTCAGGTTAAGCCTATTAGCCTTATATTTAGGTTTGAATACCGAAGACGGTACTTTAAAGGGGCTACACCATGAATTTTAACTTTTTCTTCATTTTTGTGTGTTTTTGGTCTCCCCCACCTCTCTTCTGTTCCAACAAATACCCGACTTCGAGCATGCAGGCTTTCATAGGCTATCTGTGGTTTTTATGTAAATTGGTCTGAAAACAGTCCGTCAGATTTGTTCCCCCTGCCTACGTCACGTCTGGGAACAATTCCTCCCGTTTTTCAGTTCCAAACAAAAAAATAATAATTTTTCTTTTTTTTTTCTTTTTACTTTTTCCACACAGAACCAGGAGATACCATGCATACAAACTGGCTCAATAGCGCCCCGTGCCAAACAGGACAATGTGGTATTGCAGGTGAAAGTGCTTTATAAGCCAGAGAGAAGTTAGTTGGAATGAGTATATCTGAGGCTTGATTTAGGCTCAAACCTTTTGAAAAACGTTTGAGGGACATAAACAATATGATATTAAATATTATTATTTTTTTTTTAATTCATGGTGTAGCTCCTTTAAGTAGTCGGAAAATGGCCGAAAACTTTGGAGGATGAAATGTTTATTATGACCCTGCCTTCGACTCTCACACTAGCCTCCCCTGTGATCTCCCCCTCCGCTCGCTGCACAGCTGCAGCTGCCGCGAGCTGCGAGCATCAAGACTAGTTTGCTTCGTGTTGTTAAGAGGGGACGATCTAATATTCTTTCTGTACCTTTTTCTGCATTGTATCAAAAAAGGAAATGTAGTCTCGGTATGCGTAACAGATAGTAGTTCCGACCGTCTGGAAAAAGTAATCGATGAGTTGAAACAAACTTTTTCAACCATGTTTTAGCTCGCCAGCTAAAGTTGAATATAGACAAGTGTTCATGATCGGGAATAATAAAGATAATAATAGCCTAATAATAATAATTAATAATAATAAGCCTTCAACAGTATCTATAGCCCTTTAGCTGTATACAAACATGTGTATAATCTATAGCAGACAAACACTTATGTACAATAGTAACAGTAGTTAGGCTATAGGAATCAAAATAGTTACATCAGCATGACTAGGCCTGCTATTATGATGTTGACTACTAAGATGATGTTAATCTGTCTTCGAAATTCTGTATAATACAGAATAATAAATAATAATTATAGTCTATATAATAATAGTCTTTATTACCGAATAAGAGGTACCGTCTTCAGTATTGTATGGAATTCCAGGTACCGGGTACCGTATCCGTATCAGTTCAAATGTGAACGTTACTCATCCCTACTTGTATTACATTCTCTTTGGTAAAACTCCTCACTGTCAGGTGAAAAGAAGCAGCTGGTGACTTTATGTGTATCGGAGGAGATGTGCTCATCTACTCTACACCCTCCCACATGACCAGCTGTAGGTTTAAGCAGTGACTAAATGACTACAACGTGAGGGGAAAATTGCCAGAAGTGTCAGAATAATCACTAAATTGGGGGGAAAAGAAAAAAGAAAAAAGATGAATACTTCAAATAGTGTACAAAATGAAAATGGATCCATTTATACACACTTGTGAGTGATATGGATTTTACTGTGTAAACACGCAAACACCATTTCTCGCTCGCACATTGAAATCGCCTTTCCATTGTAAGCACACGCACACACACACACAGGTGAGAATGCAGAACGTACAGTAAGCACAAAGGATCTCTCTCTAGCATCCTCTCGAAGCCTCGCTCAAGGACGCACACAAGCACTCACAGGCACGTAACCACACACACACAAACACACACACAGTGACTCACCATCAGCCTGCACATGGAGAAGAGAACGCTGAAGAGGGTCTCGAGCGCCCACAGGCAGTCCCCAGCACCACTCTCTCCCTGCAGGGTTCACACACACGCAGATTGGCAATCAAAAACAGAATCAATATTGAGTAACACGCATAATAATAGGTAAAAAATAATATGATAATTTGGTGAAAAGAGAAACATTGGTGAAAATAGACAAACATCTTGTGAAAACAAAACAAACATCTGTAAAATTTTTGATTTATAATGTGTCATGACGCGTTGTGGGCTTGTATATCGGCTATTTTCGCTATTTGGCGTATACCAAAGTATTCAGGGCTTAAGTGGCTATGGCCACAAAATGGCTGCCACAGAAATGACCATAGAGGAGAAACAGGATGGCAACTGGAATATATTGAATTCCAAAAGACTATTAAGCCAAACATAATTTACTTAACGACTATAACCGACTTCTGAATTAATTATTCACATCTCCTGTACGTCCATACCCATGAGGCTTAGGGACATGCAAAACACGTTTCAAGGACATTTTCTGATGACAGAGAAACCACACTGGTTGAACGTTATCCCCTGCAGTTGCATCACCTGTATGTTCCTGTGGCCAGTGCTTTTAAAATCGGTAAGGACAGACACACACACACACACACACACACACACACACAAGGGCGATATTTATATGATATTGCTATCATGATATGAGACTAGAGATCGTTTGTGATTTTGGATATGGTAATATCGTGACATCGCAAAACTGTCGTTTTTTCCTGGTTTTAAAGGCTGCATTACAGTGAAGTGATGCAATTTTCTGAACATGACTAACATCATGTTGTATTATTTGCCTTTGTCCACTTAGTTCTTATATAGGTGTAGCAGGATAGGCATTGCCCTATGCCATCTCTGCGCATATTCTCCACCCACTCATCAGTGGGACGATTGCTCGCAGCATAAAGGCAGCAGGATATTTTGCCCGTGTTAGGTGTCTCCGCGATGTGTGCTTGTTTTCAGCTAAAGTTTTCTTTTACCAAAACCTGCCTGTTGGGCAGTCAGCGCAGGTATGCCTCTCCTTCTTGCTGCTGTGTGTGTGAGTGATGGCCTGCAGCATACCATGGTCATGAACTTGACTTGTTTGTTTCATTTCAGCCTCTGTGTAATCTAAATGTGCGTGTGGGTTAACCCATGAAGACCTGAGGCCGATTCTACAAATGCCTTCTAAATAAGTAGTTCTCACACTTCTCAAGATTAAAAAAAAAAAATCAAAAATAGCAGATGTACAAGCTCGCAGGGCGGCACGAAGTGACGCCCTGCGAGCTTGTATATCTGCTATTTTTGAATAGCCAACACTAAAATCTAATAAAGAATGACCCCGATGCTTTCCTGGTTTTAATGGGTTAACTGGCCGTATAGTGCAGGTTGGCTATCGTCTCTCTCCGCTGTATAAAGTACAGTGAAACAAATGGGTTTGTTTTCACTTTAGTGTTCTGCTACTGTACCACGTAGCAGCGGGCATCGCACCACTGCGCATCCTGCCCCTGGATACACGATAGGCTTGTTTGTCTGTCTTTCCGTTCTTGTCTGGTTGATCATAGAGCCATACAAACTCATGTTTGTATGTTTCTGCATTAACTCATTCACTGCCAGAGTTTTTCAGAACAGTCGGCAGCCACTGCCAGCGTTTTTGAGCATTTTTAGTATCTTTCGAGACCCACAGATTTTGTTTTCTTCCTGAGAAGACGTAAACATCAGATGTCTGGGGGTAAAGACGAGGGTCTGTTCTTTCATCCAGAAAAACAAAATTGTAACCGCGATCTTCCGCTCTTTAGTTATCGGCAGTTAAATATAGCTTGTTTTCACCAAAAAGGCAATCTGGGAAAAATCTGATAACATTAGATCGGACGGGCTGGAATTTGTTCGGATCACGTGATTTCCGGGTGTATTTTTCTTCGGGAGTCCTAGGTACACTCAAAGGTTGCGGAAGAGCACCCTCTATCGTAAACAACTGAAAACACCAAATGACAGACGATACGTCAATGGCGCTCTGAGCCTTGGATTGGAATGACTCTTCAATGGCAGTGAATGAGTTAATCATTTACACTGTACAACTAACTAAGTGAGGAGTTATATTGTGTATTCAGATGCCATATCCAAAGTATTGGATAAGAACCATTTTCTAGGTGTTGTAGTTGTCTGCACCCGTTCATACCACCCTGATGATTAAACTCTCATTAACCCATTAAGACCATTTTAGATTTCTTTGGCTATTCAAAAATAGCAGATATACAAGCTCATAGCGCGGCACCAAGTGCCGCACTACGAGCTTGTATATCTGCTATTCAAAAAAAAATCGGGAACATTTGCGCAAATCTTTGAATATATATATTTTTAAAGCGAACATTTGTAACTCAAATCTTTGCTCCTGGGGGTCCCTGGAACTAAATATTTTGAGATGGGGCCAAATACCTATCATTTTGGGGGTCCTTGACATGAAAAAGTATGAGAACAACTGATATTTTTTTCGAAAGAACTTAGGATTTGGAAGACATTTTGTAGAATCGGCCTCAGGTCTTAATGGGTTAAGTAAATATTTTGTGAAAGCACCAACAGTCTTCCCCAAGATATCAATAAACATATTTGGTTAAAAATATTGTGATTTTGTCCCCATCGCCCAGCCCTAACACACAGAAATACACGCACAGCTGTGAGCTCCTCACCTTGAGACGGCGACGGTTGGTCCTCACGTACCAGTTGGTGAGCATGTCCACAAACTTGACGAGCCGCGGCACCACAGTGTACAGACGGTATGCTGCAATCAGGGTTGGGAGGGTTACTTTTAAAAAGGAATCCCCTACAGTTACAAGTTACTTGCTAAAAAATGTAGTTAGTAACGTAATCCCGATTACTCCATTTAAAAAGTAACTATAGTTACTTTCAGTTACTTTTGGATTACTTTTAAGTAGGGATGTCCCGATCACTTTTTTTTGCTCCCGATCCGATCCCGATCTTTTGATTTTGAGTATTTGCCGATCCTGATCTTTCCCGATCCGATCTTTTCATTTTTTAAAATATTTTTAAATTATAATTTATGCATGTAGAATTTATTTTTATCATTTATTTTGTAGCAATAAAAGACAATATGTCTCAAAACACTGGCTGACAGTTGAATTATTGCCAACAAAATAAATGTTAATTAAAGAAATTAAGACAAATACTGAATCTCTGAACATTGGCTTGCAGTTATCGCACATAGCCAAAATACAATAATAATATTAGGCTTGTCATTCAGGATGGAAAATAAAGTTGTCATTTTTTTGGGGAGAAGTGGAACTTAGAAGTTATTTAAGTTTAGCGTGAGGGAGAGGGTCTACTCTGATTACTACAGCAGGGGTCCCCAAGGTTTTTTTTAGCTAAGGGAGAGATGAAGCAGGGACCCCCACTACATATTGTATAAAATTTGTGTTGCAGATTAAACCTTTTCATAGATTTCATAGATAGCTTCATAGACTTGTTTAACAGCACTGTCATCAGTGTATTTATCAGACATGTCAAACTCTCAGTACTTAGTAAAGTTAAGCCTAGGCTCTGTACTTGGTCTGCTCTTTTCCCCTCTACCTCTTCTTGTTCCCCTCAGAATATAGGGATATTAGGGTTCATGTGGTTAATGTAAATACAAGAAAAAGGTCCTATCACGCAAATATTTGGAGGACCCCCCAGACTTGATATCTACACTACAGAAAACATTCAGTTGGACATTAAACACACACACACACACACACACACACACACACACACACACACACACACACACACACACACACACACACACACACACACACACACACACACACACACACACACACACACACACACACAGAGCTGACATTAATTAGTGCTGTTGATTGCTATGTGGTCAAATGCGCATACAGGCTCAACGAGCCATCGTTAATCAGTTAGTGTTACACAGCTGACTGCCAATATGCGCATTTCTGTTGAAAACGCATCACTGACAGGCTGATGAAGGCTATACATAGACTAGATAAAATAAATAGAATATACCAAGTTACTATCAGAACCTAGTAACAATCAGAACCAAAGAAAGACACTTTAATAGATTATAGTCCCTTTAACCAAACCATCTGATCAGTTTAAGGTTAAGAGTAAAGGCTTTTATGCAGGAACAGCGCTGCAAAGAGGACGAAAAAGAGTCTGTAGTGTTGCCTAGTCTGATTATTATAAGCCACTTTGGGCTCATTTTTCTGAAGTTGCTTGTAAATAATGGTAGAACGGTTGTGAGCTTGTAGATCGTCTATTTTCAAATAGCCAACATATATAAATATGCACATTGTTTAATGGACGACATATATAGCTATGAAGTGCTTATGTGGCCTTTTATAGTCGCTTCTTTTGTGCTTGTTTTCATAGACCTATTTGCTTATTTCTCTCGCAAAGTCTGGCAACACCGCTGTTGATGCAACATTAGCAGCCTCCAGTCTGTGAGGATTTTTGACACAGAGACGCGCTGGGCTCAACTCCAATCCATTGCGGTCTGTGTGCGGACTAGTGTGCGCTCTTGCAGGTGGCTGTTTGGTGTTATAATAATTTATAACTTGTTTGTAAAATTAATGAGGGGAAGGGGAGAACGTAACCCTCCTGTAACGCCCGTTACAACACCCCCGTTACTGTAATCCAGATTACACATTTTAAAATGTACTCTAGGACGTTACCGTTACGTTTTTTTTGTACTCCGTTACGTAACGGCGTTACATGTAATCCGTTACTTCCCAACCCTGGCTGCAATGCAGGGGATTAACCACAGTCACATCAAAATCACAGTACTGACGGCTGCCATTTCTACTTAAGAGGGAGAGATGGCCTACTAAAAAAGGGTGGTACCGATGCACTGTGCAGAATTCCTGAGCCAAAAAGGTGAGTATCGTGGGTATTGAGAGAAAATCATCCTTTTTCCTTCTAACCACTTGAAACCTAGCGTCCCTATTCTGGGGGCGAACATTCTGCAGAAATAGCAGATCTAAAACCTCACAACACGTCGCACCGTGCCACCCTTCTAACAACATTTTGACTTGCTTTCTATTTTAAACACATGAACCCTAGCAACCCTATTCTGGGGCCAACATTCTAACACGAAAATATAAGAAGTTCACAATGTGTCGAAACGCGATGTGTTGTGAGCTTGTAGATTGTCTGTTTTCGGCAAAGAGATTTGGTGTAGAGAGAAAAAAGGAGCGGGCCTGGTATACCTGGGGACTCCAGTCAACAAAGTATAGGGTATCAGTGGTTAATGTCAGAAGCATCAACACACAATCAGTGTGTGTGTGTGTGTGTGTGTGTGTGTGTGTGTGTGTGTGTGTGTGTGTGTTAGCCTGGTTCCGGACGAATCTGCCTTTGCAAAATTGCATTGCACTTTGTGATATTGTCTGGCCACGCGAGGCTGTGTGTGTGTGTGTGTGTGTGTGTGTGTGTGTGTGTGTGTGTGTGTGTGTGTGTGTGTGTGTGTGTGTGTGTGTGTGTGTGTGTGTGTGTGTGTGTGTGTGTGTGCGCGTGCGAGAGAGAATGTCAGCATGTTAGAGCATCTGTCTGTGGGCTATATGTAATTAAATTCAAATGAGCTTCCTTGGCATTAAATACTTTAGCATCTATTGCCAACGTGAAAACAACACAATGTTAATGCAATAATATTGGCAATAAAAGATAATCGTGAGAATAAAGAAGAAACTTTTTGCACACCTGAAAAAGATTAGTTTTTGGCAGGTGTGCAGAACAAAGAAAAAAAAGAAACATTATGTTGGAGCGTGAAGGACTACTGCACCCTGCCGTAGCATCCAAAATTCTACAACTTAACAACTTTCAACCTGGCATCCCAGTTTGGGGTCATTACAAGCGGAAATATCAAGAATATTTAACATTCAAGAATGGTTTATTGTTTATTTCAGATGCCCATTAGTCATTGCCTCAGCAGCGACATTTTTTCCTGGGGTCAAACAGTACAATTAAAATTAGACTGGTTAACGCAACTGTTGCAACATTAATGCCTGAAGAAGATCAACGACTGAAACTTTGCATTACATTTTAGAGGTAATCTGCGAGCAATGCCAGTGTGTGCAACTCCTTGCCTTCACCCTTCAATAAAACTCATTGAAGTGATCAAGTGATTCAATGTCATAAGAATGATGATTGGGGTTTGGATCCGGAGCAGGATCCAACATTGAGGAACAGGAACCGTTTCTGGAGTCAGTTTTATCCCACTGTCAGAGTTGGTACGCTGACTTAACGTCTGCTATACAATTAGACTACGGTGATTCTCAAACTTTTTTAATTTAAAGCACCATCATAACTCATTGTTACAGACCTTTAAGGGTCCATTTGGAACCCCCTATAGGAATCGTTAAAGGGAACCGTAAAGAGGTAATCGTTAAGGGACAGGTATCGTTAAAATCCCAACGCTAATGATGATGATGACTCACCGTCCATCTCCTCCTTGAAGAACTGCATGAGAGACTGTGTGAAGGACTGGATCCATTTATCCATGATGTTATCACTCTGCTTTGCTGTGTTCTCATTGTACAGGAACTGGACGTCCTGCTCCTTAATGGCCACACACACACAAATGTTTTGCACATACACACAAAAAAGGAGTATATTGTACAAGACATACAATAACATCTTTCTTACATACCAGATTGATAGAGCTACTTTTTTAAATCTGTTTTATCTCTGTTGATATCTCTTTTTACGTGATACTTTGACTTTTGTAAAATGCATTTTTTGGTTGTTTTTAGTATTTCTTTGTGATATTTTCTATTGTTGTTAATGTATATTATTGTCTTGGACCCCAGGAAGTTACGTTAAGGCATCAGCTAATGGGGATCCGTATAAATTAACAGATAAACAAATATTGTCCCACGGGTGAAGTTGCTTTTCTGCATTCACCGAACAGATGGTTTGCTCAGATGAGCGCTCGACAGGGAGCTGTTAACTGTCTTGTTTGTTGTTGTTGCTGTTTTTCTTCTTTTCTGTGTGTGGTGGTTCGGCTTGTATAAGTGTACATGTTGAGAAGACAGTACATGTATAGACAATATGTGTGACAATATAGACAATACCCTGATATGGTTTGTATTGGTGTTATAAGAACTCAAATGAAAATTAAGCTCAGGGACACTTAGGCACATAGATGGGTGAGCAGAGGGTCAAAACCATGACCTTCTGATTACTGGACGGCCACTCTATCCATTCGGGCATGGCCACATATGCTCACACACACACACACACACACACACACACACACACACACACACACACACACACACACACACACACACACACACACACACACACACACACACACACACACACACACACACACACAGGTATACTGTACATATACATTATACATAACACATACAGCATGTATACACCCACACACAAGCAAGCAGGCAGGCATGTCACAGGTGACGTAGCAAAATGACTGTGCTTGTGTGTAGACACACAAGACAAGTGTATCACTGGGTAATGCTTATTAAAGAATGAAATACTGCAGTCCGTGCATGGCGCTTTTGTCTGTACTGCACAGGGAATTACAGGAGGAATACCCTGGGGTGTGAGTTTATATGCTGTGTCGAGGTGCTCCGATCGATCACCGATTTAAATCGGCCTATTTTCACTCCAAATGACTCGATCGGTGATCGGCAATCATATGTATAGTATAATATCGCTTTGCATCTTCTTTGTGACAGGACTAGACATGCTTTCCCACCCACACACACACACACACGGGAACAGTTTTGACATATAATCATTTTAGAAATATTCAAATTTTCCGTTTACACACAAGATCGGCATCGGCCGATCGTGAGAGGAAAAAATCGGTGCTCGGGCCCCAAAAACCTGATTGGAGCAACCCTAGCTGTGTGTGTGTGTGCATGCAAAACATTCATGTATGGTGGTGGTGTATCATATCGTCCCTATCGGGTGTCCAAAACTGTTCCTTTTTTTATGATTTTAAAAACAGCGGAAAATAGCGAAAACAGACGATCTACAAGCTCACAACGCGACGCTTCGCAATGTGTTGTGAGCTTTTAGATCGGCTATTTTCACTACTTTTGCATGATGAAGTAGAGCGTAAATTTACAAAAATACATAAAAAGTTGAAATACAGATATATGAGGTTTCTGCCTGACAACAGCGACGATGTGTACGTTTGTACCTTGTCCAGCCGATGCACATTCTGCACCAGGAAGCGATAGGCGTTGTACCAGGGCAGGAACACGTCCTTCAGCACGTCACGGACGCCATCCTCCTTAAAACGTAGGTTCTCCGCTCTGACTACTGGAGAGTTTATCAGATACAGTCTGCAGGGACACGTAAGGTTAGAGAGTGGTTAGAGAGAGACAGAGAGACAGTGTGTGAGACAGTGTGTGTGTGTGTGTGTGTGTGTGTGTGTGTGTGTGTGTGTGTGTGTGTGTGTGTGTGTGTGAGAGAGAGAGACTGTGTGTGTGTGTGTGTGTGTGTGTGTGTGTGTGTGTGTGTGTGTGTGTGTGTGTGTGTGTGTGTGTGTGTGTGTGTGTGTGTGTGTGTGTGTGTGTGTGTGTGTGTGTGTGTGTGTGTGTGACTGTGTGTGTGCGTGCGCGGGTGCGACCCGAGCGTGTATACAATGTCTGTGAGGAAGATGTCTGAACGAGTTGAGTCTGTGAGTGTTTGGAGGAGAGCATAGGGAAATATAGAAGCAGGGCAGTAGTTAGCATAAACCTTGCCAAGCTGAGCTTGCCCTAGTTGCACATTACGAAAGTTGTAAAAAAAAAATGAAGTACAGGAGCACACAAGGAGCAGCGAGGAGAGTTTAGTTTGCACCTAGATGCAAAGAGTTAAAAGTTGCCGCTGAGAGTAGAACTTCATTAATTAAGAGATATACTGGCATACGACTTGAGGGGGGAAACAGAACTCAGGCTATGCGTGGCACTTTGCCTGATGGTCGGTAACTGTTTGTTGTTGGCACCACAGGTATATGCACAGTAATTGCTAGGAAAGGCAATTGCAGTTATTTTGTGCCGGTATGAATTCAAGCAATAATGTGGATGGGTTTAAGCCTCTTATTGACTCTGTGCCGTCAACTCAGGGAACTCTGCCAAGGCTAAACTGTTTGAGGTAAGAGGAGAATAACAGAACAACAAAGGCTCCCTAACACCTTGCATCCAAATCAATGACAATATCACCAACTCCCAAAATGTCAGTCTCTTGTTGACCATTAGAGGCGCTTTCTCTCTACAAACCCACACCACTAATGGAGACCAGTGATTCTTAACATGACAATATAAACCAACACCACTAATAGAGACCAGTGATCATTAACGTGACAATATAAACCAACACCACTAATAGAGACCAGTGATTCTTAACATAACAATATAAACCAACAGCGCAAATAGAGACCAGTGATACTTAACATAACAATATCCAACACCACTAAATAGAGAGACAAGTGTTTCTCAACATAACAGCGTCACTCTAATACAGAAATATTAGTTTGTAACCTTTTGTAGTAAAACCTTTTTTTCCTCCCTTGTCTTTCCTTTCCTCCACATGGATAACTGAACAACATTTGATGCTACGTTTAACCGTTCTGTGTGGAGAGGTTTTATTTAAGGGTTCTTAAAGGCAGAGAGAGAAATAAATACCAGGAGAGAATATGCCCTGACCTGACACTCTTCAATTCAGGTCATGAATTTACCATGAGCTGAAGCTCAGTGCATGAATCACTAGACCACAGCACAGTATTGCCGAATACAGTCTACTGAAAATAAAACATAAGAATACTGATGACATTATGTAATCTAGAAAAAGGAATGTTTCTTCCACTGTGTGTATATTATGTATATATACTGTCAGTAGACTTTTCTTTAATATAGGGCTTTGTTGAATACTCAGTTCTAATTGGTCAAAAAAGGCATTCTGTGGTCTGATATTTCGGAAATAGCAGACCACAGTTCTGCCTCTCTTTACGTTGCTATGGAAGTAGAAGCTTATGGGCTAATAAAATCTTTTGAAAATGTTATATTTGGTTTCAAATTATTGAATTTGTTCATAACTATGTAATAAACAGGATAAGGTACAGAGGGGGACCACCTAACTGTACCTTATCGATTACAAGGACACTGTTGAGCCCCCCCAAAAAGTGTGATGCTGTCCAAATACTTATGCAACGCACTGCTGTACTGTTATGTAATGTATTTAGCATGAGGATATTGCACATTGATGCCTTCCAGGCAAGATGGGGCACCGCTCCTCTCCTGAAATGACTGCATCAGTGTGTTTGGAGCATATGGTGCAAGTGGATGGTGCTTTATTCATTAAGCCATATGGCCACGCCACCCCTATGGCCTCGGGCCACTGAAGAATATGTATGAGAAGAGAAAAATGTGCAAAAAAAGTGCATGTGCCACTAGGAGGGTCGTATCTGCTGAAAGCACAGGTACCCGTCAAGATCTGGAGCGTCTGTCAGTCCCTCCCACGATAATGATATCAGTGTCGCGTCGGGTGAAATCTCTTACAGTATGTCCAACACCGTTTGTTTATTATTAAAAAAGAAATTAGTGTTTCACAAATTTTCACAAATTTCGTGAAACACTTTTGTATGATGAAGTACAGTAAGGCATTACACAAAAAAAACATGAATGGACATATGAGGTTTCTGCCCGACAGTGACGTTGGCCGAGTTAAACCTGCGCTCCATGACTTATTTTTGGAATAAAACATTTTATCTGAAGGTGGTAGGCAGGCATGCAATGCTCATTTGGTATGTTCTTGCACTCTATTTCAATGACGTGACGCGCACGTCGCTTAACACCTACACTGCAAGTCCCACACAATGGACAATTGATATCCATCTAGGCTTATTCCTATGTTAATTCGCTAGGTGTGAGTCGGGGAGACTATGAAAACTTTGTTGAGGTGCGAATTTAAAGTAGTTTTAAATCTATGCGTGTGCCTGCGTGTGCTCCTGGTCAAATAGGTTCCGGCACGGCGTGCAAGGCCGTCCAGTGAGCATTGCACCCCTGGTGGTAGGAAGAGTATGCTAATAAAATAGAACTACAACGGTGGTTGGAGGTGGTCTCACTGCTCCTGTGGTCGGGTAGGACTACTACTGGTAGGCAAGAGGTATTGCATGAAGCTCAAAGAGTAACATCTCGCCTTCCTAAATGAGCTTTCCGTTATAGCTCGGGAGTAGACAATTCGTCACTGAGAACCAAGTTCGATTCTCGGGTAGGACATGAGCCTTGCGGATTGCAGATTTAACACACAACTACACAGTAAAAGTCCTTAGTGTTAATGTAACTCTGAAGAGTGTACAAATGGAATCAAATGGACTTATAACAGTTGTAAGGGTCCGTTTGGTTACATTTTTACACTCCTCAGAGATCAAATTAATAGTATTTTACTGTGCACACAAGCACAGGAACATAGTAAATGGATAGGCGCATGGGTAATGCACGCACAAATTCCCCCATATGCAACCACACACAGGCTGTTCACAAGCATATGTACAAACAAGGATCCGTACGCAAGCGTGCGCACACACACACACACACACACACACACACACACACACACACACACACACAACACACAACACACAACACACACACACACACAGCTGACCTGAGGGCATCTGCTCCATAGCTCTTCACTATCAGTCCTGGATCTGGGTAGTTCTTCTTGCGCTTGCTCATTTTCTGTCCATCGCTAAAGGGATGAAAACACACATGAGACACAAACACACACGCATGCAAGTGTACGCGTGAGAAACCATACATTTGCAATTCAAATGAGCCAAGTTCTTCCAGGTCATCAGGCCTGGGAGCATGCTGGCTAGAACAGTGGTGGGGTTTGACCCTCCGGGGCTTGGGGAGGAGCAGCCCTGTATGACAGCCAACACTAAGGGCTTAAGAGACACAGTTGGATACAGCATGACCACGGAAACTGATTGAAGTGATTAAACAAACAACACAACAAATACAAACAGGACGAGGGGGTGCGGGGGGGCTGAATAGAAGGATCAAGGAAAATGTAATGATAAAAGAAAAGAGGAAAATTACCATGGGAGATACACAGTGCCAAAGGAGATGAGAGGAAGGATAAGAAGAGTTAACATATAAGATGCTCTAGAAGAATATCAAAAAATAAAGTTGAATGACCAACAGAAGACGGCTTCTGAATCTGATCAATAAAGAACATGTACCGGGTGGCCGACGAAAGAAGACTGAAAGGAAATAATTAGAAGGGGGAGAGGGAGGGTAGAGGTAAAGTGAAGCCACTAACCTCGCCAGCACCAGTCCATTGACGATGACATTCTTGAATGGCGGCTTCCCAAACAGAGCCGTGGACAGCACCAACAGGGTATAGAACCTATGGATCATAGAAATTAGGAAGTCAGGGGCACACCTACAGTAGCACAAAAAAACACAATGTGCAGCGATGAAGGGTAAAGGTTATAGTCCTTGAGCTCGCATCGATCGTTCTAAACATGCATTACAATTCTCTTGTACCCCTCTGGCTATACAATGAATTCTGTAGCATCCTACTCAGTCAATATAAGTAAATAGAAGAGACATAGATCAACATCAACAACCTAGTGCCGCTGAACACCACGTCGTGATTTGAGTGGCTTCGCCCACAAACCTCCCACATAGTACCAGCTTCAACAAGACTGGACAGGGAGGCCCAGTGCTCAAAATTTGGAATGTCTCATTGTCCTGGGGACAACAAAATAGCAGTTGGTACATACAAATACAGTGTCTGGGACAATTCTGGGACAGCGGAGAAATGTATCATTACAAATGTAATTATTATGCTTAGGGTTAGGGTTAGGGTTAACCAGTCGAAATTTACAGAAGGGGGGGTATGGAGGAAATATATGTGCCCTAATTTAAAATGCCATGACCCTCCCTCTGAATGGGAAAAAAAATCGATGACCCTCCCCAAGTGATAAAAAAAAAAAGAATGACCCCCCCCTAAAAATATCAATGACATTTACCTCAGTAAAATGATGTCTATTATACCCTAATCTTATTCCTAACCTTAACTTCGAGTAAATAAATTGACCGCAAGAAGTAACGTTGCATCGCGGAAAAGTACTGACTGGAGTGGGATTCGATCCCGCATACTACGGAGCGCACGGATCCACAGTCCGACGATTTACACAAAAGCTACCCATCCTGATAGAAGGAACGAGTTTTCAGAAAGAGTTGATTTTAGCACCGCCCGTCTGGGTTTTTCAAAGTAGCGCTCAGCACTGCTCGCGACGCATCATCAATAGAGAACACTTGCTGTCTAATATATCATATAGATATCATGCCCAACATGTATTGTATTGTGAAATTCTTGACACCCCTAACCCTCCCCATCAAATACAACATGACATTTAAAACTGATATGTCCAATGTTTTGCTTTTCACATTGATTAGAGAACCATGCACGTGCACACTATAGACATGAAAGGGGGCTTGAGCCCCTGCCCTTTTACCCCTTGGTAAAAAAGGTGCCCTCTCCAGACCATGAATGCAGCATTTATTATGGTGAAAAATAAATGGTGAAAAAAACGCAAATGCCCTACTCGAAGGCAGCATTCAAGGCTAAGAGATGTGCCGTTTCTTACTCTCTAAACGCCGCATCTCCAGTAAAGCTTGAGTATACTAATCAAGCGCTGTGTCACGCACAGAATTATAGCCGATCTACAAGCTCACAATGCGTCCCAGCACCAAGCATTGTGAGCTTGTAGATCGTCTATTTTCGGTACGCGATACAGCGCGCAACGAAGTGTCCAATCGAAACCTATAACCCTGCCGGGCGCACGCACTCACATGTCCATTGTCCATTCAACAAGAGCAGACTCACACAGAGAAGCGCAGACAATCAGTGATCCGTCTTATTTTGAGACAGATACAGTAGGTACTTGTGGATGAAAAATAATTATACTGTTCATATCCTCTCGCTCTTTATCTAATATAGATTAAAAAAAAAACTCGCAGATGTATTTTATCGATTTTAACATGTACGAGAGTCTTATCTACCTACCACCCCCCAGATTGCTGTGAAATGTCAGCTCCAAAGACCGTACTTCTCCCAACATGTACAAATGCTAAATGTTAACTCGGTGTAAGGCGTGTTTGTGCCATGTATTAGTCCATATCTTTCAATAAATAAGTGTTTTGATCCCGTCTGTGGCCAATTCTGTCGGAGGTTCCCAATGGGCGGTGGTGACGGGGCGCATCTGGTGAAATCCGGAATTACACTCAATGTAAACAGGAAGTAAACGAGGGAGGAAAATGGCGTTCGGCCACAGACGGGAACAAAACACCTATTTATTGGAAAATATGGACTAATACATTACACAAATACAACGGACACCAAGTTAACATTTGGGGCAAGCGGGTAAGTACATTATATTTAGCATTTGTACATGTTTGGAGAAGTACGGGCTTTGGAGCTGACATTTCAGGGCAATCTGGGGGGGTGGGGTGGTAGATACAACTCTCGTAGAGTTATAAAAGGATTTCAAAATCGATAAAATACATCTGCGAGAGTCTTTATCTAAGGCTACTTAAATACTTAATATTTAGAACATTGCTGTAGTCAGTCTTGCTAAATGCACTGTAGACAGTAGTGGTAGCAGAATGGATTTTGCTTAATTGTTCAAACACGATCGTCAAGACGCTGAATAGATTTGACTGGGTCGTTCACACTCGCAGTGCGTTGATGGCTTGTTAATGACTGTCATGGATTCTAAATAGACCACGGTGTTACTTGATTTGAATTCTTTGTATCATTTGAAATAGAGAGGGGAAAATTAGCTGACCCTCCCTTAGACCAAAATTAAAAAGGCATGACCCTCCCCTATTTTCCTCCATACCCCCCCTTCTCTAAATTTCGACTGGTCCCTTATACATCAATCTGGTGTTCAAATTCGAAAAATGTGAGATGGTAGCGGCACGAGCTCTACTCTACGTCACACAAGAGCGTACACACAAAATCAATCATAGAGAGAGTGTGTTCATAAAACTGTGTGTACGCATAAAGACATAACTATAATATGGTTATGTGTATATATTATATATATGTGTATACCGGTATATTATATACACATTCTTTTAATGGGGCGGCCGTAGTGGATAGAGCAAGGTTTCCGTTAGCCGGTGACATTGTATATATGGTCATTGGCCGATTAAAATCTTAATTGACCATTAAATATTTTGAGTTAATTTGTGAAGTATTTATTATTATTATTATTATTATTTGGATATTAAATAAAGTAACATTATACTACATAGATTTACAACCATTGAAATCATATTTTCTATGAGCATAAATGATCTGGCAAATCATCAGTGTGGTTTAGCCTACTGCCCTCCTGTGCTGTGCAATAGACACAACACAGACACACACAGGCTGCATCGCAGCAGTATCTACAATGAAGGATAAAGCCAAGGCGTCATCTTCAGATATATACTCATACCACAGCTCAAGATTTTACAACATGCCACACAAAATGACTCAAAATGACTCAATTCGTTGCAATGAGCGAGTTGCAACAATCTGTAAAAGCCTCCGACTTTGGAACCGACGTGGATATAAAAGCACAGTGACTGTCAAGGAGAGAGTGTTATTGGAGCATAGTGATGGAACAACTTGGTGACACATTGCAGGCAAGTTACTTCCTTAGCAATCTGGGAACCCATCGCCAAATGAAAAGGAAAAACAGCGCCCTCTGCGGTTTTTACTATCTCAGTTGGCTCTTTGAGGAAGTCGACGTAGCACACGTGCGCAAGGAAACCGGGGTTTTGGTCTGCCTTCAGCCTTTCAATTCCGGTGGTGCGACTATGTTTTCATTCCCACAAACATATATTTCTACACTGAACACTAACACCACTTCTCCCAGAGAACATGGATCGTTTTGGTTATACGCCCACTTGTTTCTATGATGAAAGAGCAAGTTAAAATGTGAATATCTTTCCGTGGTTTTGTCTACTCCGAGGACGCTATTGTTAAATGAGTTTCGGTTTGTTTCGAGTGGGGAAGGATCGGCGGACACGTAAATCCCGCCCTCTACATTTGATTGGGTAAAGTGCGGCCTGCTTCCTGATCTGGCACGCCCACTTGTAGGCCAGTGCGTACGCGATATGACGAACCCCCCCGACAGATTCAAACGCAGAGCAGAATCTGTTATTGAGAGATTACTTCCTTAGCATCATGAAACAATAAACATGACAGTAACAAAAAAGAAAGCCGGCTACTAAAGGTTTGAATGAGATGCAAAGCACAAAACATGTTCAAACCTAGTTGTTTTATACTCTGCATCATGGTGTCGCATACCAAAACGAGCAGATCTACATGCCTACATCACTTGAAGGCTTGTAGATCTATTGATATCTTGTAGATATATCACTCGGAGTCGTCTGTCCTGACTACTTCTTGTTCTTTTTGGCAAGCAACACCTCTGCATGAGTAGATCAAATATGCTTTAGGAAACGAGGGTTGCGCTGTAGCGAACACACACGTATGTACAGTATATGCAAACACGCACATGGCGTGTGTACTACAATATGGCTGATACCTTTTCTGGTCGTAGAAACAGAAACTTGTCGATCATGTTGGCCAGAAAAATGCCTAGCGGAAACCGAGATCGCCTGGTAACCAACAGGTCACCAGTTTACCTGTCGAGGTGTCCCTGAGGAAGATGTTTAACTCCAGACCAAGTGCTCCATCTGAGCAGCCATCGGTTGGGTGAAGCTGAAACTGAATTAACCCCACAGATCTAAATCCCTTTCAATTTTGTTTTTACGAATCTTTGTGGAACTGCCGGTGGCCATATGCCTGGCCTGCATAAATGGATATATAGAATTCATCCTTAAACATCCATTTGCATATTGATGATACTTGTGCCCACTTTAATACTCATTAGACCTGTCAGTGAGTAGAATGGCAAAGAGGAAGTGCAATTTCACAGCTCGCCCTTACCATACCACGATGGGATGGTCAGCTGACATTACGTATGGCTGTGAATATTTATAGCTCCAGTACCATTACTTCATTACATGCACATGTAATCCATCATTGCAGTGATATCTCAGTCATCATTATTAAAATGTCAGAAGGATGATCAATGATTCATGTGTAGCGCTCATGTTGAAACAGACTTTACAACAGCTTCAAAACTTAGAATACATTTGTGGTGGCTAAGTAATATTTTATATTTTATTTATGATTGTCTGAACTCACAAATACTGTGTTTTATACTGTGATTATATTCAAATAGAATATATCTTCCTTGGGAAAAAAAGTGACCCTCTATACTGTAGCTTGTGTATTTTACCACTGGCTCTAGGATGTCTGGCAAGTGTCATAGCTAACTTCCATTTATGCTTACCATCCTCTGGTCTGGTCAATGCCCTCAGCAATGAAGTCAGCAGGGAAAGTGTCCTCGAACTCCTTCCTGTTTTCAAAAGGGTAGTGAGCCTGGGCGTAGGGCATGCTGCCGCTTTCAAACCAGCAGTCAAACACCTCCGTTACCCTACGCAGCTCACCCTTACCACACCGCGATGGGATGGTCAGGTGGTCAATGCTGGAAAAAAACAGAGGAGGACCAGGAGAGAGGGGAGCGAGAGGTCAGGATGAGAGCGAGTGCATTGAGCCAGCAACCACAGTCCAGGCCAACGTTTTATACCATTAGCTATTTCCTAATTATATCACTAACATTTATTGTCACGCAAGGCAATGTAAAAAGTGGGTGTTCATTTTCATACATATTTGATCAAATACAGTCAAATTAATTCTACCCCACCCCCCCGGTATATCTTTAAAAGGATTTGATTCCAAGGAACTGGACGAACTGACGACTATAGACAGGGGAGTGTAACCTCCTCCTTCCCAAACAATTAAAGAAAGCCAGCTCCAAGAATGTGATTAAAGGTAATTGGAGGATCAGGAAAGTGATCTTCCAGAACCCCTGTCCGTTTAAGACTGACAACACACGAATGACACAGGCACTGACTGCTCACACGCAGACTTGACATAAGTGTGCCTCACACACAAGCGGAACCAATCTAATGAAGGAAATCTGTCCACACAACACACACACACACACACACACAAGAGGCTGTCGATGTCTCACCTCTCTCGATGTAGATCAGTTACTTTGACTCCCGTCAGCTCCTCCAGTTCTCCCATGGATCCTATACACACCACCTGAACAACACACACACACACACACACACACACACACACACACACATACACACACCAATTTAAAGAGTCCAAATCTAAAACACTGCTATTTTCTCATGGTTTATTATCACAGACTCAAGCCCACAGGGCTGAAATCCAATTTATTTTTGTCCTAGTTTAGATTTATTAGATGGTTAAGCGCCGAAGAGTTAATTGGTGCCAACTCTCATCACCGTCTCAGTGTTTTCCCAGCCTTTCATCACATTCATTGTTTCACCATGTTCCTTTGGAGATAAACAAATTAAAATGATTTATTCAAATTCATTTCTATGCATCAGATAAACAGCTAAATTAGTGTTTAACTGCAGAATGTCCGTCAGGCCCACGACTACAGTCAACAGTGTGACCAGTTCCTTGGGCTGGACAACATGGAAAACATCAAATATTACCATATCTTTGACCAGATACCTCCATATCGATATTGTGACGATAACATATATCGTTGCTGTCGGGCAGAAACCTTGTATCTCCATATTTCAACATTTTATGTTGTTTCGTAAATGACTGCCCTAGTCTATCATACAGGAGCGTCGCACAAAAGTAGTGAAAATCCGGGAAAAAAGCCGATCTACATACTCACAACTAGGGATTGACCGATATGACTTTTTCATGGCCGATACCGATATATTAGTGATCAAAGAGGCCGATAGCCGATAAGCATTTAATACAAATTTAAATAAATTGTGTGAAAATGTACAGTCAGTAACACAAAACAAAGCGTTCTTTAAATGCATTTAAGAATATGTATCAACTTGAAAAAACTTGATACAAGTGCAGGGAGCGCTTATATTTAACAGCATTTCTTATAAACTGAACTGAAAATTTTCAATAATAAAAACGAATAAAAAAAATCACAACGAGCACGATGACACATCAAAAACGTAGCCAGGAAGACCCGGGAATTGAACTTATCAATTCAAAGACGGCCGCTCTACTGTACCTTCTGAGCCAATGCATTTTATATACACTACTGTGGTGTGCTCATCATGCAACAGAATATGTGCATGGTCTGTGCGTGCACGGTGCGAGCATGCGCGTGCAAGCGCGCACGCATGCGTGTGGGAGTGACAAATAAATTAAATGATCAAAAGAAAAGGAAATACACTACATTAGCATAAGCCTACTTTTAACACTTTCTGAGTAACTTTAGCTAAGAAAAGTCTGCTAAAGTGTGTTATCTGTCCTCCTCAGAGAGGTAACCTGTAGGCTCTGCTCCAGTTTTACCACAGCGCCAGGTAGCATGGCCCAGATACAACCCGACACAACCGCCCGCCGATACGGAGAGGCGGGGAGAAACAGAAGGGTCATTGATAAGAAAACAGAGACGAAAAGATGGAGGCACAAAGAGCATGAAGGGAAAAAACATAGACAGAGAGAGACATATGAGAAGCAGAGGACCAGGCATTCGCACTGCACGCACGCACACTTCATCGCCATCGGTTGGAAACCTTTCTGGTAAAAAACTGTTACTTGTCAGGAAATTGAAAAATTAACCAGTGTTGCAATGGATCTAATGTAGTTATTTAGTCACAAGTTCTTGTTAATAGGTTTCATTGGTTCAATATTTATAAAACCCACAAAAATAGACAGTCTATAAGCTCACAACGCGTCATATTGCAACACATTGTGAGCTTGTAGATCGCCTATTTTCGCTACTTTGGTGTGACACTAGTATGACGAAGTAGGGCATTAATTTACGGAAAAAAAACACATGAAAAGTTGAACTGTGGAGATAAAAGGTTCCCCCCCTACAGCGACGATATTGTAGATTTGGGTGTGCGTGCTGTGGCTTGGGGGCGTGTGCAGGGAGGTAGGCACCAGGGAGAAAGCGTGTTCTGGAAACAGTCACAATGCTATTTCCAGCAAGCAGGTCGCTGGATGTCCCTCTTTCAGCCAGGAGACCAACACTTAATTTTTCAAACGCTCAAACAACCCAATTCTGACACCGCAGTTCAGTCCAGTCTACATCAAGTCTGCATGGTGGCGACCAACAGTTAGAGCGACGAACATAGATGAATATTCACACACTGACTCGTGTATTTTCCTTCTGTCTCTTTCGCTCTTTCTTCTCCAATTAATTATCTCTCCCTTTCTCTTTCTGCCATTTACTTTACTTTATTTCATCTCCTTCCTTCTTCCGAGTTATTAAGCTTTTACTCCCCTATCTACTTTTCGAGATGGTAGATTATAATCAGGCAGCAGGGTAGAGTCACACTGGACTAGTTTTAATATTTCCTTGATGCAGAAAATGTGTTGATGTAAGTAGGAATAAACACAGACGCACTCGGGAGGAAGTGGACTAAGAATGGAGAGGAGCCAAACCGAGTTCCTGTGGTGCCCCGGAGGCAAAAAAAAGGAACCAAATGGGTTCCCAAATTGTATATGCAGTGCCACCGACGTCAATACCTAAATGCAACGAACAAAGCCGCCCATCTCATTGCAAACAGAGCATATGAGCTGAAAAGCATCCAAATAAAGTTAAAGTGTAATCTGTCTTTCTGGAAATGTTTTCCACTGCCGGGTGGAAAACATAGTTAGTTCTTAGTTCAGAGCAAAGCCTTCTGTTTATTTCTTAGAGCCAAGCCATTATAGGCTAAAGTCAGACTTAACTGGGGTTTATATGTAAAATACAAAGACACCTTTCCCCCTTAATGTGCCGCTTGTCTTGAAGTTAATGATGATAGATTTTGTGGCAGCCAGCAAAATTGGATATTTCATACATAAAGCCAAAAGGATAAAGTTAATATCGGCCTGTGGCTCTGGACAGAGTAGGGTGGTTCAACTATTACTATTAGTGGTGCTAGTCTGCACTGTTGTAAAAAAAAAAAAGCTGTTTGCATCCCATTTTAGAACCAAGAACTAATTTATGTGTTAAATTCTGTCTGAGAACAGCTAATGGTCACTTTGAAAAACACAACACCACATTATATACATTTTAATAATTCATATTATTTGTACGAGTTCTTTTACATTTTCGGTTAATCAGTCATAAACCGACACTGATTTACTTGTGTGTACATGGTTAAACGGTTGAACGTGTTACGCCCCCATCCCTAGCAGACATATCACACTGCAATGCCAGAACACTAGGAGGGGCAGACAGCAATGTTAAGTAATATGGGGGTCAATGGCCATCGACAAATAAATACATTCACTCTGCCAGGTTTTTATGTTAAATGTTCATTTCTGCTGGTCAGCATAGTTCCCTGAAGTTCTGTTCAGATAGGCATTAGGGGAAAAATGTTCCACGTGTTGGTGACTTCACTTAACAAAAGATTGATAAATGCCCTTTCGACATAATACAATATACTGATAAATATGACCTTATTGCTGATCGTGTGCAACTTTCCTCAGTAGAAAATGTAAAACCACAATTACAATAGGGCTGTCCCCGACTCATGAGTCGACTCAGAGTCGCGGATTTAATGCAGTCGATGGGAAGTTTTTTTTTGGGGGGGGGGGTGCGCATGGAGCCAGTGCTAGCTGCTTTAAAGAGTAAACGCAGGACTTTTTTAGGGTCTGTGTCCTTCATAACCTCAAAATGCTTCCAAACTTGTTTTCACTTTCGCTTACACTTTTCACCTGCGATATAACCACTCCTCCTCCACTTCTTGCAACGAGTGCTTCTCCTGCTAGTTTACCACTCATGTAAAACTTTTTTTTTTGGCGTCTCAAGGAATACGAGTCGACGTCAGGCTCCTAGCCCTACGCGTAGACTTTTAGGGGACAGCCCTAAATTACAATTAGACTTTTATTTTATCTCTTTCCTCCCCTTTTTGCTGTTATCTATGTTATTCCTACTATTCCTTATTCATCTTTAAAAGGCTTGCTATACAAAGCACTTTGAATTGCTGAATTGCTGAATGGCATTTTGGCGCGGCATGTGCATTGTCATGGCACATTAACAGTACATCATGTAGCTCTGTGTGTGTCTGTGTGTACAGTATGTGATGTGTACTGTGTGTGTGTGTGTGTGTGTGTGTGCGCGCGCGCGCATGCGTGCGTGCGTGCGTGCGTGTGTGCACACACTATATTACCTCCTCAAAGTCATCGCTGACCCAAAGAGGAATGGGCGTGCCCCAGTAACGGTTCCTGGAAACTGCCCAATCACGTGCGTCCCTCAGCCAGTTCCCAAATCGCCTCTCGCGAACAAAATCTGGAACCCTGGAGGCAGGCCAAATACAGGGAAAAGGGTGAGAGACAAGGAGTTATCGTACGTGGGTTCTTGTTGGAGAGCTTCCGTTAACAGGCTGCAAACATATTATTCCCCTAGAGGAAGGAAAAAGTCACACGAAAAGGTGGAAGGGATAGAGTGAGACATAGATAAGAGGGGGGAGGGTGCATGTCTATGTGTGCTTGGTGGTGAGGCGGTGGGGTTAACTCCACTTTAATGCCTGATCTATATTTGGTTGCACGCTGTGTCGCACACCGAAAATAGCAGATCTACAAGCTCACAACGTGTCGTGCCGTGACGCGTTGTGAGCTTATAGATCGGCCATTATTTGTGCAAGACACCGTACACATCATCCATTAGATGACTTGAACACATGAGAATATTGCTGCCATGCTCTCTAGGCTAATATCTAATTAATCACACATATTTGCAACTGTCACTTACTGCCACCACTTAATGAAAGCACTTAATGAAATGTTCACCGTGATTCTCCACAGAGAGACCGAGCATGCGGCCCATTATAATGCCATATCACTTTATTGAGCTGGCCTCATATTCCAGTTCCACCTATTGTCTCTATTTTTTCTCTCCATGCTAAACATAAATAGTGCAGCGCCGTCTTTATGATGCTTAACTGTAGAGGTTAACACTCCCTTTAAGGCACCTTCTATCTATGTATCTATCTATCTATCCATCCATCTATATATATATATCCCTTCCTCTCCCCATCTTCCTCCCATTCTCTCCCAATCTCATCTCTCTCTCCCTCCCTCCATTTTCCGGTCCTTCCTCTCTCGCCATGTGCCAGGCGGTATTGCCAGGAGAGTAGTGCAGTGGGTATAAATCGACGTCAAGATCCACGCGCCAAGCAACGAGTTCATCAATTCCCATTTGCGGGAGGCATTTCTATTTAGGCCCCTAATATATCAATTTAATGTTTTTCCTTTTTTTTCTCTCCCTCTCCCTGCTCGGCCCCCTCCCTTCTCCCTCTCTTCCCCTCCTGCTCTCCGCTTGCACTAAATGTCGAATTTAGAGTGCCTGTCTTACGCCACAAGAGACGCACAACTGAGTCATTTTAACATGTACAGGCTCCTGTAATGAGTCATAGACACTGGGGACGAGTACGCGAGAGACACAGAGACTGATAAAGACAAGGGTGATAAAGCGATAACGAGTGAAAAACAAGCCTAAAGCCTAATTTATGTGCCATAAATCTGTTCTTTACGGAAAGGGACACCAATGTGTGATGCCGTATAAATTAAGCATAACAGCCTGGCTTCCCTGTATAATCTTTAGATATCGATAGCAGATACAGTCCATTCTGTTAAGTTGGTGAATAAATCCACAGTGAATTGAGGGAAAGGAACACAGATCGGGTTAAGATAAACCAGTTGCAGGAACATGGAAAAATGTTAAAGCTCTATATTCTGCATTGCTATATATCTATACATTGCTATAGAGTGTTTGTTTAGTAATGGGTCTCCCCGTCTCTCCAGCTTTTTAGTTTAATTTTCATACAATTATCAGCTTCAACACATTGAGTGCCAGAGGGTTTTTAAAACAGGGTACAGCCAGTGCCAGCATATTTAACGATTTTTTTAATCGTTAAAATCGTCACAAAATATTTTCCGTGATCACCATCCTCACGGTGATCCCATCATTACACATACAGGGGTCTCGTAGAAAAAAAAAACATTCGGTAATCCGTTCCATAGTTGCAGCTAGTTGAAAATAGCATGTTTCGCCAAAAATACATAGCAAAAAAAAAAAGTACACAGGAGCCGAGATACAGGCCTTTAAAGTAATAAGTTAACCAGGAAGTGGATAGGAGTCTAAATCTTCGAAAAATGGCATCTCCTGGTGCTGTGAAAGGAAAAAAATATATATATTTATTTATTTATTTTTCAAAAACATCCATGGATTGGATTGTGAAAAACGGCAAGGGACGTTTTTGGCACTCAATGTGTTAAATAGTTCCAATTCCATTTTTTTTTCTCCAATGCTCTTTTTTCAGTTCCAATGTCACTTGTTTATCCTGTAATACGCTGGGCAAGACCTAGCCGGTTGAGTGTCCAGGCGGAAGCACAGCCCAAGGAAATGACGTTGATGCTTTACAAATCTGTTTACATTCTCTGTGAATGAAACAAGTGTTGTGATTGGTCGAAAAAGATAGTTTCCGGGGGAAATACATACGACGGAAGTCCCATCCCTATAGACACTCTCTGCATTAGGTCGTGACCAGGCTTTTCTCTTCAGAGATGAGTAAGGCTGGGAACGAGGCTAATCCTGTATCCAGTATGACTTCTCTCTCCTGATTGGATCAAATTGGTATACTGACCTAAACATTTATTTTGTTTACTAAAGAGCAGGAGTGACCCCCGTCTCTCCGGCTGACCCGTTACTGAACAAACACTCTAGAAATTATTACTATGAGAATATAAAGCTATTTAAAACGTACTTTAACAAAATAAATATCACAGCACCTTATTCATTTATTTCAGTGGCTAGGTGTTAATTACTGTATATGTTGAAAAGAATTTCCAATGGTCAAACCTCCACAACGTTGGGTGCCTCACACATTCATTCATACACACACATATTCAGTTAGTCTTTGTTTCATCCAGAATGTGCATCTAATGCACATATTGTACATCCGCATTCATTTATGCCCAGTCTCAAGTTAGATATTACCCACATGAACCCTAGAGTCACTATTCTGGGCATGTCATAAATAGGCGAACATTTGCCAAAAATAGATGATCTACATGCTCACAACGCATCGCAAAAAGCAACGTGTATTTTCAGCATAGAGATATGGTGTAGAGGGGGGATGGGACCAAGTATAGACCACTGTACTGGGGGGAATTAAGTATACAGTATAGGGTTTAAGTGGTTCATTCCAATTTTGTTGTGACTTGTGTGCGCATACAGTACCTTATTCAGATTACTGCTGTAGTAATGTATTAGTTACTGAAAACACACAGATGCCTGTGGGATCAACACAGTTGTTTCTTATTTCTATCAATTTATTCCATTCAGCTATTCACCCACTCGTTAATTCATTCAGACTCAGGCAGGCCTCAGCAAATCTTTGTTGACTGTAGCGCTATTCTTTTATTATATATTTACTAGTTTTTAATCCCAACTCTACCCCAATGCACTGTGAGATGTACTTGAAGGAAAATGAACGGCTACCTTTCAAAGCACTGACTTTTGAAATGTTATTCTATCGTTTCAACTCTCAGCTCATGAACTCCATTCCGAGGCACTTAACTCCGGATGTAATTTGGTTTCATTAGGATAGCGATTAGCCAGTGGCACCTCAGTGACAGCCAGTCTCCCCCGGCTCAAAACATTCTAACTGCGAAAGTGGTGATTTTAATCAAAAAGAAAGTTTTGCTTTTCTTTGAACGAAATCCGATAATGAAGCTTGGAGAATAAACTGTAGCTGTGCATCGGCCTCAGTGGGCAGCCCCCCACGCACTGCGTGGGAACAAGAACATATGTGCGCGCGTGTGTGTGTAATATTTGTGCCAGCACCCCAATTTGACAGCTATATCTGTCATTATGAATATGTGAATAATGAAGCAGGGTTATCATCGCAGGTCTGTCCATTAGAAATAAGCACATCAATCACACATTGGCACCTTAAATGCTTTACAATGCCTGAAAGTCTCTTTGCTCTTTAAGGTCCAGCTCTTAAAATCGATTCAAATAGGCTGTTAAATAATACACTGCATCTCACATACATACAGTGCCGTGGACTGAATTATTATTAAAACTAGTAGACCTCACAGCTCAGGATTTAAGCCCAAAAGGTAGTGTGTGTGTGTGTGTGTGTGTGTGTGTGTGTGTGTGTGTGTGTGTGTGTGTGTGTGTGTGTGTGTGTGTGTGTGTGTGCATCTTAACCTACCCAGTGGCTACTCATTCATCTCAGTTTGACAGGCCCATTACCAGAGGCAGCTACTGTAGCTCAGAAAAGAGCACAGGGAGTAACAGGGGTATCGCTACTTAGAATCGATGCCATCTTGATGCTTACCTGTTCTTGACACATTCTATACATTTCATGGTTGTCTTTTTCCTGATGTTAGTGGTGTTTTTATATAAAATATTGTTTGAATTTGCATGGAGAAAAAAAAGGACATCTGTAACGAGGCATGTGCATCGGCCAAGCTAGGAGGGCTAAAAATAACTCAATACTCAACTGAAAGCTGGCAAACATTACATTTTCTAGCAGCCTACATAATTTCTCTCTGCTCAACTGAACCGCAGTGGTTCTCTCACTGTCACTGGTGTAATCTACATGTTATGTAGGTATATGCCTCATGCTTGTTACAAAATGAGCAGTGATATGTACTGTCCACGTGAAAAAGGCAAGCAGTCGCAGAAACTGCACCCATTCAAAGTGCCATCTGCCCCTGCTCTCTTGCGCCGCCATTCTACATGCTTTTGTAAAGTAATTCAAGTGTAGCATGTTTGTTAGTATAGTGGTAATGTGCGGTGGTGGCGATGTGATACCAGAATTGGTAAATTGCCCACTACTTCAGATCATACTAGAGAGAATCAGGGCCGTAGTAACACTTGACCAGGTGTAGGGTCTTCTTTGGTTCATGGATAGAAAAAGTAAAACCCCAAATACACCTCTAGTTTTATTTCACTATGTAATTCCTTCTATTATGCTTTAAAATCCTTTCATGTAATTAATGTATTTTATGCCTGTGTGAAGCATTTTGAATTGAGTTTGTATAAGAAATATGCTATGCAATTAAACCACCTGTACACCACTGCTCTCTGCTCGCATTCAGTACAAAGGCTACACCATGGGCTAGGTCTGACTGTCATGCCCTCATGATGTGTGAACTTAATAGGTTGAGTTGACTGGTTCACCATTTAAACTTTCTTCTTATTCTTAGTCAAATTAACTGATTTGCAACTGTACGTGGACAGCTTTTTCACATCTACACCAAATCTCTTCACCAAAAATAGCCGATCAACAAGCTCACAACGCGTTGCGACACGTTGTGAGCTTGTAAATGTGCTACTTTTTGGCTTATTACTATTGACAGTTAAGGCAAATACAATAATCATATTATTGTATAAAACAAATATATACAATCTTAAGTATTTGTCTGTGACTGGATCAAGATTCTTCAGCTGTCCGGTTTAGAAATTTGCCGTTTTGAGATAGACCATTTTTATTCCTTTTTATTTAAAAGAAATGGTTCAGTTAAGCACCTGCCCTCCCAAAAATGTGTACACGGCCCTAGTACAGTAGCTTTTAACCTACTGTGCATCTAAGAAATCACTATTTAATAGTCAACAAGTGTCTAACACACTAAGAAGCCTTACCAATAGCATTTTCCATTGTTCTCCAGTAGTTTCTCCACCATGTGCTCCACTCTGATAAACCAGCTCGGGACGGCTTTGTAGATCAAAGGAGTGTCAGACCTAGGAATACACAGACAGACATCTCAGTTTGATGGTCCCAATTCAAGGATATTGCTTACTGAATACTGGACATGAAATATGATGGTAAAGCATGTGGACAATCCCCTCAGAATCTGGAGAAGAGAAAAAAAGGAAATATGCTGTGTGTGTGTGTGTGTGTGTGTGTGTGTGTGTGTGTGTGTGTGTGTGTGTGTGTGTGTGTGTGTGTGTGTGTGTGTGTGTGTGTGTGTGTGTGTGTGTGTGTGTGTGTGTGTGTGTGTGTGTGTGTGTGTGTGTGTGTGTGTGTGTGTGTGTGTGTGTGTGTGTGTGTGTGTGTGTGTGTGTGTGTGTGTGTGTGCGTGCGCGCGCGCGCGTGTGTGTGAGTGTGTTCATTTAAGGGGCTGTAAAATAAGATTCTGCATGTCTGCTCTGCCAGTCAGGGATTCAGCACACCACCAGACTCCCTTGTGCAAAAAGACCATGTACCTCTGGAACATCAATCTCTGCTTCATGCATTATTTACACCAGGGGTGTGTCAAACTGGTCTAAATGGCGGCATGTGGGCCAGATGCGGCATGAGAAGGGATCCAATCCAGCATTTGTGAGCGCAACTGGTCCCGCCCACATTAAGTCACATTTTACAGTCTAGTCTGTGACCTAAAATGAGTTTGACACCCCTGATTTTCTCCCTGAAGAGGAAAGATGGATCTGTAAATGTTCTTTGGGTACAGTTATCATTTTTCAAATTACCAAAATTGGAGACTGCACAGGATAAGGAATACAACCATTCTGTGTTTTTTTTTCCAAATTGGCTCAAATAAATTCAGCACTTGCGTACTTTAATCAATTTGACAATGTGAGGCAAACATGCTCCAGTTTAACAAAATATATGATCAAGTCCTGCATACTAAGAGCTTGGCACTGGGTGTACTTGATTTCAAACCAGACTTGCAAATCCTTGTTGGATCTTCACCAATCATTTCATTTGGTTTAATATTAAAATTCACAATGGATTCACTGTGTATTTCTGAGCCCACAGCCCATTGACCAGTGAAGTCTAGTCTACTGGGAAAGCGGCCTAGCATAAACACTCAATAATGAATGAAGTGTTTTTACCACACAATCCACAAACTAAGTATGAACTGCACTGTAACCATGTTTTGCTCAAACTTGAAATGAAGTCCAAGTACCTAAAATAAACTCAATGGTTTAAGGGAAGTGCCAAAGACGATCAACAAAGTTAAACATTTGTAGGCCAACCCGGAAGTTACTCCTTCTATGGAGTTCCACCACAGATTTCCCATAGATTTTTAGTAGCAAACAAAGGCTTATGATATATACATGTTTTGTCCTACAAGGTCCTGGTAGGTATGTCAAGGTATGACTAGGAAGAACTGATCAACTTTTCACATCAACTGACGTTGACATCCCAGTGCCACATCCAATTCCGTTTATTTTTTTCCTTCAAATGTCTGCAAAGTTGTGGGGTGTCATCAGTCTTGGCTCAGAGCCACTGAGTTGCCGGGTAACCCCTGGACCACACCCACTTCCGGGTTTGGAATCTCTCCAAAAGGGAGCTCTGTAAGGTGGTCATTGCACTTGGCTTTGAACTGCCAACTTGCCAATCAACCCCCCTGGCAATGCCTACTTGCATTGTTCTGAATGTCTGTCTCCTAAAGAGAGATTGCAGGGTGCCAGACTTGGCTCAAAAGGTGCAGATGCAACATAACATGATTCATCTGGCAGAACCTGGATCATGTTATCAACATCCACATATTAAAAGGGAACAAATGACCACTGTGGCTGCATTCATTATTATACCTCAGAATGTATGCTCTTTGTGGTTTGCAGTGCTGGGGCTCAGTGCACACTGTGCAGTGCGTTTACCATAAATGCAGGACTCTGCAAAGATAACAATCATGCCATGAACACTGCGCAATGAATGTGATTGTCGTCTTGATTGGTGGACTCGTTCATCACTAATTGCAATTAGAGAGAGCATTTATTTTTGTAAGTTTGTCATTATAATAGTTTAATCTTCAGGAGCCCCAGTGTCTGCTAGCAACTCCACAGACACATCTCCACATACTGTACTTACTGAGGTTAATTAATCCTGTTCAGGTTAGGCTGAGCTGCTCAAAGTGAGGGTGGATGTGACAGGGAGGGAGGGAGCCGAGGGAGGGAGGGGGACAGAGATAGAGAGAGAGAAACAGAGACAGAGAAAACAAACCCACGCAGTTCAGAAGAGGTGAAAATTAGCTTGTCTACCCAGGTGTCATGTTTTCCAGGTGCGATGAGAATTAGACAGCAGTATCGAGGCCAGTGAAGATGTTTACTTAAAAATGTAGTCCATCTACCTGGGTGTCAACGTGCTTCATACAATTGTGCCGCAAAAGGGGTGAAAACTTGTGTCATCTACCAAGGTGTCATGTTTGTATCACTGCCAATCAGAGCTAGAACTGCTTAACTTGGGACTACTGCAGAGTCATTTTTCCCGGGAATGGATGCTTTTTGTACCATATCCCACTAAAGACCTAAAAGCCAGATGCTAGTGGGTGTTAGTGGGTGTTTTTTTCCCCGGGGTAAAGGGACTTCTGAGTGTGTGCTCACACGAGAAAGTCCCAATGTGTGTCTGTGCCATCACTCTGACCGTGGATACTCAGCAAGTTTGAAGGGATCCTGTGCTGAGCTTGCAGAAACTCTATTGACATTCTATGCTAATGCCGCTGAAGCAATCAAGAGCACACTAGAAGCACCACACTTGAGGTGGCTATTAACAGGAGATATCCGAACAAGCAAGTACATGGTCAGGTTAGCACATTCAGACTTCTGCCGGAAGCAAAATAGATACTCATTACTGAAAGAGAAAACACAACATGGCGATATTAAATTAGTGTCCCTAATTGTTATTACCATTGAGAACAAATTACTGAATAATCACTGCTGTAATGGTACAGAGTACAAGACTTTCAGATGTAAGTTATGTGAAGCAGTTGGCTAAAGCTCGCAGCATACCTCAAAGAAGTCAAACTTTTTTGGCTTACTGAAACCGAACAAGTTCTCTGAGGACTAAATTGTTTTATATGAGTGCTTAACGTTAGACTACTGTATACAGAGCTGGAACATTGATTTTTTTTTCATTCACCTTCATCTCCACAGTTTGTTTTCATCGCCCTCTGACGTGCTTTGACATAATCCGTCTCAGAAAATGTGCCAATTTCTGGCAGACACAGAGGACAAAGTGTGTGTTATCTATCTCCAAAACCTCAGAGAGGGATTATAGAGGTTTGCACCTCCTAACCTCCTCAGTCAACCTTTCTTCAAAACTGTCCATGGTACATTGACGGCAGATTGCAGAAATAAAACAATATAAATCACAAGCGTACCTTGAGTTTCTGAATGAGCACAGTCAATGTTCCCATTGGTATCGTTCAGATAGTTTGAAAATCTTGGCGGTGCAAGAACTGCATAAATGACCTTGGGCAAGGCAAGGAGCTTGTTTGTTTTCTCATAATTTTGTTCTTATTACATGTGCTGTAGCCTTAAAGAGCTTAGAGCGTTGGAAAGAGATACTACTTTGTTACATGGCATTAGGCCTGTCACAATTATTACATTATGACCTGATTGCACTTACCTGACAAAAACATAATTATTTTTGCATAATCGTCTGTATAAATGCATCTGATGAAAAAAGATGTTTCAATAGATCTACAAGCTCACAATGTTGCTGGCAACTTACCAAGCTTGTAGATTGGGCTATTTCCACCATTTCTAAATATTTTGAAAGACATTGAACATTTTGAACACATTCCAAGTATAAAATTATGAACCACTTAAACGTTCTACGCTTAAAACGGACCGAGTTGTCTCTGTACTTGGACCGACAAGTAAAATGTCATGATGTTGACAGCCATTACTGTACATGGCATCACACACTTGGCTTTCTTACCTCCAGCAGAATGGGTAGCTATGCTTGTAAGAGCTGGTATTGACCAGACGGCCGTTCTCCTTCAGCCACTTGATGATGTTCTTGTCTGCATCCTGCACACATGACACACATAAATATTTAATATATGTATACATGAAATGCTGCTTTGAAAGGCTATTAACACATGGGGTGCCAGGTTTTTTTAAAAACAGTACACTGAGTGCCAGGATTTTTAACCATTTTTGAGGAGCCGAGATACAGGCTTTTGAAGTCATAAGTTAACCAGGAAGTGGATTGGAGTCTAAATCTTCGGAAAATGATATCTCCTGGTGCTGTGAAGGATTTTTTTTTTTTTTTTTTTTTAAACGTATACATACGGTTTTGGCACTCCATGGTTGTATTCCCAAAACCGTATATATATGGTTTTGGCACCCAATGTGTTAATACATTACACTGATAAATCACCATTCAATAGGTTTTTTACATCACTTTTTTTTTAAAAGAAGAAGATAGTTCTGCAAGAATAATCATGGTCACTTATTCTTTCTGTGCCATCTTTCAATAATATTTCTGTCTGTTATTACACAGCTAAAGCAATACTAGACAACGATAAATAGGTTGGGAGAAATATGTATTGTTACCCTGACGTTATCCTACTCGTTTATGGCACACAATAATTAAATAAGCGGTCTAGTGGTGTGTATACTGAATGATGTCATGTCGGGGTGGGCGATATTACTTCAATTCAATATCAAGATAATTTAAAACCCTTGCCTCGATTACGATTAATGAACCGATTATTTAAAAATAATAGTTAAAGTAGCAGATCTACAAGCTCACAAAGTGACGCATCGCAAGGCGTTGAGAGCTTGTAGATCAGCTATGTATACTACTTTTGTACACCACCATTGTATAGCAATCTATAACGTGCCGTGTCTACAGAAAGCATGTTCATAGTGGGCAGCACCCGCTTGTCGGTCATGCATTTCTATGGTAAAGAAAGACGTGCTGGTGCGCCTCTCTTCCCAACACCCGAGCATCTTGCTTCAGCGCACTAGACGCCCAGTATGTTTTGGCGTAGCACCCTCGGTGCTTCAAGCAGGAAACAGTTCAACTTTTGGAGAGGAGCGCCGGTCATTTGATCCTGTGACAACCTGATAATTTACGACCCGTCATGGAACCGTTACCACAACCATAAGAAGTCCATGTTTACATCGTTTCATCTTAGCTATTTGTGCTAATAACACAGTTGAGAGGACATTCGAGCACAGCAATGGCTGGTCGGCTCGAATGTTGCAGGTGTCAATAAACCCTGCGTGCGAGCACTATGGACATATCCAATGTCCTCCACCATGCATGAATTGCTTTTTGTGGAAACGGTCCCTAATACAGTGTTAAGTGGTTAATAAGACTAATCAATTTAGTCTTTTTAAACCCAAGTCAGTTATTGGTTCTAAATATTGGTTTGAATATATTTTCGTTAATTGTCCAGCCCCAATGTCATCTCTTCCTCTCTAACTGAGCCCGCCCTACACTTTGCCCAGGAGCTCAGTTTACAGATTGGTGAGGCACAGTTTGTTGGAACTAACATGTTTGTATTTTGACAAAATGGTCTCTTTGGTCTCTCCCTGAACTGGCTTCATAAACAACCACCCTACATACTACGTTGATCAAGGTCTATACGTTGTCTCCTCCTTTTTTCCCACTACACCAAATCTCTTTGCTGAAAGTAGGTGATGTCCAAGCTCACAACGCATCGCAACATGACACGTTATGCTTGTAGATAGTCTATTTAGGGCGAATGTTTGCCTAATATGACATGCCCATGATAGGGATGCTAAGATTCATGTGGCTAAAACCTATTAGTACTCTAGTGACAGACTCATTGGAAACTGGCACTGTGACATGTACTGTAAAGCTTGCGTTATACTTTGTTGTCCATGAGTGTTGTGCACTGAAAATATCAGATCTACAAGCACACAACACGCTGCAGTTCAATGTGTTGTGAGCTTATAGATCAGATATTTTTGGTGTGCAACACCCATGGGCAACACCGTATAAATCAGGTACTATAGCTTCAGCTTACTCGACCACAGAGACAGACAGCGATAACAAGGCCCTCACTCAATATTCATGTCACTCAAATATTTCCACATATATGTGATCCTTTTGGCATCTTGTTACAACAAGGCTTGATTTATGACCAGGGTGACCAGTTAAAACATAATAATAATGCTTAATCAATCTTGTCTTGAAAATATGTTGAGCCTTTCCAAAACACTGTGTGCCTGCTGTGGAGTTGAGACTATTGTGTAGCAGAAAGAGTGAACTAACAAAAGCGGTCATGAGTACTATTCTGCTACAAAGATTTAGCTTCAGATTTCATTTTGATTCACTTGTACAGGAAAAAACATTAAATGTAAAAATTGACACTTTAGTGTATTTTTACTTCCATACCATGAAAAGGTAAAGGTGGGAGACCAACAGCGACAGGTCATAGAGATGACAGACAACAGACTAAAGCAAGAGAGAGAAATAAATAATTCATGCTTTTTTTTTTGATGCATTCACGTCAAGCTTTATTAAGTAGTAAATGGTAAACAATTATGTCAATAGTCGGCAGTTCTATTACATAAAACATTTTTGGGGGTGTTGCAAAGGTCAGATTTGGAAGTGGGGGTTGTTTCATTTGTTTTGTTTTGTTTTGTCTTGTTTTGTTTGAGTGGTTTCCGATCATAGCAGGGAGTTGTTTCACTGTGAAGGAGGTGCCATCCCAGAGTCAGAATCATACATATCAGGGCTGGGTAGGGAAGGAATGTGAGAGGGTAGCACTGGCAGGATAGAGTAAGGGAGCGGCAAGGGGTGGGAGAAAGGTGGGGTTGGCAGGGGGAAATGATGGGAGGGTACAATTAACAGTGAGGTAATAGGAAGGCAGAAAAGTCCAAAAGGGAAGAGAGGGCAGAGTGGCATAATGCTAAAAAAGGGTCAGACATAGTGGATGGTTTAAGTGGGGTGATTTTGATGGATGCAGTGGGGAGGACGGGGAAGAATGGGACAGACATAGCAGATATTCTTGGAATGTGGTAGGAATCATAAAAGGTAGGGCTGGTGAGCCGATTGATGGGTGCTGGCCAGAGTGGGTAGGGCAATGGCAAGGTAAAGGGTGGGTAAAGTTCAGCTGAGTTCCTCTCTCCGTGATGGTATTCTCCGATGGTATACTCCTTTGGCATTGCTATGGGATCTGAAGCCCTCCTCAGCTTGGAATGACTTAGGCTTCTACCTTGAGTCCGAGCCTCTGCTCCTCCCCTTCCAGCAGCTTCCTGTAGGTGGCGATCTCTGCATCCAGCTTCAGCTTGATGTGCAGCAGCTCCTGGTAGTCCAGTAGGTACTTCGACATCTCTAGCTTGGTCTCGCAGAGCTGGGCCTCCAGCTGGGCAATGATTCCCTCCAGGTTTCCCACCTTGTCCATGTGGCCCATCTCCATGTCGTCCAGCTGCTGCTCCAAGGCCATGTTGCGAGCCCTCAGCCCGTCTATCTGGTTCTGCATGTCTGTCACCTGATTATGGAAGGTGCTGATCTCCTCCTTCATGGTCGTCATTTGCTCCTCGTGTTTGCCGGCGGTCTGCTTGAGGGTTTCAAACTTCCCCTTGTACCACTTTTCGGCCTCCTGAACATTGCGGGCAGCCACAGACTCGATCTCTGCGCGCATGTTGCGTAGGTAGGCGGCCAGGTCGGGGCGGTCACCGTCCAGCTCAGCGCTGACCTTGGAGTCCTCGATCTGCTTGAGGAGGTCGGCCACCTCTTCATCATGCAGCTTCTTCAGGAACTCGATCTCGGCCACCAGCTGCTCGACACGCTTCTCCAGCTCAGCCTTCTGCAGTGTGGCGTTATCCACATCCTGGCGGAACTCCTTCAGGATCATCTCCGCCTCCTCTTTCAGAGCAAGCTCTTCCTCCAGCTTGAGCCTCCAGACCTCCACCTCCTCTTCAATATACCCCCGCTCTATATCAGCTGTTCCCTTCTCATTGGTTAGCAACTCTATCAGCTCCCGGACCTCCTTGAACCTGAGCTCGTACTCTTCTCCAAGACCCGAAGGGCCTCCCTTATAGCGGCCCTGCAGCTCCGCCAGCTGAGCTTGTAGAAACGCGTTCTTCTGCTCGAGTGCCTGGACTTTATCGATGTATCCCGCAAACTTAACGTTGAGCTCCTGCATCTCCTCTTTCTCGTTGGCATGTTGCTGGTGAATCTCTGTGCCCAACTCAACTGCCGTGCCCTGGACTGCCTGGCCCTGGAAACCTGAGCGTCCACGGCTGTCATACGAGGCCCCGCGGCATCGAGATGGTGACGGGCTCTGAACCCGCACCCTGCCGCTCACCTGCAGGCTCTTCTGGTTATAAGATGCTGCTCTCATGTTGTCTGTGTTGCGGGCTCAGCGTGAAGGGTTTGCTGTAAATAGAGGGTTTGTTGTTTCCGCTTTAGTGGGTGATAGTTCCCGTAGTGTTGTAGGGTGACCTCTTCTTTCTCTCTCGTTCTCTCTTCCTCTGCTGGGTCTACCTTCCAACTGACACGCTCTCAGATCAGCCGCAGGGCTTTTATGGGCCCAGGAAGAATGTCTCAGACAGCCTTGAAACTCTCGCAGGGTTTTGACATCTCTTAAATGCGGATTATGACAGTCCTCCAGAGGACTGCACCACCGTATTCTTTATTAGCTAACGATGCATTGTTAGTGGCCAGGCGGGTGGAGTTCACTCCCTGGCCTTCACACCAGGGTGGGAAATAGTGATCGGAGCGTGTATGCCTGCTATTTTTCAGGCCTCCACTCACTTAGGGCAGCCGCGATGAAAAGGGTGTGTGAGGGACGAGGCGGGCAGCCGGGCACACGGTGCATTGTGAAGCGATGACGATGTGCTTTGGCAGCACGTTTCCCTGTACAACGTTCCGACACAGCTCTGCCACAAGACTCCCTCACCACTCTCCATCGCATGTTAGTTACAAAGTCAACAGGAATCGTTTGAAATAACACAAGATATTAACTTACTTAAGATATTGGTGCTTGAAACGGTACCTTTGGTTACAATTTAATAAATATCCATGGGAGCATGATGCACTGTGCAGTGTGCGCAGACTCTATTTTTCTGTTCTCAGATGTTCTTCTGTCCAGTGCCTGATATTTCACTGTTTAGATGTGTGTGTTTTTGTAAACTTTTTGCATTAATATACTTACACAGACCCACATGACAAATATATAACCTTAAAGCACGACACAATCTTCAGTGTTATTTTAACTCTGACTCTGTCCATTTCGGACCATTTTTACAGTCTCAAGAGATTTTACTCTATATTACTAAAGGAAAAAGACAGGAAAATTAAAAGGTTATCTTCCAGATGAAAAAAGGTACCTACGAGTGGGACTTTGTTACGTGTAATCTGGCATCTTTGAAATGATTTAATGATTTAGGAAAAGATCACAAACGTGTAGCACAAGGTTGTCAAAATCAATTTTTGTTCCTGTGTAAAATTCCGCTGTGTTTATGATACAAGGCAGTAAATAATGCCACCTCACTGACCTCGGACCAATGATGTCTCTTATATCTCCTCAGCATAGTCTGCCACATCATTCCAGATGCACATAAGAATGTTTGAAAGGGGCAAACAACTTACCTGCTTTTAAAATAAAAACTCCCTCTCTCTCCCTCTTTTCGTTTAGATGGCCTTGCCATCCTTCTGTTTACCACTATATACAGTACTTTATTGATCAGGAGGTCTCCCAGGGGTCTATACTTGGTCCTTTTTCCCTCTACACCAGATCTCTTAGTCCAACTACAAGCTCACAATGCCTCACAACTCGATGCGTTGTGAGCTTGTGGATAGAATATTTTTGGAGAATGTTTCCCTATTATCAGGTGGTGAATTAAAGGCCAACTTCAGCAAATCACCCCATGATATATGAGTAACCTCTGTGGTGAGGTTGTCTACTGTCTATTTTCTCCTGCTTCTACCCTAACTCAAAGCATCCTTCCCACCAACCACCCTGCTACACACAGTTTCCACCCCTCCCTTACACTGAAGCGACACTCACCTTGACATACTGTCCCACAAAGTCTGTGACCTCTGGAGTGAAGCAGCCTGAGGCGTCCACGGGGCAGACAGGGACCTGGTCCCTCTGGATGATGCCGTACTCCATGCAGATTCTGTGATCATCCTACATTTTTAAAGATATATAGAACAAAGAGAACATGTAAGCGTCATATTTATTTTTGGCTTGTTGCAAAACAAATAGTATTTCCATGTGGCTCTTTGAGTTACAAATACTACTTCAATGTATTCATTTATTTGTGTAACCTGTGTTTACTGTGCATTCAGTTATTGAGAAGTGAATGTAATGTTTTTAACTGTGTTTTTGATGTGTTTATAATCCTGTATTGGGTAAGTAGTGTAGCCCTACTTCTCCATACACAAACAAACATTCAACTGCACACAAGGTACTTGCTGTTTGTCGCGTCTTATGTTTGATTACTATGTTTAACTTACTACTTGTTTATTATTTTAGGTGAGAACCTTGTATAAGCCCTATATGGGTTTCCTTTCTCACCTGCATTTATTTCTGTGTTTTTTAATAATGTTTTATTGTGCAAATAAATAAATGAGACATCGAACTAAAAGCTCATTCTTTCATTCATGTACATAAATAGCTTCAGACTAAGACAGAGGGCCATTGGAGCTTTTTTCCCTTTACAGTCCTGTTAATTGTCATGTGACAACTCAGCAGGGAAATTCTACATGTTGCTAAAGTTAATTGAGTTGAAGACATCCAGATCCTGCAGACCTACTGTACAAGAGGTACAGCCATAGCAAATATACCAGTATGTAACTGTAAAACAGAAATGTTGAGGAATATTATTTCCACAGGAATGAGTCATCTTCCCACCTTTGCTTTTCAATGACTAGTCCAAGTTAGCTTTATTTAATGTGTAAATGTGTTGTACTGTTTTCATTGGAGAAAAAATAATGGAAAATGAATGTCCTAGTTCCAGGTCCTGTAAGCTAAAAAAAAAAAAGACTGATTTTTCTTTTTGGTCAACGCTCAAACTATATGGGGCTTGGCTGCAATTAAGATTCCTCTGAATTGACCCATTTCACCTGAAAAGTCTAGCTCTCCATCTCCTGGTGAAGATTAAACATCATATGTAATGGACGGTGGTGTGTCATTAACACATTTGGATGATGGATTCGATGATCGCTCTAAACACAGTATGTGGAAATATATAGAGATTAAAAAGCGTCCAGTATTGCCTTTTTTTGTGGATTAATATACAGGGAATAGCGTTCTTTCCATGGCATCACTGGTCATTAATCTGTTCCACTCCATGCCGTTAACTTATCATCATACTTGGTGAGTGGTACTGTACATTGCAACTGGGTGTGGATAATTACTTATATACTCCAGTAAATACTCCTCACTGGATAACTGACTGCGATCAATGGATAGAAGATCACTGGAAAATTAAGAAAAAGATCTTTGCGTTCACAGAATTTTAAGATTAAATACATTTATTATGTTAAAATGTAGCCAAGAGATATTGGCATAGTTGCAAGAGTCAACATCCGTATAGGGGCTAGGCTGCTGTGCAACCAGAGATGGAGAGGAAACGAGGGAGAGGAGAAAAAACTAATAAATACATAGAGAGAGAGTGAGATGGATCCAGCCACAGGGGGCATTCATCTGCCCTTGACAAGGTCATCTAGGCTATTAGTAATGACCCAATAGCTCCAATACTACTGCAGTGATGGCCTCTGGGACAAGGATTAAATAGATACTGCACAATTTTCTATACGATATGGATTATTACAAGCAAATAAATATAAACACCATAATGTCCAATCAATATACAAGTAATGATTAATTGCTTTTGAGTGACTTAACGTTTTGTATTATGGGATTTAAGATTATTTTTTTTTTAAATGATGAGGATCTAAAATATAAAATTGTAATTATTTTATAGCCTGAGACCATGCACATAATAATTGCAATATCCAACCCCAACACCTGCAATGTCAAACATTAGGAAATATTGTTTTATCATAGTTAATGGAATTATAAAGACAAGACAAACTACTGTAGTAACAGCGATGGGAAGCTAGACAACACAATACCCTTCGCCACAATGAGAAAATACAATTACATTTTGTTGTGGAACTGAATTATCGGGCCAAATTATATTAGTACAACACTAGGATGATGCAATAAATCATGTAATAAACTTCTCTGTGTGTCTGAGGTAGAGAAGAATAAATGAAAGATTTAAAGGCCGAACTCACAGCTCCAAAGTACGGTGCCTGGTGAACCACTCCAGTACCCTCCTCCTCTTTGACGTAGTTATCCGTCACTACGTGGAACGCACCTTTCTCTCCACACTGGAGTGAGATGGGGGAGCGAGATAGTGAAATAGAGTGAGTGAGAGTTGGAGAGATACAGAGAGAGAAAAACAGACAAAGTGAAAGAGAAAGAAAGAGATGGGCAGAGGAATAGCAATTTAGGAGGCAGATAGAGGGATGCCTGTTTGTGTTCAGGGAGGTCATTAGATTGAGCTATAGCTCTGACACTGGTCTGAGGCAAATAAAATATACAATGTGCAACCGCCAGGAACAAGAAAAACAAATCTGCTCACCTTGGAAAAGTACTGGAAGAGAGGCTTGTATTTCTTTCCTTTCAACACCTTGCCTGGAAATCTAAACAAAACACACACACACACACACACACACACACACACACACACACACACACACACACACACACACACACACACACACACACACACACACACACACACACACACACACACACACACACACACACACACACACACACACACACACACAGAGTTAACCACTTTCAACCTGGTGTCCCTATTTTGGGCACTCAACTATTTAAAAAAAATCTCAATAATGTTCAAATAACTTCCAAAATTATTAAAATAGTACATCTACAAGCTTGCAATGCATTGTGTTAGATTATTTCCACACAACAACATTGAAGGATGAGTTATGAAATATAGCTTAAGTGGTTAAGCTGAAGTTTAAATCTTTGTTCCAGTTTCTCTCGTATTTCCTTCCTCCCCATACAACCATACAGTGAGCTTTAACTGTACACTGGCATATAAAGGACAAAACAGAAGGGCAAAGTGTATTATGATGAGGGCACTGAAACAACAAGTGCCAATAGAACTTCTCCTAAGCACATTGCCACAAGGCAACATTTTACAGATGAGATAGGACACTATTCCTCCATGACTGAGCAATTGCATCCTTTTGTGCTTTATAAGGATGATGGAACACACTGTCACACACAATGTTCCACAATCTCCCAATAAGTGTTCAACTGGGCTGTGATTTGGTGACTACGGCAGCTGTGGAATATGGTTCACATAATTTCCATATAATTCCTCCAAATGTGGTTCAGCTGCATTCAATATATTTTAAATCATAGAAGAAAGACTCTCGCACACTGTCTTCAAATGCAAAGATACAGTTTAATGAGAAACAACATTTGGGTACAGAAACCTTCATCACCTGATGAAAGTCTATGGACCGAAACATTGTATTTCCCATTAATCATTATCTTTAGGCAGAATGCGGGAGTCTTCCTTCTGTGTTGATCAGCCCTTAGTCTCCTCCAACATGCCTGCCATTCTGTAGGTGGGCAAAAGCCTTGCTCATTTTAATATATTTTCAATCTGCAATTTAATGATACTTTTCCGTTACGTTATCTTATACCTCAAATGATTCACTCCCCGTCTCATCCTACACTTTCCCTTACCTCATCCACTGAGCTGGGAAATGGAGACTGCTTTACTGTTCGTGGAACAAAATTCAACTAAATAGAATAAATTCTTCTACTTGTTCAGTTATTACTTCTATTGCTGTCTCACCAAGGATAATAAACACAAGAAAAACTTGAATGTTTAAACTCATATGGCATTCAGATCCTTCATCATTACGCCTAACCACCCAGAAAATAGTTTTCTATTTGAAAGCACATTTAGAGCACTGAAATACACATTTTCTTGTAATTTACTTTCCTACCAACTTCAAATACTCTAAAAGTGTAATATTACCCTCTCTGCTGTCTCCCCGATTGACCCTTTTTATGTGGAAATAGCAGATCTACAGTATTGTGGGCTTGGCTATTGCTACTATTTTAAAATATTTTGAAAGTATAACATTATTAAATATATCAGTTATTGCTTTGTATATTTAAGTTATTTGTCATATCTGCCCTGTGCAATATTTGTTTAGAAAGCCTAAAAGGCAAACAGAAATGCAATTTCAATTGATATGTTCCAATGTGCAATACCAAAAACACTAAACGCACAATTATTCCTGTTCTAACAAGCAACTGATGTTTGTCTTTATGTCTGTCATAGCCTCTTGGTGGCTATGTGTCCCCTCAGTACTCACTTGTCCAGGATGGTATACTCGCTCTCAGACTTAAACAGAGCTCCAAGCCTGGCCTCCATCATGATGTAGGTTTGACCTGTTGTGTTGTCTAGAAATCAGAAAGAGATAAACAAATGCTGTGATTTCATTTATACAGAAACATGGCTGGTACACAATACAACGTTTAGGCAGAGTCAGGCTTGACCACTCGTCGTCTGGGGAACAGGTTCCTGCCTGACCACCAGACGGACAAACAGACAAGATATATAAATGCCCACAAGAATGTCTCGCTTTGTGGGGTATAACAGGGTCTTAGTTTTGCACCCACACATTTTCTAAATAAGGTTGACCTATCTCAATTGTATAGGAGTCTACACCTGAAAGACTGGTACAACTAAAATCCAAAAAAAAAAAAAAAATCTCAACTATCATATAGGGTTGTCTTAGAATCACGTCATATAAGAACGGTGTTCCAAAAATAAAATCATCCCGGCGATTCTGTCAGGTATGTGTGACTCTGTGTCGTTTATGATAATTGCGTATTTGATAACGTCCGTGTTCGGATAAAATTGATTTATTGTCTTGGATACATTTTTACTGTCAGTTGATGCTTAATCGTCAGGCTCATTGTACACTCTCAGAGTTACCGACCTGTAAGAGTTCATTTGGACCCAGCGGTGGTCTCCGGAGCCCATGTTGAAAACTAGTGAACTTGAATATTACACATCTTTCATCCAATCCTTTGGAATATACGAAGTATGAATTGGAGGACATTCTGAATAATGCTACTTGAGAAAAAGTGGATGAAGGGAAAAAGAGCAGACTTACTACATTTTACATGTTACCCAAAATATATATAGATTTATCCAACCTGCTAGAATGAATCAGTCAGGATATGTTTGGAGGTTAGGAAGGAGGCACTCAATGACGCTAGAACCCTTGACATAAATGCTTAATTTCATTTTTTTTTTTTTTTTAATTACTTTGCAACATACTGTTACTGTAGTGGAATTTAAATAAAGACCCATGGAGAAAGGGTTAGGTCAGGTTCCAGGTGTATCATTTTCTTTTAAATGTTTTTCAGTATTGGTTTCTTAAGTCATAATTCTGTGGCTGTATGACAATGTTACGTATGTTATGTTATTAACTCATTCACTGCCACCGACGTAAAAAAAATGTAATTATTCCCGTTTACCAATGCTGCTAAAAACGTAATTAAAAAAATGAAAAAATATATATATGTAGATATATATTTATTTATTTTCGTTTTCCTCACACAGAACCCAAGATATTGTCATCCGGAGATTTGCTGCTCCATTCACCTCTTGGGTAACTTATTACTTAAAAATCCTGTATCTCGGCTCCTGTGTACTTTTTTTTTACAATGTATTTTTGGTCAAGACATGCTATTTTCAAAGGCAGACAATTCATGTCAACGACCTCGTTGACATGTGTGAAACCACACAGTATAACCCTCAGTGATTAGCAACCATAAGGGGATCGATCATAATGGAGATAAATATTCTGTGACTACTTGAAAAAGGTAAGAAAATCGAAAAATCGCTGGCAGTGGGCAAACGCGGCCAGTAATAAGTCTGGCAGTGAATGAGTTAAGGAAACTTCTAAAATATTGGTCGTTATGCTTAGTTCAGAGCCTTTTAGGCTTCATAATCAAAAATTGCACAGGGCAGATATGACATCTGCCTTTTCTGCATTTCAACATGGAAACGATTATGACGATTCTGCAAAAACAATTGCTTTTATCTCAAATAATTGCAATAGACGATTATGTAATAATTGTGACAGGCCTACCTCGTACGTGTCACGTGACAAAAATAGCCAATCTACAAGAACACAGCGTGACACAGATGCCATGCGTTGTGCGCATAAATTAACGTAAACGTAAATATTCATTTAAAAACGATGGAAACGAGTCTGACAATCATGCAAAATAATTGCGATTATCTCATTATGTATTTGTATTCCAGGACAAACTATTTAGACATAAACACGGTACAGCCGTGGGTACCAGTTTTGCTGCCAACTAAGCCCATCTCTTCCTAAGAGTCTGGGGTTGAAAAGTTTATCCTGGGCCCTTCCAATCCCTCATCAGAACAACATTATCTGATATGGAAGGTATATCGATGACTTCATCTTCTTCTACAATGGTGACCTACAAGACCTTAAGGAATTTGACAGCTGCCTCAACTCCACTAGTCACAGTGTGGAACTCTTCACAGTACAGCCAGAGGGAAATAAACTTTCTGGACTTCGAAATAACAAAAACATCCTCAGGGGAGCTGCATACTAAAATGTTAGGCGAGGACACAGACCTTAATACCATTCTGCATGCTCACAGCTTCCATCCCCCTCACCTTAGCCAAAGGCATCCAGTTTGACAATTGCAGCGCCTTCAAACGCATTTGTAATCAAGAGGACTTTGATCTAAAAGCTGCAGAAATTAGGCTACGGTTTGCGGAGCGTGGGTGTAAACATAGGGATTTGGAAACATCAAACATTAAGTTAAATCTATAGGAAGAGTAGGGCTGGGCAATTAACACAAAATATATCAAAACCAATATTTGCTCATGTAGGCCAATTGAATGATTGAGAAGCAGGGTTTTTTGTTCTACATATTTATCAACAAATCGACATGAAAATGGTTTCGATTTTTCTGATTTGTCTGATTAATCATTTTCTCCTGTGTTGGACTTGGTTGTACAATGGTGGCATACAAAATAGCACAAATAGCTGATCTACAAGCGCATGAGCTTGTAGATCTGCTATTTTCACACATTTTCTTCTAATAATCGTTCATTCATCATTATCGAGGCAAATGTTTGAAATAATCATGATACTGATTAGAAGTTGTATTGCCCAGCCTTAAGAGTATCTTGTGCAGCAAACATTAACTGTCTGCTCAGATCTGCAACATTAGAAGCGGAATATACAGTGATCCATTTTTGCAGAAATTGTTCCCTGAAACTCCTACTTTGCCTATAGAAGGGCTCCCACCCTACAAGACAAGCTGGTATACAGCTCCCACTCCCACCCTACAAGACAAGCTGGTACACAGCTCCCACTCTCACCCTACAAGACAAGCTGGTACACAGCCAGGCACCTTCCCCAGTGGAAAATGCTGCCATTGCAGAGATATTTCTGAAAATGACACATTGGTGGATGAGTCTGGTAACAGACTCTTAAAAAACATAAAATTAGAAAGCAATTTCTAATATTATGTTATGCTGCCCTGAAGTTTGAGGGTGGTCGAGGAAGGAAACCATTGTGTATCTTAATGCTAAAAGACCAATACTAATGCAGGAGCATGTGACTTAAAGAGGATATCAAAATGCTAACATCCAAAAGTCAATATATGTGATCTGTATTAATATTCCCACATTTTCTATATACATGATCTAAAAGTTGATCCAGCATATAAGTTAACTGAAAATATGTAGAGTACAGTAACTAGCTGGACTGAATATGCACTGGTCACTGAAAGCTAAAATAAATAAATGAAAAACCTCTACCCCAGTAGAAACTGGTTAAATGGGGACAGTGTCATAGAAGTTACAGACGAGCTACAGAAAAGGAGGGGCAACAGTTGTAAATAGCGATACAAAACCCCAATGGCCTGAAAAGATAGAAAAAGAGAGACGGGGGAGAGAGAGAGGCGAGAGAGAGGGGCGGGGGGGCATCAATAAAATATGTCCCTTCTTCTCAGTGGAGTGATAAATGATTGCACAGCTAAGACTTGCTGCCAGCCTTGCTCACAGATAGAGAGAGATAGAAAGAGAGAGAGAAATAGAGATAGAGATAGATAAATAGATAGAGAACTGAGATATATGGGAGCGAAAGAAACAGGTGGATAGGGAGGAAAGACGGATAATAAAAAGTGAAATGAGCGAAAATGGGAAGAGTGTGTGTGTGTGTGTGTGTGTGTGTGTGTGTGTGTGTGTGTGTGTGTGTGTGTGTGTGTGTGTGTGTTGGGGTACAACAAGGAAAGAGAGTGAACAAGGGCGAGTGTGTTGATACCAAACACATTCATTGGTATTCCAAGGCAGTCTCCCATGCAGCAAGGCAACAGCCAGTGCAGTTTTCCACTCACACTTGTGCTTCAACATTGACCCCTTGAGGCCACAGCAGGCTACAGCAGGCAGCTGTCAGGAATCTAGGTCATTACATTATGAAGAAGCCTACCAGTCTCTCACAGGGAACCAAAACCTAAAGGACATGCAGCAGGGAGTATGGGGGGGACACACTAACCATCTCAGGAGTATTTTTATATTTGAACAAGGACAAGCGACCCTATTTGAGATTCGTTCATAATTCCCATAATACCTGAACCGTTCATGTACACACAGCATGCACAGGTGCGACTGTGTGTGCACACATGCATGCACACAGTCGACATAGTTCAACCTGCTTCATTCAGTTTGTGTCATACTGGGCTTGAGCAGTATCACGGTATTATGGTATACCAGGCTGTTCAGAAATACCAAAGGCATGATTTACCATCAAAAATACAGACACTCATAGATACACAGGATTGCAGCTCAGCTTTTATATTTTCCTTGTATAGTGCATGGCTCTGTCTGCATTAAGCTAGCCGTCTATGATGTGTGTGTATTACAAAACAAGGATCGAATCACATAAAAGGCAATTATGATTTAATTGCCAAACAATTATTATTTTCCAATGATGGCAAGGATGGTTTCTCACCTTTGACCTTGACATACTGAAACTCTGGGTTGACACAGAGGGCCAGGTTGCTAGGCAACGTCCAGGGTGTGGTTGTCCAGGCAATCAGAGATACACCTTCGTCCTCCAGCAGTGGGAAGTTGACAATCACTGACGGGTCCTGGACATCCTGCAGACAAACGGGAAGAGGAGATATTGATTGTATAATATATAAAATGGCACCAAGTACAACTACATAGAATGTGTAATCATACTGTATGAGTATGCTGTCTAAACAAGAGGGTTTCGTTTTAGTTTTTCTCCCTACTACTCTGCGTCTGCATGCATTTAGGATCCTGTGTTACTAGAAACAAGTTCAGATTTATCCCCATAATATCTGAGTATCCCAGCCGCTGAGTAAAATAATAATAGTAATATTAGTAATAATAATAGTGTAGCTTGCACGCCAATTAGTCTGGGGTTCTGTTGTGTGCCTACCTTGTAGTTCTGGTTGGATTCAAAGTTTGAGAGGGGGGTGTTGCAGGCAGTGGAATAAGGCATGACCTTGACGCCCCTGTACACCAGGCCCTTGTCATAAAGCTGCTTAAATACCCACCTGAAGTAACCAAAAGATGCACAAAATAGACATTTTAAGTGACAATGAGTGTAGATTCTATACTGTTCCACAGTGGTTCTCAATGTGGGGGCCAAGTCACCCAGTGGTCCTTGGTGATTCATGGGGGTCCCAAGCTAAATGATTAATATATAATCTGCATCATGACATGTACAACTAAATACAACTACAGAACATGAATGGTTATTTTGTTGTCTCTATACCTACAGTGTATTGACAGTAAAGGAATTCTGGACTAAATGACAGTTCATGGGCATCAGTTTGATCACTGGTTCTGGACAACTGAATATCCATATATGCCTATAAATGGACATATCGGTCGGATCCGGACACCCGCATATCCGAACGACTCGACAGCGGGCACAGCACTCCCTCGAGTGAAGTCAGTCGGTCCCAAATATGCACATGAACAATTAAGGGCATAGCGGTCAAATCTGTGGCCCTGGACAAACAGGTCTCCATATATGCCTATATATGGGCGTATCAGGTTTGTTTATGGTTATTTGAGTAATTGAGTCATAGTGACATGCCTACATATGGGCGTATCAGGTTTGTTTATGCTTACGTCAGAGTCTGAGTGATCTCAGAAGCTGGCCGTGGTCCTGCCTAAATATGGGCGTATCGGGTTTGTTTATGGTTATGTCTGAGTGATCTCAGAAGTTCGTCTGCCCACCGGCCGGCCGGCCCTCCCACTAGCCAATTTTAATGTAGGATTATATATTATTATCCAGAAGATAATACTATGCAAAGTCTTGAGGCATTTAGTTCCACACATTTTATGGATATTTCATGAAATATATTGCAAGGCTTCATACCAGACAGTCTCCATGAACCAGGGGTAGAGGGTCTTGTAGTCATTCTTAAAATCAATCCATCTGCCCATTCTTGTCACTGAGATCTGGGAACGTCACACAACAATGTAAAATACACAGGTGAAAAACTGAACAGAAGATCATGCCAAAACTCAGGAGAACTCAATGTTCCAATATTTGTTTTGTTTTGTTCAGTTTGTTTTGAATGCTCCCAATGCATCGCCAAGCATAACTATAAATCAGGCTTAAAGGAAAATCTGTTAGGCTCATCTTGTTTTTATAATAAAAAAATAGAACTCCATATCCTACTCTTTTTGTCCCCTACATCACAACATTAACACCAAGTGATACCTAGTATACGAGATTTAGTTCATTCTTGTAAAAAATAAACTACATTTTTGTTTACCGGTAGTTGGTCTAAAATACTCGTTCCCAACCTTTTCTTTCACTTGATCGGCTGCCATGAAGTGGTCAGATGGGTGGGCCGTGTGCATTTTCAGAGCATGTTTATTTCAATGATCAATCAATCGATTGTGTTCCTGCTTGGATCAGTGGAACTAACATAGTATACTTTAAGTTCCTATTTACTGATATCCCAATGAAAACACATTTTATATTAATGTTATATTATCAATACAATCTATGTGTTTTGCTAATTTTTTGGGGGCCCATTTACAATATCCTCACAGCCCACAGGTTGGGAATATCACTAGTTTGCTCTTTCATAGACTTCCAATGTAAATACTTTTCTTATTGTGTTACATAACTGTGCGAGGCCAAGCCAACTCTCCTCTGTGCTTACCTCCCACTCATTGGAGTATCTCATGACAATGTTTCTGCACTGCTTGTTGTATTCAGCAATGCCCATCTTGGCCACGTCTTCAGGCCCTTTGATGTTCAAGGTTTTGTCAATCTCATATTCCTGTAAAAGCACATAGAGACGAGAAACAAACAAAAAAGAAAAAACAATTAGAAAAATCTTTAAAATGTATCAGCCATTTGCCCTCATCTACATGAACTCTAGAGACCCTATTCTGTGCATGTCATAATAAGCGAACATTCTGCAAAAATAGATCGATCGGCTATTTTCGGCAAAGAGATTTGGGGCAGAGGGAAAAAAGGAAGGGCGCTACGTACAGACCCCCTGGGGGACCTCGGTAAACAACCTTTATAGGGTTAAAGGTATTAAGTAGTTAATATGATATACATACTAATCCAAATCCAAATATCAATATGTATTTATACAATTTTGCATTAGAATGGCCCTAACTAATCCTATGCCGAATAGTTCCACTGTCTGAATGTCATTATAGTTACATTGGGCCTTATTCACAAAGCGTGCGTATACTCATTATCATCATTATTTTACCTGAATGTGTTTGTTAGGTACACCAAAACTGACATCTGCTCTCAGGCACTCGTAGGTGGCAGAATCCATTTATTACAAAGCAATCATTAAATTGAATTAATTAATGAATTTATTTTGGTCTTAAGCCATGTACAGAGTTAGTCACTACATACAGCAAAACAAACAGCACAAGAACAACAGCTAGACCAAAAAGGTGTGGGCTGAAGTCGTAGCTTATAATGCCTTCCCTTTTTTACCTTAAATAATACATAAAACGGAAACAATGATAAAACATAAAGACAGACAAGATTTTGAAGTTTCATATAATAATAATATTGTATGGATTATGATAACGTGTTTATATTTATCTACATTATTCTTAAACACTTTCTTGAATTTATAGATTGAGTCATTAAGTCCATTTTTTATTGCTTTAATCGATGTACATCTCCTTTTAATGTCTCTAGTGATGTTGATCTGGTTGATCACCTGAACGCCACACAATGGCCCAACGCCTTCTAAATACATAAATAAAGTTTTCTGAAAATACTCAAATTGTATTCAATTTTTTTAAATAATGTTGCTATATACTGTATATAGCAACAACTACACACAGAGGTGTTCCCGGCTTGAAAGGTATAATAACATATAGGTGTTCCAGGTCTAAATGGGACAGACTACAAGTGTTACTGGATGAAATCTGTGTCCATTCCTAATCCTGATGCAGGACAGCAGATATAGGATATGTTAATCCAAAACCAAAAGACAAAAGGAGTGATCAATAAAGCTCTGATCCATAATCTACCGGAGAGCAGCATTACAGTACGTCCTGGATTCTAGCCTCATCTGTTTTTTTTGTTACCTCAGCAAAGGTGAGCAATTGTTCAGTAGAAAAGGCTTATATAGCTAATATCTTGCCATGCTTTATTAGCCTAACATTTTGTCCTGGGTCGTTAAACTTTGTGCATTATTTATTCTCATTTACACATGAGAGCAATACTTTATTCAAGTTCAGCTGAGGCACTCACCTGCCAAATAAACCAGATATACAAGCTGACAAGGCGTTGGGATGTGAAGCTTTGCAGCAAACAGATCTTTTCTTTTTGAAGAGTGACGCCTTGTACTTGTGCATTCACTGCAGTGCAGTTGCTTTCACATTGGATATTCCATTGCCTTTTATTGTGTTAAACGGGGCATGGAACGATGCAAATGATGCACACATGAATGCGCATAAGATGTATGAACCGGTGGAATTCATCATCTGATACACCTGAGACACATGCAAATCAAGGCTCACACCCTTTCATGAATCAAGACCTTGGTCTACTCTATACTTAGTAGCAAACCTACACTAAAATATAGTAGAAATTGAAGAAGACCTTTGTGAATGAGGCATACTGAGAGCAAATGGATTAAACAAAATTAAAACTGAGAAATGTTTCATGTGTAATAAAAAATAAGTAACGCCATGTTCTTACCACAGGCAACCCATGACAGTCCCAGCCAAAGCGTCGGTCCACATGAAAGCCACTCTGGTGGGCAAAGCGGGTGACAATGTCCTTTATGGTGCCAGCCAGGATGTGCCCATAGTGGGGAAGACCAGTGGCAAAGGGAGGACCATCATAGAACGTGTATCTGGACAAGACGGGTAACAAAGATTAGGATATTCCTATACAATCGCCAAAACGATGTGTTATGGAATTTCCCACATGACCCCTAAAACAATGATTCAAATAATCTTATCTGCGGTTTATGGGTGACAGAGATTTGACATATTTCTCTGATCATGTATTATTACATTGTTACATGTTATCTTACTTGGGCCTGTTTTTGGACTGTTTGAGGCATTCCTGGAAGCAGTCCTTGTCCTTCCAGAACTGGAGGATCTTCTCTTCTTCAGAGGGAAAGTTGATGGATTCAGGGACTGGCTCCACCATGGTTTCTGTTCAGGACACATTAAAACATAGCCACAATAAACGGTATGAACCACTGATTCTGAAACTTTTTTTATTTCAAGGACCTCCAGTTTGATATGCATTCAGCCCCGGGCCTTGCTATCTCTGGGACCCCAATCTACAATGTAGAATCCTACCTCTGAGAGACTCTAAAAGGAACCAAATACACCCATAATTTGTACACTCTCAGAATTACCGGCATTGTTCCTCAAAGACCCCTAGGGGTCACCGTACTCCAGTTGTTTGAGAACCAAGGGTTGACAATGGTATCTTTCTTTTAAGAGGAAAGTAAGAGGAAAGTCCCGTCGCGACCCACAGGTTGAGAACCACTGCGCTAATCAAACAACTTTCTACAGTAATGATGACGTATTTATCTACAACCAACGGCCCGGGTTACCTTTATAGATCTAAAGCACAACTGTATCAATTATTTGAGGCACCACTCAAAAACACAATTTCGTAAAAGCAACTCTGCATTTCTGCATGTATCACCTTGCAACCTTTAAAAGCCTGTCAAACTAACCATAAAGAAAACATGCACAGTGAACATATCATGCACAACTTTACAGTATGTGTAACGATATAAATGCATGAACAAAATCCACTAAAAAGTAGAAAAGTTTGACCAGTTCAGACACTACAACAGAGTCAGCTACACTGAATGACGCCTCCTTGTTGTTAGCTCCCAGGCTATGCTAACAGGTTTAACTGTCAAGCTATAATCTTCAATAACATTGTGACAGCGTTCACTTGTGAGTTTCTAAAAGACGAGGCTCACACGGGCACACAGCCATGCACACGTTACAGAATATAACCACTATGACGTTGAAATGTAGATATATTTCAGTAACAGTGATGACACTCACATGTGTTGTGTGTCGCCGGGCTGAAACAGAGGAGGAGGGGATGAGACGAGATGGGAAATGATGCAAGAGACCGTCAACATAGGTGGAAGTGACGTAATACGGGCGTCTGTCATGACCGTCATGGATGAACTTCAACATAGTGTTTGCACTTTCTTCCTTTTTGGCCCGTACATCTGCATAAACGTTCATATTTCAAATATAAAGTGTGTACCCTATGGCCACGGATGTTACAGTTATGTACGGGTCCTCTAAAGTACCCGTATATTCCGTATTGTTTAATGAAAAGTATTTTAATCTAATTAGTGGCCATTTTTTCATATAGTTATAATGTATCAGAGTGCAATACACCTCCCAATCGATAGGGTCACGTAGTTGAAAGCTAGAGAAAATACGGAAGAAATGGGCATAAATCAGATTAAAATGCTTTTTATTGAACAATACAGACAATACGGGTACTTGTAAGGGCCCGAACATAATTTTAATATCTGTGGCCATGGGGTCCGCACTTTACATTTGAAATCTGAACGTTGATGTAAATGTACGGGCCAAAAAGAGAAAAACTGCAAACATTTGTTGAAGTTCATCCATGACTGAAAGTCATGTATCAGGACTAGAGGTGTCTCCAGAGTTTTGTCTTGCCAGAAAGAACAGATCTACACACATTTACACGCTAGCAAAGTGACAATCATCAGCGTTAATTAACTTTTTTATTGCTACATTTTAAAATGGTACATAATATATATGGGAGATTTGCAGATTGGTGGTCCGGTCAGGGTTTGGAGCGGATACGGAAATAGTGCGTACATGTGCGTCCAAATTGCGCCGGATTACAGTAGGCGGGCTTTAGACCGGATCTGAGCACTGGTCGGTAAATAGAAACCAGGCTTTCCACACCCAAAGGACTCTTTGAAATAATAGTGAGTTTGTGCACACGATAAGGCACGAATAATGTAATGACAAACGTGTGCACGTTTGTTATATTAATAATTCACAACTTCCTTATTATTTATTTATTGCATGATGTGCAATATCATATCATGAACCATCTAGACCTCTCAGGTCTTCTGGGAAAATGTAGCTTTCTGTGCCTAGAATCAAAACTAAATGTGGAGAAGCAGCATTCAGGTTCTTATCTTATTCACCACATATCTGGAACAAACTCCCTGAAAACTGCAGGTCTTCTGCAGCTCTCTCACAGCTAAAAACCTGTTTGCTGCTGCCTTTTATTGAATGTCTTTTTTAATTAAAGTTTACTATTATTCTACTCTGTAATTGTAATCTTATCTTTTTATGTTTTATATTGACTTTTTTTCAATTGTCCTTTTATTTATTGTTTTTGCTCTGTCCTGAATAACATCTTCCTATAAATATTGTTAATATAGATTTCAAGTTTGGGATATTAAGTATCCTGGACATAACTCTCATTCTCATTTTGCCTCTTCAGATGGTCCACCTTGCATAAAATAAGTATAGCTACCATAGCTCATCCGCTTTGCCAAAATCAGACATACACTCCCTCAAAACAGTCCCAATTCAGCTAACCTAAAAACGCATGTTTCTTTTGGCCACTAATACATTAACTTTCCCTCTTACAATCCTTTACAAGCCTTGTTCTGTCCTCAACCCATTTCTCTTTAAAGCGGCATAAGGCCTACTTTTGCCCAATTGCAGTGGTACCAAGGCAATCTCCCAAAACTTTTATTTTCTTTTTTGCCAATGGGTTCCCAGATTGGTACCAAGGATTAGGATACAGGGACATGAGTTACTCTGCAGATGATCAGGAAATTGGATTTCCCCACTTAAACTACACTTACATCAGTAAGACACTAAACACCCAACTGCTCCCTATGCGCAGGTTGGTACTTAAAAGTTTGCATGTATGGTCAGTCGCCTCTGCTGTCAGTGTGAATGGTTGAATAAAATAAAATGTAAAGCGCATCGAACAAAGGTGCTATAGAAAAACAGGATATTTACATCCAAAGCATTTATTTACCCATAACTTATACATTGTATAAGTTGTATGGTGTACCTTACGATGACTCATAACATACAGATTTTGGCATATGCATATACGGTTGAAGTTTCACCTCATTGGGTTCCATACCTGCAAATGATCACTAGACCCTTGAAATTAAATAACCATTATAAGTATCATGCTGACTGAAATATTCACACAACAGAAGTAGAGGTAGAATCCGGGCAGTTTTTTAACAAAGCATAGCTTTATTGTGATGGTAACAGGTCTATGAACTTTGACAGACGGGCAAAGACAGAAAAGACAGTCTATGGCGCAGATGGTGCAGGTGCTGCTGCCGCGGCCTTCCTTGCTGCCTTCTGGCCCTTCTTGTTGTGCTTCTTGGCGAAGCGCATGTTCCTCAGGAACTTGGGGTCAACCTGCAGGGAGGAGAGGAACTGAGTGAGCAGGCTCAAGACTTCAGCAATCATATGCAACCAAAACTAAAAGATAAAGTCTGCCAGAACTTTGATTGCCAAGTATGCCACGTTATGTATAAGCTGATGTTTGTCTCATTTAGATTCCCATCCAATAGTTGACTGTAAGAACCAAATCTGACCCATTTTGTACTTGACGATAGTGTGAAGGAAACCACGATGCAATCGTGAATCGATCGTGGCTTTGAGTGTGCCACTGACATTTTGTACTCCGTTGTTTAGGTTGCGGTCTTAGCCAGCGCCATTTAATGTGCCAAATTTAAATGGGCCAACTAAGCACGTGCCAAAACGGTTTTGGAGCAGAGCCTCAATAATTAAAGCTTTTACCCAACAATTTGTCTCCCATGGCAGACAGTGAAACTGAATGAATGAGCAACTTGGTAACAGGCACCAATCGAGTGGGAGCAACATTAAGCAATAATGTGTCCTGCACGTCCTGGAATGGGCATGAATATCTATAATGACCTATTAAGACTATAGACAGCAAGTCTTGGAGCAACCACTGATCAAATGTGTTGAATGCATCATTGGCTGTACATGTACAATTACTAAACATAACATTTGAAACGTAGACATTTGATAAAACAGTGTTGTCAAGCAACAATTAATTTCACCATTGCCCACCAAATCCTGAGTGACCATCCATCAATAAATTATTAAGTTATCTCTGTATGTTTCTGCCTGACATCCCTTCTCATATCTGGAGAACTGCTCCTCTAGCCTCGGAAACCCATGCCTTTTTTTTGTTTCAAAAGAAAAAAAGCCTGGGAGAACCTTGCAGGAACGCTGGTCTTAGGACCTTGTTATCTCCTAACCAATCAGAGTGCTCCAAACCCAGCCTGGGTTTGGCTCCGCACTTCAAGACCATCGATTGGGCTCGTTCTTTCAGTCTACTGCTCCTCTGACCAACTTCACACTTTAAAGTCACTCACAAGAGTGGTTCTCCAGAACCGGACCCACTCCGAATGGGCACAGTCTGAATGGAGGGCAAACTCTGAACAGCCACTGCACTAATTTAGATTAAATTATAAATACCAGAAATCAGTGTTTAAGGTGTACACTTTCGTACCGAAAAATCAGAAGCCTCTCAAGTCTACCTTTAACATTGTCAAATATGTTATTTCCTTCAGTCTACACTCTACATACTTTCATTTCAGCATGCCATGCCTGTTGTACAAGAATTATTAGAATACTCTGCATACTACGGCATGGGTTTTATAAAACCACACTGAAGGATGTACATGTGTGTTATGAGCTGAAAACCTTGATATGTTATGCTACATTCAATTATAAGCAGGAATTCAGGATGAACTACTTCCTACTAGGAACACTTTAACTGACCCTTAAGGCCAGTCCACATCAATGCAACCAGTTGCAAGAAATTGCAGCGGCCTGAACTGACCAGTTGTAGACCAGTGCCATTTGGGGATAACTAGTTGTGTTGCGAATCATTGGTGTGGACTGGCCTTTAGATTGGAGTTCCTAGTTAATGAATATTTTCCCCACACGGCGCAAGGTTAGTAATATAATATATTTGCTAGTTTTGATACATCTAATTTTCCACTTCTGGCCATAAACAAACAGTACTAGTCACCACACGTGACTAGTACACAAGTCACGTGTCCAATTGGTGTATTATGTCTGACTGAACAATTAGCATGGCCCATGTGTTAGGATTCCCTAAACTTAGGTTTGTACAATCAAATGCAAACATTATGGGGGCACAGCTTTGTTTGACAGCACCAAGGCCGTACATTAAATGAACTAATGATTCATCCACATCAACATCACATTATTAGTCCACCCATCAGTCTGTGCACCAATTAACAAGTTTAGCCAATTCTATCAGCCAATTTCTAAAGCACTCCAACTTGGCAACAAGGATAGAAAGTCAAAACAAATCACCATGTATGTAAAGGATCCCAGTTAAACTATTTTGACCTCATTTTTCTTCAAGACTCACTTTACTTAAACCTTTCACAAAACATAGAAAACATATCAACACCTACCCCCCTCAACGACTCATAGCGCTCAATCTTGGCCTTCTTGATGCCATTCCTATGGGCTTTTCGAGCTGTGAAGAGGAAAAAATGTCACTCGGTAAAAAAAAAACATTGCAGATTCTTCTCGAGCTATAGTACAACAGTCTTTACTGGACGGTGCTGAAACTACTTACTACTAGCTAACAAAGCTAGCCAAATAATAGCTATTTTTTTGAGTCTTCAGTCCAGTAATACTCACATTGGTTGTGGGTCGTGTGATTCTTTGACTTCGCCATTCTGCCCCAGTAGATCTGTTGAGAGAAAAATATGAAAATTAGCACTTTAAGTTGTGTTCATGCCTCGATAGCGTAATACTGTATCCTCTGCATGTAAACATTACTTTACGCCCCTATAAGCAACCCCTATCCTTGGCGTAGGATGCCAATTCATATACTGTTAAATAGCGACGCATGTATGGATTAAATTAACATCAATCAACTTGACGGTAAATTATCAAATCCATGTAAAGCTGACGGTTAGATCTGACTTGGGTACACACAGGAAGCTAACATTTGGGATGCAATTTTGAGCATTGGCGTGGACCAAATCTCGCAAATATTTTAATCTATCTATAGTTCATGTATTACTTTATTGCAGAGGCCTATTGTGCGTTAGTTAACCTTTAAAATATGGAAGGATTGATATAGATCTCAATGATGCACATCAGCGTGAAAATATATACCTGCCACACGTATGGGACGACGACCGGAAGAGATAGAAATTGTGGAGCCGGAAGAATATCAACGAGTTCAAAAAAGAGAGAGGAAAATGCCAGCAAATCCTCATTAAATAGCGACGCCTGCCACCTACTGGGCATCTTTATACGACGCGCAATAATTCCATACGTTTTTTCTTTTCTTTCGCAAATAATTATTTATAACAATCGTGAAATATAATACAATACAATACAATACAAAAACAAACGACAAACTCAAACAAATAAGTAATTAATACATAAATACAACAACATCAGAGCCAGGGGGATTTACTAACAGAAAACATTAGGGTGGAAGGGTGAACATAAAAGGACAGTTCTTGCAGCTTTCTTATTTTTTTGGGTCATAAATTGTTTTAATGTTGGATTCAATCTCAAACACACTACATTTGGATTTATGTAGGCTATAGGATATATGAAGCGTAATTCTATAAGTGCCCAGAAGGTGTCACTGTCAGTCCACAATCATGTTAACGACGCTGACTAAATCTCAGTTGGCTATCATGTGTCTGTCATGCATGTTGTTAACCCATACAGTTCATAAATACTCTCTCTCTCTCTCTCTCTCTCTCTCTCTCTCTCTCTCTCTCTCTCTCTCTCTCTCTCTCTCTCTCTCTCTCTCACACACACACACACACACACACACACACACACACACACACACACACACACACACACACACACACACACACACACACACAAATAAATATCAACATTATAAAGCTTAATACTTGGTGGAGCACTAATTTGCTTAACAGTTGCTTATTATGGATTGAAATTGAAGTCCTGCTACCATATATGGCTGATTATTTGTCAGACAGGTCTGGTATAAAATTGGCTTCATTAGCCAGAACCAGTATGGTTGTTGCAGCCAAACAGACCATTCAGGACAATGTCATTCACAATACTATATATGAGGAAACGGTTACTTCATTCATCTTGTTCACAATACAACCAGGCCATATGCCATTCTAAACTACACGGTTGTTATACTGTTGTAAATAGCAGCCATAGGGATTCTCTGGATCAGGGCATACTTGAAAAATTGTTCACAGCCCACCCATTTGGCCACTTGAGAGGCTGACGTGTTAAGTAGTCAGATGGGTGGGCCGTGTGCATTTTCAGAGCATGTTTATTTTAATGATCAATCAATGGATTGTGTTTCGGCTTGGATCAATGGAACTAACATAGTATACTTTAAGATCGTATTAATGGTATCATATGAAAACACATTTTCAAGGTTTTAAAGAAGAAAAAAAATCTTTAACATTGTATTACATCAAAATCCTAGTGTTTTATACAAGAGCCTCGAAGCCCACTAGTGGGCCCCGGCCCAAATGTTGGGAATCATTGCTGTAGGCGCTTTCCACAGATTCTGAGGGTATGCACACAGCCATGTGACAGAGCGTGCAGTACATCTCTCTCTCTCTCTCTCTCTCTCTCTCTCTCTCTCTCTCTCTCTCTCTCTCTCTCTCTCTCTCTCTCTCTCTCTCTCTCTCTCTCTCTCTCATTCACTCACACTCATTGTCTCCCTTTTCTGTCTTCTTTGTATTAAAATTAAAAACTGTTAGAACTGGATGCCTGTCCACCCTTCTCTTTCCGGCTTTGTAGTCTTTCATTCATCTAGTTTGTTATCTTCATCTGCCATGCATCTCTTTTTATTATTTGTCCTAAATGCTAATTTTGTCCTTCCTCCTGATGTCCACTACTGCCTGTATGGTAGAGTATGTTAATACAATATAACTTATATAATTGGGGTGGTTGTATTTTGTCTCCCTGCTCTTCTATTGAGACATTTGGATCGTGTGAAAGGTCATGTCTCACCTAGACACAGGTTCTGACCTGAGTCGAGATTCAATTTATCCCCTGAGCAAGCATGGGCAGCCTCTATTTAGCTCAATGGTAAAAATGTCAGCTCTTGTGCAGAAAACCAGGTATAAATCTGGGATAGAAGAGGAAAGTTTAGTGCAGCTTTAAACTTAAAGTATAGTATAGTTACGTTGATCCATGCCGGAACACAATCGATTGATTGATTAATGCTCTGAAAATGCACACGGCCTACCCATCTGATTACTCAATTAACACAAAATCACATTTATTTATTAATCACTTAACACGGCAGCCGATAAGCTGCCGTGTTAAGAGATCAGATGGGTGGGACACTTTCAAGATTTTCAAGTGGCCTTGATCCAGAAAAGGTTGCGAACTTCTGAATGACATACTTTGGAAGCCTACATGTGCTGTTGCAACTACTGATTTGAAACACTGAAGAGCATAGCCACTAAACATGTGTTTGATAACATCTGATATCTGGTTTGGCACTCATTGGCACTGATTAAATCTTCTTATGTCCAAATCTTCTTGTAACGTCTTTAATCTTAAACCATATTGTGATGCATTGTATGTGAGCTTTACCATCAGCTATTTTTGCAAAGTCTTAATAGGGTTTAACTACATGAACCCTTGCGTCCCTATTCTGAGGCGAACATTCGGACAAGCTCACAACGTGAGCTTGTCCGAACGTGGCGCATTGTAGATTGGCTAAGAGATTTGGTGTAGAGAGAAAATAGGAGCGGGCCTATAGACCCCCGGGGGACTCCAGTCAATGAAGTATAATGGTTGTTGTCGGGCTGAAACCTCCTATCTCCATATTTCACTCAGTTACCTTTGACTCATGACATCCAGGTGTTATCTGCTGGCTGTAATAAAGTATTTTCACAAGAAATCTAGCAAATAGAATCAAAGGGCCATTGGAAGAATATCGTACTTCAGTAAGATTGACCATCTCATATCATTAAAGGTCTACGTTAGGGTTAGGGTTAGGGTTAGGGTTAGGGTACAAGGACTGACTTTCCCCAAGGGGTCCTTGGGTGGGTTATAGGGGGTCCCCAGCCAAATGTGTTAATATGAATCAAAATCGTCAACCCTATATACTACAGGTACATCAGGTATTTGAAAATAGTACAATTTCACAATGCGTCACACCACAACACATTGTGAGCTACTGAGCTTGTGGTAAAAATTATGAAAAATGTTGAATACTTTTGGAGCATTTTAAAAACACAAATCTTTTTTTTAAATATATTTTTGGGTCTTTTCTGCCTTTATTTGGATAATATAGTGAAGAGTGACAGGAAACAGGGAGAGAGACAGACAGACAGGGAGTGACAGCAGGTTGTCGGGCTTAAGAATCAAACCTGTGATTCGTTGTCAGGCTGCATTAGAGACTATGTGGTATGTGCCTTCACCACTACGCCATCAGAGCCCCCAAAACACACACATCTTGTAAGGGGGTCCTCTGGCACAAAATCTTTCCAGATGGGGGGGTGGGGGGTCACATACTAATTTGGGGGGTCCTTGACATGAACATGTTTGAGAAGCCACAGTGATGGTGGTGGCGGCGGGGCGTCTGAGAGCTGGTGTGAGTTCAATCACAGCTATGGTGGTGAGCCTATAGGCAGAGAGAGGAACCTCTCTCTCTGGAGTGTTATGT